>NC_133221.1:11596281-11909257 GCF_040436345.1 Pagrus major | reverse complement strand
TTCTTTGTTATAGTCATTCATTGCGAGCAGAACCAAATGCCAGAAGTGAACCACAACTGTCAATACGCCAGCATACTATAAGACAAAGATTTCTGCATTAGTAATAAGTTTAGATTTAAAGACATTCACAGCAGTAGCCACTTTTCTTAATTGTTCATTTTAGTCTGAAAGCTTAAAACTTAAACATAAAAACCTGCCATGTTTACAAAACGTCTTTCAAATTTTGTGGAAGGCTGGTAAAAGTAAGTAAAAGTAAAGCTTTACTGTTCGGAGATAAATTATATAGGAACCCTGCTGCCCCACAAAAACAAGACAACACAATCATTTTAAATACACAATTTCTTATGCTTTGTGATTCTTGCAAAGTCACTAAAAGGTCACATTGATACGCTTCAATCAGCTAATTATTTATTATTAATTAATCAGCAAATTGCCCTTGAAATCTTTCTGCTGCTACGCAAATACAATGTGGATGAATCGCAAAATACAAAACACAACAGACAGTTTTCAGTTTCATGATTAATCGACACACCTTGCTGTAAATAGTTTTTTTTAGAACTTCTCTCTATAGAGTAAGTAGTTCCAATGAAATGATTGATTGACTTATATGATGTGACTCGCCACTTTGTATTGTGGTGGTGGCAGAAGATGATGACCTTGCTACATAAAAACATGTATTTCTCTTCAGTAGGGCTAAGTTAGAAAATAATTTCTTTGATTTTATTTGGATATACCCTTTAGACTTTGAGACTTTTAATATTGAGAGGGATGGTGTGTTCACAGCCATTTCAGTTGGACTAAACACCCTTAATTCCAATAAAATTTGGGGCGCTGTATAAAACAGTGTGATAATTTACTAATCTTCTTTGACTACTTGATTGAAAACAGTACAAACACAATACATTTCATGGTTTTACCTCTTGAACTTCAGGGATTTTTGTAAATATATGCTTATTAGTTTGATGCCAGCAACAAGTTGGGACAGGGCCAACAAAAGAAAAGAAACAGCTGATAGTATTATGATTGGGGATACTATCGTAAACTAGCAGGGGCGGGGCAAACACATGATTGTATAAAGGGTATCGCTACATGGGCTCAGGGGACACTTAAAAACCATAAAACCGTTGACGGTAAACACAGTTTGTTTGAAAAATGATTGCATTCTGTTTTTATTTACGTTTTACACAGCGTTCCATCTTTTTTGGAATCAGGGTTGTTGATCATGATGTCAAGTTGTTCGGTGTTAACTTTAAGTCTCAAAATATATACTGACGGCACAAAAAGAAACCATAAACAAATACATACAAACAATAATAGGAAAACTACTACATGTTCTTAAATGTTAACTCCATTTACACTAGTTGTCCAGTAGTCCAGCAGAACCCTTGGTGATCACCTGTTGCAGCCACCTCTGTTTGATGCCTCATGGAGACAGCCACTTGATGTGCAGCTGTGAGGTACTGCTACACTTCTGGGGATGTCCTGACTGAGCTTCTTGCTCCTGTCAGGCAGAGGTCACGTCTCCAGCTGTTGCATTGCAGGGCGTCTCACAGGTTTACAGTTGGGTTGTGGTCAGGAGATGATGCAGGCTGAAACAGCCTCTGCCAACCAGCAGTCCTCAGGGCAGGTGTGGCCTGGTGAACAGAGGTGCTCTCCTGAAGAACGGTGGTGTTACAGCACGGGATGATTTGCTGCACAATTTCATCTCTGCATCACATGGCATCATGGAACTCAGGAAACTAAGTGTGGCCTTTATCAGAGCTTAAATTACGGCTTTTTGAAGATGATGAGTAGATATCGCTCCTGCCTGACCTCAAAGTAGTCCCTGTGATCGTCAGTGTGAATCAAAGTATTGGTGTCTCACCGTATTGCTGGTCGGATCTTAAGATAACGGACGGCTCCCTGTGAAAAACAACCAATAGCTATACTTCACAAAAGTGTTTCTTTTATGTCAGTATTGCATACAAAACATTTTTCCCACATCACCGTTCATTACAAAGTTCATAAATTTTGATGTTTAAAGTGACTTTAGCACCTTGCCAAAAAATAACCTGAAATAATCTATCCAACAAAAGAAAGCAAGCGTAACCTCAGAATACAAAAACTTCCAGCTTGGTAAAAGAAGATGAGCTAAATATGATGAAAAGTCATGGTGGGTTTTGATCAGCATGCTGGTATTTCATGGCTGAAATGAAATGGGTTTTCCTACATCTCCAGATAGTTTCAATCTTTGTCATAAACTTTATAGACTCGTGGGTCTCTTACACCGACAGTCTGGAGTGAAGTTTCCTTTAGAGATGACCAGACAGTTTACCGTCAAGTTTCCCCAGTTGGGTCTTTTGACTTTCACTGTTAGGAGGGAAAGTACAAAAATGACTGTAGCAAATTGAACAAATACTGTGGATAAGCAAGACTCTGTTGTCCAAGCTTTAATACGAAAGACAGGGACAGTGTTTTGAATTTTTTTCTAAGCAGCTGCATATTAAAAGGATGTAGCTGACTATAATTTAGTGTATCATCCTCCTTGAGAATGTCATGAATTACAAACATCCAACCGTAATATAAAGTCATTCATGTTCATCATGTTGGAAGAGCAGCATTCCCCATTTGTGCTTTGTTCCTGTGTGTAAAATATATCAGGAAACCAGAACTTGTAGTTTATTGTCATAGAACCTTTTTATAAAAAAAATAAAAATGCCCTTAATGCTCTTAGTTTGAAATTATGAAAAAACAAATCTGTCACAGGTTTGAGATACAAAGAAGTTCAAGATGCAAGTGTCATTTTGGTGAAACACTCAGGAGTAAAAAGATTTAATTTCTCTGGCATGTTTCTACAAAATGTAGCTTGTAAAAATATTTTGCAAAAGGAAAAGATGAAAGCTCATCACACCCCACAGGCAGATAAACAATGGACTAAGTAAATCTAAAACTGAATCCTTGAGAAAAATACATTTTGATCTTAATGGTTTTCAACAAACACTTTCTGTATTGTTTGGAAGCTGTTCACTCTACATGAAGTAGACTGTGAGGCATTATACACATCAAGTTCAGTGACTAAGCAGTACCCGCAGACTGTGCTCAGGAGTGTCAGTAGGGCAAGTGAGGCAAGTCGTCAGGCCCTGAAGGTTTCAGTGACATACAGATTAAAATTTTGCAGCATGTTTGTAAGAATTTGCCAAGTTTCTTTTGGAAACAGAAACCTAAAAGGACTCCAAATACACAACAGAGAACCGTAAACATACAGGATCTATGACACGACCTTGTTGTAGTGTTATTGTGTTGTTATAGTGTTACAAAAGTGTTGTCTAGTTTTTTTATTCTTTGGTATTTTTGGAGGCATTTTTGTGGCTTTATTGCAGAAGGCGCAACAAAGGTCCCTATCCTCACCTGAACTGTGTTGCAGTTGGCCTTTAACCTCTGAGTCACAGGGACGCCGCTTTTGCCTAACATTTGTGATGGACACAAGAAACCGAGTGGGAGATGCTAACTGGGGGGCTCACAATACATATTTCTCACTCCTTTCAAAAAAAATCTTTTCAAAACTTTATTTATTTGTATTTATCTGACTACTTATTCATCCAGAACAGCCATTTGAACACACTCTGCTCCATAACGCTCCATGGGGAGTGAAGCAACACAATTTATTAACATTAATGATTTCAAGAACGACAGTGCTGAAGAAATACTTTGGCAGTTTTACATACTTTTATTTCTATGCGTTCCCCAGGCAAACAACACTTCAAAACCACAGATGATAGCCTTTCAACTCATTTATTAAAGGTATTGAATAGTTGCTTTCGTAAAGAGCGACTTCTTTCAGTTTGATTGTCTTCCTCCTCTGCCTTTAGTTGAAAGCTCATTGTTTGTTTGAAATTTGAGTCATGTTCAGTGTCATTCAGCAAAAACAGAATGAAACCCAGCATGTTTGAAGTCACTGGAAAGTACAAAGTGTTAAGTCTTGACACAGTCGTCTCATCTTGGAATAGTTATCAAACGTCAGGCCCATTGAATTAATACATTTTAAAATCACAAGTTCCTTGATTATAGAAGACCGCAAGTAGCAGTTTTGGCTTTTCAAATAAACAAAAAATCCTTGGTGCATGGACATGATATGATGGTTTAATGGAAAGGGGATGAACTGGACAGAGAGCAGCTCTCACTGAGGGTTTTTTTTCTTCAAACTTTTTTAAGCCAAAGTTTCACTTCTCTCTACAAAGACACGTCACCAGCTGAGCATGATGCTGGCTTTCTTCGTACAACTCCCAAAGAACTAATCCACTCATTTGACGCTTTGATGGTTAATAGTGAAATCCTGTCAGGGTCCACTGGGATAACATCTTCACCTACACAAAAGTCTCATAATGATGCATAAAATGGGACGTCATTATATGAAATCTTTCAATATTACACTTTGAGTTATATGCTAAGCTTTTTTGCTTCATAGTGCAAAGAATTTATTCTTGATGAAGTTTTTTGTTTCTTACTGTAAATTGCATTACTTCCAAGAAGGCACAGTTCGACTTTGTTCAGCCTGAGTGCCGTGTGACCACATGGTACAGTGTCACTGGCATTTTAAAAAGCATGTGATTTCCGTTGGTTGGTTTCAGTGTTTACAGTCAGTCTGGAATAGTAATGTGTTTATTTCACAGTGGGTCAGTGCACACATACTATTATGTGTAATGTTTGGTTTGGAGAAGAGAGCTGAGTAAGAGTTCAAAGTTCAAAGTTCAAAGTTCAAAGTCGACTTTATTGTCAAAACTGCAATATGTACAAGACATACAGAGAATTGAAATTGTGTTTCCCTCTGTCCAGACAGAAATAAGAAATATAAGAATATAAAATAAAATAGAAATATAGATCTAAAAATAAAAATAAAAATAAAATATGTACAGCTAAGAGACATTCGGGAATATAAAGTCCGGAGATATAAATAGTGTGGAATAGGTATGTCAGTATTGGGATTGGATATAAATATAGATATAAATATGGCAGTTTGATATAAATATGACAGTATAAAATGGTGTAAACTGGTCTATGACAATGAAATTGTAAACATTCTTACACAGTGCAAATAGATTTTAAAGTGTTTTTGAGTTGAGTTGAGTTTAAGGTACTGCCCATAAATGTCAGGTTGTAGCCTAAATATATTCTTTCATTTTCTCTTGATTCCCCATTGCTTTTTGTTGCATCTTTTAAACCTCCTACTTATTCTTTCCTGTCACATGCACTCAAAGCTTTAATGTCCTTGGTAGGTTTCCAAAGATTTGCTAGTTCAATACATACATTTAATTGTGAAACACGAGCACCCTCTACTGGTCAAATGAATAATGTGCAACAAAGAGAAAAACAACTACACTACCTCAACAACACTACTGACATTTCCAGTATTTCCTAGTTTATGAGAGATTATGCCTTTTCTGTATTTATAATGTACAACTTTCTTGCTGCGATGCAGAATAGCACAGATTAACATTAGATATATCAAATATTTTCTCCAGCTTTTCATTTCCAAAGTGAATTTAACACACAGTTATATGATTAGATATAGCCAGAACAATAATGTTGCACCAAGTATTTTTCATGTTTTTCCTGAAGTTATGTGTGCTTGTAGAGAACAGAGAACAACCCACTCAATATATCACCTTCCAGTCATAGATGGCATGGATACATACAGTACATTTTCCCTCTTATGTGACTGATTCTCAAAACACCGGCTGTGTACCGGCTACTCAGCCTGAAGCATGACGAGTGCCATTTTAGTGCGCTAGAGATCAATCACCATGTTGTTTTTATTTCATCCTTACAGTCAGTCGTCTCTAAGGTAAAATCCCCTGTAAACCATGGGTCAGGATACATTTTAGGACTCACAATGTTATTATAAGACTAATCATAGCATCCTCTTCAAGAGACAAAAGGAGACTGACCTCCATCGTGTTTGTCTGTCCTTCGGTGAGCCCTGTAGTTATCACATTTTATATGTTCCACATGTAAACCCTCCTAGCAGGTGGACAAAGATGGAGGAATCAACACAAAAGGGGGAATTTCCAAGTATTAAAGGATTTTACAACAATAATGATAATAATAAAAAAGAAAAAAGAATCAAAGGAAAAGTTCAATATTTTGGGAAATGCACTCATTTTCCTTTTTGCTGGGTGTTAGATGAGAAGATTGATACCACTCTCATGTCTGTCTGTTGAATACAAAGCCTGTAGCCAGCAGCTGGTTAGTGTATCAGGAAGTCACTGCTCTTGGACATGAAAAAGTTCTGTACATCATCCAGCCTCATTTTTGACCTGCAGGCGTTTCAAATTCTTAACATCTTACTCTTGGCAACAAAGCAAAAAAAAAAAAAAGTGATTTTCCCAAAATGTTGAGCTTTTGGTTTAACAGTTCAGTTACACTTATTGACAAATCAAGAGTTCAAGCTCAGGAGTAGCGCACCTGGGAGGGTGATGTGTCCTCAGATTTGTCATCCTGAATACATCAGGTTAAAATCACACGGTGGTCTTGTGTCTCACATAAAAACCTGCAGACTTTTGACCATTGGTGGGACATGGTTTAGAAATGATGGTTAAGAGCTTTACGTCCCCTTAATGGAACTAGGATGTTGCATTTGAATGAAAAATAATTATTTTTGTGTATTTTAAGCCCTGCTATTGGAGTGGCTCTATGGCAAGCAACATCAGTCTGTTGGTTGTTCCACCATTTTTGTCCAGACTGAAATATCTCCGCAACTATTTAATTAACAATCAGAACATTTTGTACAGACATCTGCGGTACTCAGGTGATGAAGTCCACTGACTTTAGTGATCTTCTGATGTTTCCTCGAGAGCAATTTTGGTTTTTAAATGAAATTTAGCCAAAGTTTTGCCGTGACATATGGCACACACATTAATTTCCCCCTCAGGAGGAACTGTAATAACTTTGGTGATTTCTTAACTCTTCATCCAGAGCCACCATTAAGGGAAATTTTTTTTTTTATTTTAATCTTCAGCTTTATCATCTTTTCCAATTAAAAATGGATGATGACACTCTCAGCACATTTCACCTGTTCACAGCTTGTGATCAGTGCTATTTTAGGGAAATACAATGTGTGCACACACAATTTCAAAAGGAATTTGCTTGGGTGTTGTGGTACATAAGAGTACGTAAAATTAAGAGTCATTAATATAAAATACACTTTAAAATAAGAAAAACAGTTGTTTAAATGAAGAGGATGAAATGCCCAAAATACTGACTAATAAGAATGTGCAAATGTTCACAGTGTAAAGATAAAGGAATGCGGATGTGCGAAAATAAAAAATATTTGCAGAGATGTGTGTTATTGTTCCACGTCAAATCAGATGTGGAGACTTTGATTTTAATATACAGTAAGAGTCTGTTTCAGTGGGGCTCCTGGTTCTTGTTGATGAGAACAGCTGCAGTCTCTTACTTTAACTACAGATCTGTTGATCTAAAGTCTGCATTCATACTCAACATGGTAAATAAAGTGTAAAATTAAATATACAAATATTCCCCAGAGACCAGCTGTATAACTACAGCAGTTACACTGATTAACTGTACAAACCTGTTCTGTTCACAATATCTGCAAATCTTTAAAACCAAAGGTAGAATGTAAGACTGGTTAGTGACAAAGTGAAATGTTACACACAATAGTGCATAATACTTTTTATATATACAGTAGTTTCTGTCAGTCACCTTACTTATTCAAGGTAAAAAAAAATCATCAAACACGTTTCCCTCTCCTTCAAAATCCCCCTTGTAAGTCATCCTATCCTTGATGGTGTCACACTCAAATTTGTCCCAATGGCTTCGCTGACCCATGTTCTTTGGGACATTACAAAAGAAGGCATTCCTACATTTTGAATATACATCCTAATGTTATATTCAAAATATAAACTTTTTTATCAAAAAGATTATATTTTGATTAGTGACTCTACAGCTGTCAAAATAAATGTGGTGGAGGAAAAGTACAATATTTGTCTCCAGATATATTGGAATAGAAGTAAATGCATAAAATGGAAAAAAAAAATTACCTCAAAATTGTACAAGTAGAGTAATACTATCACTTCCTCAACACTATTTTTCACTAAATGTGCTCATCTTGTGAATCAAGACAAAAGTGAAATGTGTACAGTGAATATATTTTAATACAGAGTGATGAATTGGAAATGTATAACAGAAGTCAAGGAGACTAGCAACAGAGAGAGTTTTTGGCGATTGGACGCCATCGATGTGAAGCTTCGTCATTAATCACTGGCCTTTATGAAGATAAGAGATAGAACAGTATCCCCTTAAGTCTAGATGCTGATGATGGTGGAGTAAAGTCAGCAGGTGGTTGATGGAAACTCAGTTGAATCTCCTCGAACAGTCTGGAGGTAATGATGACAATGGCGAGTGGTGGGTTGCACAGTAGTAGGTGGAATTACTGTGATATATATAAAGAAGTGTGTCTGAGGACTGATTGGCTCCAACAAAAAACGTTCTTTGGGCGTGGTGACGTCAGAATTGTGAAAGTCAGGACAGAAGTTTAGAGCGAGATGAAAGCAGGAATTCACCACAGAAGAATAAAAGGCGAAATATGAAAGAAAAGATCTTATTGAACTTTCGCTGAAGCTTCATCACAAATCAGCCTGTGAGGACTGCATGACTATTAAAGATTTTCTGACTGTTTGGGTTTATCTGAAGAGTGATAAAAAAAAGATTTTTTTGATGCTATGATTACGTAGTTTTACAGGTATGTGTATTCTGCACACCTTAAAGTGCTACGATGTTCCTCGATTAACCCTTGATAGGACACGTGATTCGATACCCACCCAATGAAACAAATGCTCTTGTTTTTTACTTTCTTTGACACTCTCTCACACATAACCACACACACACACACTTACAATGGCAAATCTTGCATGAATAAAGTCTCTTCATTCTTTACCTCATAGATGAAGTTAGTGACTCACTTGCATATTTATTCCTTTATTCTTTCCTTCATTTATTTATTAATTAATCAGTTTTTTGTTAGTCTGCCTCTGTCAATACCCACAATACCCTCAATGAGAGAAATCAGTGCATTCTTTTTCAGGAACGCGATCACATTGACACAGTTACACATTTCCAACTGGAAGCTGTCCAGTACAACCATACTCTGAGCTGTTGGCCACTGAGCAGCTCCACTGGAGTAATCGGGGTTAAGGGCCTTGCTCAAGGGCACCTCCGCTCTGCCTTTCACTTTCCCCACCCAGATTTATCCTGCCAAGGATAAGCTTGCTTCTCTTAACCTTTAGGCCACCGCTACCCTTTCACGCATATAACAGTATTTCCCACACATAGACTTTACTTGGGTGGGCCGCCCAGGTATATTAACGGCCACCAATGTATATTTAGCGACCCATTTTATTCATTTTTTATTTTTTTTATCTGTCCGAGAGAACAACATCATCCGCAATTAACTAGTGGACATCTGGCATCGCTCTACACCTCCCGTCTATTGACATTTGCACAGAGAGCGAGAGAGATGTTCTCTGGTATTGAGTCCCTGCTGTAAAAACACTGATCAGGGGAACTTGATCGCCATATTATCAGAGGTGTTGAAGCACAGAGGCTTTTTGCCTGTGTGGAGAAAATTCCAGTCAGTAGTAATCAGACTGAAGTCATCATGACTCAACATATTGATACCACTTCAGAAAGGCAAGGCAGTCAATGAATTCCAAGTGCTTTACAGCGGCATAGAAAAAAACTTCAGATATAAGACATTAAAGGTGCTCTGTAATTCTGGGGAAGAAATTTTAAGATGAGGGAAAAGTCTTCACTGATTGATTTTCTTGACTGAATAAACTGAAGAAACAAACTGTCCTCAAAGGACAACACAATTTAATACTGTTTTACTGTATTTATATTTGGAGGACCCTTGTAAGTAGCTACCTTTCTGGTTTTAAACAATGTTTTGGGGACCTTATTTCCCTCAAGGATGGTTTGTTTATGTGAAAATACATCAAATAACATTTTCTGACTTTGTATTATTACCTCAATAATATTGTAAATATTAGCTGTCTGAGATTTAAAAAGTCATCTGCCATTAGCTTTCTTATGAGGAATTTGGGGGACAGGAATAGCACGTAACAAAGAGTGTCAGTTATGTTCATATTAATGTAAAAAACGAAATACAAGTATGTGTAATGATATTAATATGATCATTTGAACCATCCAAACATCTTCCCTAACATGACACATTGTGTCATCAAAGTATAACACGTGTGGCTCATTAGTATTATTATGAATGAAAATTAGGAAAATATCTTTAATGTTTAAACAAACTGAAGAAAGGCACTTGGCCACATTTACTCAACTGTATACATTATGGAGAGGTGGTCATTGAATTAATTAGCAAATAATAGGATGCCACACCAGTATTGACATTTATGTTAAATGTAATGTGTTGTAACATTGCAAGTGCATTATCAACAGTATAGGTTGCGCTGTGGTATAAACAGAAGAATATATGAAATTGGCAAGAAAAGACTGATAGAGGTTTCTATCATTAATTGTAGTGTAGTGCGATGATAAAAAGAAGCATTGGTCCAGTTATTCAGTCATTTATGTAAAATGTTTTTGTTTGTTTTTCATCTATTTCATCAAATGATTTTACAATCACGATCCTTACCTTATAGGCCCAATCTTTAATTTTCTAATTATTTCAATTAAAGTAAAAAAAAAAATCAGTTAATTCACACATATGTTTGCAGATTGAAAATCAACAATTTATTTATTTCTCAACATTTCAAAAACATTTAACAGCAACAGAAACTTGAATAACTTGTATGTAGTGATCATCTAGTGTTACATGTTTTTTTTAACCTTATTTTTAAGTGGGAAAAAGCACATACTTGTTATTATGGATAGCAGACCAATAAGCACCTTTGATTACTCATTCTGTTTTTCAGCTTGCCCCTGATTTGTACATCTTGTGACATGTTGGTGTATGGCACAGTTAATATCAGTCATATTCACAAAATACCCTACTGTTCTTTTTTCTAACAGCTAAAACAGAGAGTAAACAGGTCAAGGCCGACATTGAGGACGTAACGCCGTTAGAACAGTCTCCAGAGGACACTACAGATGCTGCTCCCTCTTCCCAGCCTGTTGCTGAGCCAGCCACACCACTGAGCCACACTCAAGAAAAACCAAAGGAGCAAATCAATGGTGGTGATGTGTCTAAGCAGGAATCTGCAAAATCAAATCCCTGTATACCACCCAACCCAACAAAATCTAGTCCAGCTCCAGCTGCACAGTCCCCATCCACTTCAACTCCCAGACATCATGAAACAGGGGCCCTAATGGTCACTAAAACCACATATGTCATACCAAAGAAGCAGTCTGTACCCCTGCCATCTTCCAGCCACGTGTCAGCCTCTGCAACATGCCAGAAGCCTTCATCAGCCCCGACACTGCTGAACGAAACCAGAAATCTGCCGGTGCCACCTGCACCAAGTGCTCCATCCTCCAGACCCTCTCAACCCAATAACCAGGTCCGACAGAGCATCCAGCGCTCCCTCACCAGCATCCTGTTTAAAAGGTTAGAACTGTCTACAGGCTTGTACAGTATAAGTCATATAAACATAGATTTTGGAAATGATCCACATGCTATGAATCTGCTAAAACTCTGAGGGTTTCCTTCACTAAGAACAACGCTATTTTCATCACATTGTACACACCAGGAACTTAATTGTGGCTTTTGCAGTTTGTCAGAGCAGTGATTCACAACAAATTTGTTGACTAACTGCCTTTTCATTTCTCAAGGGTGTGTGATTGTGAGGATTTGGAGATGACTGAGAGTGAAGTTGCAAAGCTTGTTTCGAGCATTGAGATGGAGATGTTTGACATATTCCGCAACACAGACAGCAAATACATGAACAAGTACAGAACTATAATGTTCAACCTGAAAGACCCAAGAAACAAGGTTTGTTCAAAGTTGATAAAACTCATCTGTTTTGTGATTTCTGTTACCATGCATTTGAATACTACTGTTAATATTGCAGAGATTTGTATAATGAGGTTTTTTAGGAGTAAGTCATAGTTATTTATGTTTTTTAGCAAACTGACAGGATGTGGGTTCTCTCTAGGGCTTTTTGTATCGTGTTGTTCGTGGTGAGATCAGTCCCTTCAGACTGGTCAGGATGAGCCAGAAAGATATGCAGGCTATCAAGGCATCGGAGCCCAGTGCAAAAGACACAACCCAGGTAGTGTAATAGATATTAAAATCAACAACCAACAAAAAACATGTAAAAGATATCTTATGGTATGTAAAAAGATATTATATGAATATTATTTTTTCATCTTCCATTACTTGTGTTTATCTAGATTAAAGATGCACCCGCTAGAGCGACAAGTTTGCTGCAGAAGCCTGAAGCAGTGAAAGTTGATTTGCCCAGTCTAAATCCCGCTAGACCAGATAGAAGCAAGGTATGTATTTGCCTCATTTGCATTGTATTAGTGCCATATAAACATTTCATATGGTCATTATATTGTCTAGTATGCTTCATAGAAACATTTATCATGAAAAGCCATGGATGTTATTTTTGTGAGTTAAGTCTTGTTTATGTGTTTGTGTTGGTTTATGCTGCTTCTCAGGAACAGAAAAAAAGTCCTCCTGCTCATGCTCCTCCTCCTGCTCCTGCTCCTGCTCCTCCTCCTGCTCCTCCTCCTGCTCCTCCTCCTGCTCCTGCTCCTGCTCGGGCTCCCAAGACCAGAACAAGCCAGCCAATCCAGAGCAAGGCTGTACCAGATATTCTCGCCTGTATGCTTAAGGATACAACATCAGAGCACAAATCTCACCTCTTCGACTTGAAATGCAAGATATGCACAGGTGAATACATTTTTTTTTACAATATTACCTAATGGCCAACCATTGTTACTTTTAGTTTTTCAAAGTAGATTCTTATTCCTTCCCAAAGGTAAAATATTTGCTGGGGACGAGGAGGAACCCACGAAGAAAAAGCCCAAGGTTTCTGAAACAAAAGATAAATATGAACCTGCTTGGAGAAAGTCTGCGGGAGATGATTCCCCTCTGCGAGCACCACCTGACTCACCAGACATGGATTCTCCAACATCATCCTTAATGGATCCTTCATCCCGCCTTATCATTGACTCTCCAGTGTTGACAATAGTAGAATCTCCTGCTTCACCCATAACGGATTCTCCAGCCTCCCCTACTTTAGAGTCTCCTGCTTCCCCTGTCATGGAGTCCCCTGCCTCCCCAACTCCAGAAACATCTAAAGCGTCTACAAAAAACAGAGCATATACACCAGTTGTGATCCCAGCAGTCTCCACAGTTACCATCACAAGGCGTGACCCCCGCACTGCGGCAAGCAGGTTCTCTGCTTCATCTAGTGGCACCCCTGGTCCCAGTAACACAACCCATAACCATTCAGTCCCCTATGCTCCCCTGAAAGAGACTAGATCAGCCCTGCGTTCAGCACCAGCCTTTGCACTACCACCAACAAAAACAATACCTAAATCTATCTTAATGAAGCCAACTTCCTCTGCAGATCCCAGACTTTATGGCACATCCTCAAGGTATTTAAAGAACTGTGCAAGTATAAAGCACATGTAATACAATTGAATGATTCTACTTTATTCTGTTTTAGGTAGTATATATTTGAGCAAAATCAGTATATTGTGTGGATATGATTGTCATTATGTTGTTGTGGTTTGTGTGTCAGGACCGTGATATCTGAATCTCCAGCTGATGACGAGACTACTCATTTCTTGACTAAGCAAGACATAGTGTGGAAAGGCTTCCTTAACATGCTCACTGTCGCCAAGTTTGTCACTAAAGGATATCTGGTTTCAGGATCTGCTGAAAATCTAAAAGCGGTATAACACTAAACAATATAACTATTTAAATTTCACAGAGCTGTATCCAAAGGATCTGTCATTGTCATTGGTTTAACTGACAAGATATTAACAATATTTTTCCTTCTGTGTAGGATCTACCTGATACCATACAAATTGGAGGACGAATCATGCCTGAAACAGTGTGGGACTATGTTGCAAAACTGAAGACCTCTCTTACAAAGGCGAGCAACAGATATAGTATTTATTCCTGTGTCTTGCACAAAATATTGAAAATCAGTCATTTACATCTTCTTTTGTGTGTTTTCTTGCTTATTAGGAGTTATGTGTGATCCGATTTCACCCTGCAACAGAGGAGGAAGAAGTGGCCTATGTTTCCCTATTTTCCTATTTCAGTAGCAGAGGTCGTTTTGGCGTGGTCGCCAATAGCAGCCGTTCTATCAAGGATTTATACCTCGTCCCACTCAGTGGAAAGGAATCGATCCCATCCATACTACAACCTCTTGAAGGACCAGGTGTGATAATGCTTTGACTACCAATAATAGTTTTATATTTGCCTTATTGGGCTTAGACAAACATCTGTAATAACACCTCTAAGGCTCAACACTAACAGCTTATATTCAGGCTGCAATATCTCACCAAATAAATCACCTTTCAACTATTTCAATACCTTTAAAAACTGAACTGAAAAAAAAAATGAACAAAAATGTTTCCCCCAGTAAAACTCCACCACTCACTTCTTTATCTAATGATAGTAACCCACTTGTTTAAAATGTCAACATTCTTTTTAAATAAAAGTTGAATATTCAATGAGAACTTTCAAACATGTTATTGCATTAAAATTATGCAATTTTTAAAAATAAAATTGCACATTGCCAAAATGTTTCCAGTTTTTACTGAGTAACTGGCAGAGGTGTTTACTAAGAAACAGTTTCATGTTTATGTAGTTGTCATTTTTGAGCTTTAAGGTTCAATTCTTATTTTGATACCATCCTGCATTTAGGTTCCACACTAAAGCCCATAAATTTTGTGGATCTGAATAATTATCTAACCTTTCTGACAGAAAATTGTTAGTCAAGCATTAAGAAAAAACTGGGAGTAATCTTTAATAGGGTTTGTTCTATTGATCTTTTTATCTCACTTTCATTTCACAGGGCTTGAAAAAAAACGGCCTAATCTTCTTCTGGGTCTGGCAATCGTTCAGAAGGTAAAACGTCCAGGAAGCTTCCCACAAGAAATTGAAGAGAAGAGACCCAAAGTTCATATGTCCAAAGACCCTATGTGGATCCCAAAACCTCCAGTCCTCTATGGTTCTGATAAATTGGAGATGTTCCAACCCTACGATCCAGAGACTCCTGCTAACACCATCCCTCCCGGTTCCCCATCTTGTCCTGGGTCACCATCAGAGTCTTCCTCTTCCGACTCCGTTACCATACCGTCTCTTTTGACTTCCGTTGGAGCAAAACCTTCTCTTTCTACCTCAGCCACTGTTGCCTCAACTCTTACCACCTCTAATATCATCTCTGACATGAATCCTCCAACAGAATCCAGTGAGAAGACACCACTGCAAACAATCTTAAAGAGTTTGTTTGGCACTCAGCAAACTGACTCCATGGTCACCTCTGACGGAAGTTCTACAACAACAACAACAAAAACAACAACAGCAGTTGGTGGTAAGAAGC
This sequence comes from Pagrus major, assembly GCF_040436345.1. NCBI lineage: Eukaryota > Metazoa > Chordata > Actinopteri > Spariformes > Sparidae > Pagrus > Pagrus major. The sequence goes on along the minus strand of NC_133221.1, from coordinate 11,893,727 downwards.
GTCCAGTGTTTTCTCAGGTGTCTGGAGCAATGATAGACCCAATTGTCCAGCAGTATGGACAGAAATCTAAAGTCAAAGAAATAAAAGAAGAGGAAAATGACTTCGACCGACCATATGATCCAGAAGAGGAGTATGATCCAGCAATGGGATATGGAATGGTTGATGCACAGAGCATAGAAAAAACTAAGGCAGATGGCCCTGCAGGATCAGGCTTTGAAGACGATGATGTGGCCTATGATCCAGAGGACGAGACTATCTTTGAAGATATTCAAAGTGATATTGGGGCAAAGCCTGCTGTTCCAACTCAAATGTCAGATCCTCCATCATGCCCAATCCCAATTTCCACCCAGGCTACAATGCCAGCACCCACTTGCTCTCCAGCACAAACTTCTTCACCAGCTGAAGTAACGCAGAACCTTCCTACAGGAACTGTGGTTGTCTCTGCTGCAACACTAACTGAACAACAGCGGATGCTTGAGGAGCTCAATAAGCAAATTGAAGAGCAAAAACGGCAGTTGAAGGAGCAGGAAGAGGCATTGCGTCAACAGAGAGAGGCTGTGGGCATGTTCATGGCTCACTTTTCTGTTTCAGATTCCCTGATGTCCCCCCCACAAAAACCTGTGCCTCTCAGTCAACTGTCATCTCTGCAGAGTGGTATAATGCAGACTGAGTCAAAGCCTTCAGAAATAACAGACAAAACCAGCAACCTTACAGAGACTGTGGACAGTTCAAATGTGGATTCACAAACTGCTAAGGTTGAAGAAACATCTGACATCTCTAATTTAGAAAATACAGATACTGTTACAGAGCAAGATGAAACACAGGAAGATGTTAAGGAAAGTGACAAGTATTCCTCTGCTGGAGAGATCGAAGATTCTGATGTAGAATATGATCCTGAGGATGAATCACTTTTTAATGAAATTCAAGAGGATGTATTTCAAGGAGGCAGTATAAAGACTTGTGATTCATCTTTGTCCAGAACAGGGCATAGTACCAGCCACAAGAGCTCTCCAAAGACTTCATACCACAGCAGAAAGCGAAGGCTGTCACCAAAGAGGCGGAGTCATCGTGAAAGGGACCGCCATAGGAGTCCTTCAAGAAAATCACAGCGGCGTTCTCCTTCACATTCCCAGAGACATAGAGAAAGGGACAGACACAGAAGAAGTGAAAGGGACAGGTCCAGGCATAGAGCTAGAGACCAGTCTGAACGGCAAAGTCGTCATCGTAAAGACCGTACTAATCGTCGACATTCCCATGGACGTAGAAGATCCCCATCATCTCCTGGAAAAAACGATGCTATGTCACTTTCACCAACATGGCACAGACCTTCCCCTCAACTTAGTGAGAAATCACCTATGTCAGTTACTGTTAAAAATGACCCTGATGGACATGAGTTAAAATGTAACCTTGTTGAGAGCCCTGATAAAGACTGTTCACCTTGTTCACATGAACTTCTTCGCAATGTGAAGCTTGAGATTTCAGAACCGCCAACATCCCAGGCGCTTCAAAAGAATTCAGTCAGTGTACATGACAACACAGCTACAGGTTTTTCTACACAGTTGGATAAACCTTCTCAACAGGAAACCATGCATAAAGACAAAGTTGAAAGCACAGTTCCTCTAAGAGAAATTGATCCACCTATTCGAGATTCTCCTCAGAGCCCTGATCCAGAGCCACAGTTTGTGAAACCTACCAGTATAGAAAAGCTTGACTGTATTAAGACTGAAGAAATAAGAGATCCTGAGACATATGCAAATGTTTCAGTGCCACCTGGTGGAGGTCCAATATCAAATGTTAGACATTTGGACTTTAGCGCCCTACATCTACAAGGTCCAGGTGTCAGAGGCCAAGGTATGATAGAGGCAGGCAAACAGATAGGAGGGGAAAGTCCGGGCTTGAAGCATCCAGAAATACTAGGTCAGCGGGGAGGACATTTAAATCCAATCCCAGGTTTAGATATCCAGGGCTCAGGACCTGAAGTAGATGCTATGACAAAGCTTCCAGGATCTGGTATGAGTGGTCCAAATATTAGGAATCCAGGACCAGATATGAAAGCACTTGGACATTGGGGACCACAGATACATCTAAAAGAAACAGGAGGTAGATTCCAAGGGCCTGATATGAGAGGTCCAGGCATAAGCCCTAGTATTTGGGGTCCTGGACCACGCATACAAGGCCCAGCTATAAGCAGTCAAGAGAAATATGTGAGAGAACCAGGGACAGGGATGCAGAGTTCAGAGACAAATGTGGGCAAAGCAGGCATTCAGCATCACAATCCTGATAGAATTGGCTCAGGGCCAGTCATGAAAGGCTTTGGTTTGAGGAGTTCAGTGCAACATATGGAAAGCTCTAGTATGCAAGGTGTGCACCCAGAAGTAAAAGGTACAGGCTCTGATGTGAGAAGCTGTGAAGCAGTAATGAGAGGACAGATGCTTTTACCAGATGTTCCAAACACATATATGGGAGGAACAGGTCTCCAGAATGAGAGGAGAGATAAAATCATGAAGGGTCCTTTTTTGGATAGACCTGGTCATGACATAAGGGGCTTAGGCTCAAAGGAGCCTTTATTAGGTTTGGATCATCCAAGTGATCCATATACAAGGGGTCCAGAGATACAGAGTAGGGCTCCAGATATTATTGGTGGCGTTGAAGGCCAAAAAGAAAGAGGTGAAAGTCCACATACTGGTGGTATGGGTTCTGCTATGAGGGGTGGAGGTTTAAGAAATCCAAATCCAGATATAAGGAGCCCATCTTTCAAGGAAAGACTTCAGAAACAATCAAGACATCATAGCAGTCCAGTTTTAGAGGATACAGGCCCTCCGAAAAGGGGTGTTCAGCCACATGGAAGAGACTTGAGTAGAACGGGTGGTGGTCGAGAAAGGAGTTTAGATTCACATACATCTGCAGGTTCAGAGGGTACAGTTCTAAGAGCAGATAGACTATCCCCGGCAATGACAGATGGCAGGCATGGCCCACAAATAATAATGGGTATGGTCAATAAGGGGCATGGCCAAGATATGGATGGGATGGGTGGCTCAGATGCAAGGGGTGATAGAAGTAAGTCCCATGCAAGGAGTTCAGGCAGAGACATTGAAGAAACAGGTCCAAATTGGAGGGATGCAGACATGCAAGAAAGAACCATACAGGGTCTACGGCTAGAGAGGAGAAATGAACAAATGGGTCAAGAAGTCAGAGATCCCATTCCAAACTCTACAAATTCTGATTGGGGAGGTCGAGGGCCAGGTTTTGTTGGTCCTGATATGAGGGGTCAGACGAGTCAAAATAAGGGCCAGGGTCCACAAATGAGGGATTCAGATTGGAGTGTCCCAGGATCAGACATACGACATCACTGGAGAGGGCCAGATAGGGGAGAATCAAGTCCAGTCAGTGGAGGGCCTTTTAGTCAAAATGAATGGAGAGTCCATCAACCCGATAGGACAGGTTCAAATGTGGAGGACCTGAGGCATGAGATAGGAGGACCAGGTGGTCTGACTTTCATGGCACCAGGACTTGAGAGGAGAGGATCTAATATCGAGGTCCCAACACATAACAGGAGAGGACCTGAAGGTCCAGATTTCAGGAGACCAGTGCCTGATGGAAGAGGTCCAAATAATGACAATCCCGGACCTGACCTGAGAGGACCAGGGGGTCCAGAGTTTGTAGGACCAGGCTTTGAAAGGCGAGGTCCACCCATGGAGGGTCCTGGGCCTAACAGGGGAGGATCAGCAGGTCCAGATTTTAGCAGACCATGGCCTGAAAGGAGAGGTCCTGATATAGAAGGTTTTGAGAATGACATGCAAGGACCTGGAGGTCCAAACTTCAGGGAACCGGGGCCTCATAGGAGAGCTTTATCCATGGAGGGTCCTGGGCCTGTCAGGAGAGGACCTTTAGGTCCTGATTTCAGAGGACCAGGACATGAAAGGAGAGGACCAGGAGGTCCAGATTTCAGGAGACCAGGGCCTGAAAACAGAGACTTGTCTATGGAGGGTCCTGGGCCTGACAGGAGGGGATCTGGAGGTCCAGAGATCAGAAGACAAGGGCCTGACAGGAGAAGTTTTTCTATGGAGCATCCTGGGCCTGACAGTAGCCGACAGGGAGGTCCAGATTTTAGAGGGCCAGAGCCTGACAGGAGAAATGTATCTATGGAGGGTCATGGGCCTGCAAGGAGAGGGCCTGGAGGTCCTGATTTTAGAGGACCCGGCCCTGAAAGGAACGGACCGGGAGGTCCAGATTTTAGGGGACCGGGGCCAGAAAGCAGACACCTGTCTATGGAGCACCCTGGGCCTGACACAAGAAGTTTTTCTATGGAGCACCCGGTGCTTGACAATGGAAGACCTGGAGGTCCAGATTTCAGAGGACCAGGGCCTGATAGGAGAGTTCCAGCTATGGAGGCTCCAGGAGCTGACAAAAGAGGACCAGGAGGTCCAGATTTCAGTGGACCAGGGCCTGATAGGATAGGTCTTGCTATAGTTGGTCAGGGACCTGACAGAAGAGGACCAGAACATGAAAGGAGAGGTCCAGCAATAGAGGCTCCAAGACCTGACAGAAGAGGAGAAATGAGAGTTCACACCATGGACAGTCAAGAGCCTGACAGGAGAGGACCAGGAGGTCCAGATTTTCATGGACAAGGATCTGAAAGGAGAGGTCAGGTCATGGATGGACCAGGACATAACAAGAGAGGACAAGGAGGTCCAGACATAGGAGGGTGTGATTGGAGAGGTCCTCCTATGCAGGGTCAAGAGCCTGACAGGAGACGATCCGGAGATCCAAACACAGGTGGACTGGGTCCTGACAAGAGAGGACCGTATGTTAGGTATGTTAGGTTAGTACCGAGGCCTGAGCAAACTGGTCCAAATATGGAAGGTCCAGGGCCTCGCACTAGAGGACATGGAGAACCACACTTAAGGGATTTTGGGCCAGAAATTGGACATCCAAATACGGAGGGCCCAGGGCTCGACAGGAGAGGTTTAGATATCAGGGGACAAAGACTGGAAAGACCAGATTCTTGTATGGAGGGTCCAGGGCCCAACAGGAGAGGTCCAGGAGGTCCAAACATGAGGAGACCAGGGCTTCAGCATCCAGGTCCAAATGTTGAGGGCCCAGTGCCTGACAGGAGAGCTCCAGAGGGTCCAAATTTCAGAGGACCAGGGCCGGATAGAAGACCTCCAGATATGGAGGGCCCAGAATCTGATAGAAGAGGTCCACACTGGGGAGGGGCTGACTTTGGAGGGTCCGAACCTATCCAAGAAATCCCAGATAGAGAGGGTCCAGAACCTGATAGAATAGGTCGAAATTTGTGTCCAGGGCCTATGAGGAGAACCGTAAGAGTTCCAGGACCAGATATGAGCACTTTCAATCAGGGAGAGAGATGGAATGGGCCAGACTTCAGGGGCTCTGCTCACGATAGGAGAGGAACAGACACAGAGCAACAATGGTCAGATGGAAGAGGGCCCAATATGGAGGGTATAGGAAATGAAAGCGAATGTTCAGGAGATAATTGGAGAAGACATGGCAGGGGTCGAGGTCCTGTCCGGGATCACCCAGATATGGTATGTCCAGGGCCCAGTAGGGAAGGATCTGGAAATGAATGGAGAGAGCCTGAAGGAGGGGGTAATGGGCCAAACAGATGGGGGCCTGGTCCATTTTTTAGAGGGGTAAGAGATCCAGAAAATAGAGAACATGGCCATGATAGAAAAGGTCTAGACATAAGAGAACCAGGATCAGATATGAGAGGGGGCCCTGATATGAGAAATGACTCAGGGCAGCAAGACTTCAGGGGTAATGTGAGAGGACCAAACATGGAAGGACGAGGTGCTCATAGGGGAGGCCGAGGCTTTATGAATTCATGCCCTAACAGAAGAGGATTTGAGACTGAAGGTCTTGATAGAAGAGGCCCCAGAGGTCCAGAATTAAGACACCAGGGTTTTCCAGGGACTGATGGGAGGTTTTCAGATTGTGAGGGGCTAGGATCTGAAAGGCAAGGTGTAGACATGGAAAGCCCTCAAAACACAGGTTTTGATGATTTTAGGAGAGAAAGGAGAGGTTCAGACATGAGAAGGCTACGGCCTGACAAAACCGATATGAGGGGCTCAGCACCTGAAAGCTTAAAACATGGGCCAATCACTGAGGGCCCACGGTTAGACTCAAGGGGATTTGAGCCATCATCACCTCATTTTAATAGTCCTCATCAGGTTGCCAGATTCCAAGGTCCTAGTAATCCACATTCTGCACAGTACAGTGGGCCCCCAGGTCCAGCTCAAAACAGTGGAGGCCCTGGTTTTGACAGCCCACAAAATCAGCAAGGAGTAAAACCCCAGAGACACAGAGGTGCCTTACTTCCCACTCCAACAGAAGGTCTCATACGCTTCCCAAATCGTGTAATGAGCAATCCTGGTGTCTTCAGCCCGAAACAAAAACAAATGGGTCACTCAGTTGACAGGGAATGGAGTAGAGGTAGACCAGTGAGTAGAGAAAGAGAGTTGGTCAAAGGGCAAAGACAGCTGCAGGAGAAAAGTCCTGCTGGTGGAGAAGGAATAAAAGAAGAGGGAAATGAAGCTGATAAACGAGGAGAAACCAACAGTAATGGAAATAAAAGCAATGTCAAGCCAAGTTAGACCCGTGGACCTCTCAGCACCGTAAGGCTGATCTATGAAAATGCTTAGAATCACATTGGATAGAGATACTACAGCATAACAACACACTGAATGTATTTTTTTTTTTCGAGGAAAGTGGCTGTCCATGTCTTATTAAAATTTCAGCATGACCAACGTCATGCAAAAGATCAAACGTGGCTTGATATGTAAATGCTCAGAGATATGAGTTCCTTTATGCTCCAGTTCTTTTTTTGCTGTATTAAAAGTAGATTTGTTTATTTTTGTTTTTTGTTTGTGACTAAATGCCACTTAAACTTAAGTGATCATTGTAAATTTAACTACACAATGTTTTGTACAGAAAATGTACAGTTTTTTTTTTTAACATAGTGTCAGTACAGTAGCCATGATCTGGCTTTTATATTCTTCTGCTGATAAAACAATGGCTTGTTTGATTGTTTAGAATGCAAGTAGTCAATAAAAACAAGACATACCTTTTTTTAATTTGTATTAAGTCTGATTTTGTCATTGATATTTGGATTCATTGATTGATTGCTATGTGACTAGTAAGTACCGAAATCTGTAACTTTAGAAAACAAAAGAAAATTCATAGTCAAGTACGGTTTAGAGGTACAATTGAAATTGAAGTGGTTAATGACACACTGTAGTATTTTTTACAAGAGAGACTGGCGTCTCTTTAGACACAATGCTTTTTTTAAAATTTATTTATTCATATGCACAATGATAAAAAACAAGAATTATATTTAATAATACAGAGGCATATAATTGTGCAGGAGAGGAAAAGAAGCCCAAAGGGCTTATATGAAATCCTCCCCCTCAATATAAAATCACTAAAACAAATTAACCAATAGAAAAAGAAAAGAGAAAAAAAGGGAAAAAGACAAAGAAAAGACACAAAAAAACAAACAAACAAACAGAGAAAAATATCCTTGCTTGGACAGTACAACTTGATTGTTTGGAGATAAGTTTTCAAAGCTGCTACACGGAACTTTCATTTTTGTAGACTCTGGCGGCCCCTTTCGACAAAAGTGGCATGAGCAGCACCGCTTCCTACATTTATTTTATTTTGAATTTAATTTTTTATTTTCATGGGATGTTAACGGCATGGCAATGAGGTACTGTATTTTTGGCCATGTAAGATTTATTGCTAAAATATGACTGGTGAAACAAAGTAAATAGACTCAGAGCAGCTTCTTTCCTTAAAGTGCGAGACCCCTTAATTTATCCTCAGCACTCTACATGCCAAAAAATATGGATTTAATTTTATGATTTATACAGCCTGGGTAAGTCAAAATTCAACCTGGTGACATGTATTAAGAATAACTACAACAACATTACAGAAATAACCCATCTTCTCACTGATGGTCTTGTTTGCATATAGGCCAGATAGAGTCATCAGCGTTAAATTGTGACAGTTTCATATCCACTCAAGAGTTCTTTGTGTAATTAATATATGATTAATATATCCATTGGTGGAAGATGCTCAGATTTTTAAATTTGAAAAAGTCATAATAATAATACAAGTTACAACAACAGTGTAAGAGTGCTCTATTAAGTTTATTCAAAACTTTTACATACAAGTACAGGAAGCAAAATGTACTTAAGGTAAACATTGTGCAGGAAAAAGTGCTATTATTAGTTTGGTTGGGTTGTGGTTTGGTAGGTAATCTTTAATTGTAATGATTCATAATATCTTATCAGCTAATCATGTGCGTTCTATTTAAAATGTTAATCTGAATAAATGCAGTCAAATAAAAAGTAAAATATTTACCTTGAAGTGGAGTAGAAATATATAGAAGTGTGAAATATAAATACTCAAACACTTTAAAATTGTTCTTAGGTACAGTGTATGTGTAACATTATTACAATTATTCACTGAATAAATTCATTTGAATAGTTAGTATAAACAACAGCATGTATTATTATGGGAGACTCCATATTCACAACCCATTTTTAGAAATGTGTACCAGTCTGTTGGGTTTTACTTGCCCAGGTTAAAACGCCAGCCAGAGCAACAAAGATCTTATGGTTTTGACACACATTGTGGCATAATCCCCATTCTAGGGAAATGGCTCTTGTATATTATGCAGATTATTGGGCAATAAAATCTTGAATCATGAAAGAGCAGCATGCTTTGTCTTGGAGTGAGTCATGTTCTCACTATAATACTGGCTATTTGGCACAAGAGCTGTCTTTTAATTAAGGGGTCTTAAGGGCTCTTGCTGTGACAATAAAGTGTGGATAGACATTAAGTGAGAGAGCAAAGGGAGAGAAAGTCCTTGCAAGAAAATCTGTTAGTTGACGACTTGTGTCTGCCTGTAGCAATATTGTTCATCATCCTCCAAAGCCACCTGCAGAGCTCATGTCTTACCAAAGGGGGGCGACAGCATTCAGTTGAATCTTTAGTCCTGTTTCAGGCACCTCAGCATCCAGCAAGGAGTTGATATCAGTCTGGCTTTGGTAATTGCAGTGGTAACATGTAAGTAAATGCATTAACTTAAGTAATATGTTTAACTACAACTACCGGTTACTTTAGAAAAAAGAAACATGAAGTAACATTTTGAACTTTCATATGTAATAAAAGTATTTTTACATTGCAGTAAGATTGCAAATCTGAATACTGCTCTACCCCTGGATATAATTTTACAAATTGTTCTTAAGCTGCAGTGAAATATTTTAACCTCAAACTATGTCTTGTTATAGCAGATAACCATTGTCAGACATCAACTACAAACTAAATGTCTGATCCATGAAAGCCCTCTGTAGTAACTTTAACTGTCAGATAATCAGGCCTATAGGGCCACATTTCCCTCTGAAGTGCAGGGATGGAATGTTACAAGGTACCTGAAGTAAAATTTTGAGGTACATGTACTTTTATTGAATATTTCCATTTTCTGCTACTTTATACTTCACTACACTCTAAAGGCATATATTGCACTTTTTTTTTACTACATTAGATTTATTTGATAACTAGGTATTAGTGACTATACAGATTGCATGCTGCATCAGAGCCCAAGTACCACGTTTATGATATGATATAGGCTAATTTATTGGCAATCGGAATAAACAACAACAACAAATAAATAAAAAAATAACTGATTGTAATAATCAGAAAAATACTGTATATCTGATCCGATAATTGGCAGACCCATAGTATTTAGGTTTTATTTATTAGGTTTATTTCATCACTGGTTGTTCAAAATTTTGACACAAAGATTTTCAGTTTTACTGCAAATGAATATCGGTCCCAAATATCGGTTTACCTCTCCATGATTTCTAATAATCGGTATCAGCCCTGAAAATGTGACCTCCAGTATACAGTCAATGCATACATGTAAATATATGTGTAATTTACTTTTACTTGTACTTTTGATCCTAGAGGACATTTAATAGCAGATAATAGCATGTAATAGCAGATATATTTTTTATAATTAACTTTTTTTATCGTTTTTGAAGAAGCAATAACATCACAGACACAAAGAAGAGAAATAACAATACAGCAAACAACAATACAACGCGAGGGACAATAATAATAAAAAACAACAACATAAAATAACAACAATATTAATGACAAACAAGTGCAAACACATTATCAGTCCTGATAGCAGACGCATTATTATTATTGTATTAGTATACAATTAAAGTAGAATACAATGCAAATAAGTACAAGTATCTCAGATTTGTACTGAGGTAATGCAGTAGTTGTAAATGCTGTATGTATGTAAGGCTCCCTCTAATGTGTGCTGAACTACTTGACTAAATGTTAGTTTCCTTACTGCTTTTTTAAAAAAAGTTGTAAAATATTCCGAATATCGACAATATTAACAATATTGTTAATATTGTCAATATTGTTAATTTTGTTAATATTGTTATTTATCAGTTTTCTGTCCGAGCGCAGCGACATCCGGCCGTTGGAAACCAACGTCAGTCGGTTAGCTAGCTCAGTCGATCATCGAGTCAAGAAAGTGTCATCAAAGTAAGTTAAAGACCCAAAAGTAAGGTCAGTAGAGAGAGCTGAATTATTACATAAACTGCAGCCTATTTAGGGTCTAACCCTTACAAACTGGGCGATATAATAATTGAAAGTTAAGTGTGTTAAGGTGTTTATTTTCTATTTTAAAGATAGCCAGGTTTTACCCAGATTGTAACGTTAGCCGACGTCTTCTTAAATGTACTAGCTTAAAATCACTTGTTTGCTAATTTCCATTCAGGAGCTAGTTAGCTTTTGCGATCACGAACAATTCGAAGTTCGCCACTGATAATGATGTTTGTTTCGTGTTTGTTTTGGCTAACTTACGCTCATAGATACCATTTTAATAATGTTAATAACTCGCACTGAGCAAGTATCCTGGGTACATCACATCGTAGTTATATGGCCTGTCCTGGTGGAAACGTCAGACAGATAACAATTTTCCTCATCTCCATCCCATCACCAGAGTAAAGGATGTCCTCCTGGTCCTCAGCTGGTAAAACCACCTATGTATCACCTTCACATGAGGTGATTTTGAGTCAAGGTGGATGTTTGACACATAATCGGGAGCAGACGTTGGGAAATGAGCTTGGTGTGATGGAGATGTCAGAGGTTGAATACGCACACCTTCAGCACCTTTTCCAGGCACACATGGAGGCACAAGCTGCGCCTCCAGATGGGCCAGATTCCAGCTCTCCCCCTGCGACAGTGATGGTTAAAGATGGCACTGGATCCACAGTGATTTCTCCCTTCACAACCAGCACTCAAGCTATTGATCTATCAACGTCAACTGATGAACACTGTCTGGTGTTGCCGGTGGAGAAGACGCCAGCTTCTTATGGTGAGGTCCCAGGTTTTGTGCTGGCAAGAGTCAGAGGTGAAGACAGTTCGACTGAACCACACGCCAAAAGCAGGGCATCTTCACAGAATAGATCAAGATCAGCTGCGAGAGTTTGCTTGGAGAAACGGTTTAACACCATGTCTGCTGAAAGCCTAAGACAGCACGATATTCAGTCTGCGCTTCTGAGCAAGTAAGCTTCACAAATAGACTGTTTTGTTTTTTATTTACAGCCACATAATGAGGTACTCATATTTATGGACTGTGCAAAATCTTTGTTGTTGTGTTTCAGTTTTTTGACAACCCTTCAACAATCTGCAGAGGCTCAAGAGCCAGCCATGCATCCTCAAACGCAGAAGTGGATGAAAAGTGACAGAGCAAATCCTTCTGAGGTTTCCAGTCCATTCATAGGAGGCGTTTTTAACCAAGTCACCAACATGCGTGAACAAGTATGTTGAATCAATACCACTGAATCAAAACGCAGTTTCTTACAGATTTATCAGAGCCACCATTAGTTAATCTTTTTTCTTCCTCCTTTAATCACAGGTGATTGGCCATATTCCTCACATGGTTGAGCCTAAGCGTCAGTGTTTAATCATCCCCAAGAGTTTTCCATTTAATTTCAAGCCTGAAAAGGTTGTTACAGCTCACTATTCAAGTGGCAGCAACTCAACACAGGAACAGCAACTGGTGAACATAGAGGGTAATCATCAATGCTCTAAATATCACCATATTTAAGAAGTTATTGTGTTTTGTTGGTGTCTGCTGCGCTGCAGATACATAAATCTGTGTCCAATTTATCTATGTTTTTCATAGATGCTGTGGCGACACCACATGGTTACACCCAAAGCTCGCAACGCAACAGGTCTGCTAAGGCCGCCCCAGACTCCGCTGGAGAACCAGGGACTAGCACGAAGAAAAGAGCTCGAGCTGGTATGTCGCTCAGCCAGCGCAGGGAGAAACACAACCGCAAGGAGAGGGAACGCAGGTTAGCAGCCATTATGAATGGATGAAATTATCTCTGTGCAATATCCCCTTCATAATAATCAGACTAAACTAGTCTGAGCTACTAGGATTAATTGAGTAATCATTTAGTTATCAAAAGAAAATTAATCCTTGATTATTCTGAAAATTGATTACATGTTTAAGTAATTTTTTAAGCAAAAATGGAAGATATTTACCTGTTCCAGGTTCTCAAATGGGAGACTTCACCACTTTTTGGGTCTCAAATGATAGAAAATGTAATATTTTGGAGTTTTTAAAAAAAAATGTTTGTGACATTTGATGATGTGCAATTGCTACCGTTTTGTAATGTTCCATAGACCAGATGTGTAATTAATCAAGAAGCAGATCAGTGGATAATGAAAATAATCATTAGTTGCAGCTCTAGACAGATAACACGATGTCTTGCTCTCCATAAACCACTAGGACATGAGACTTTAGGCTAATAATAACATCAACAGGGTCACTGATTATAAATATGTGTGATGTGTTTGCTACTGCTGTGTAGGAAGAAGATTCGTTTGTGCTGTGATGAGCTGAACATGCTGGTGCCGTTCTGTGACTCAGATTCAGACAAAGTCACCACCCTGCAGTGGGCCACTGCCTTCTTCAGATACATCAACAACACATATGGAGACACCTTCAAAGAGGTCAGTTTGTGTTGTTTATTTTTGTAGTCATTGTTGCAAAGCATTTCGGTGTGATCGTCCTGCAACTGAATTATTTGAGACTAAAATACTGGAGCTGGAAGATTAGAGCTTAAAGGGGTTCTGTGGAACTTGTGGGTTTATGTGGGTGGACTTGATTTCTAAACTAACTTTAGGTACGGAGACGAAGAACTTCAGAACGTGCATAAAGTCACATCATTTGGATTGTCATGGAAAATCAGACCAGAGTCCTTCACAAAGAAATCCACAGTCCAGCAGCATTAAGCAACTGAAACAAATTGTCCACAGGCTTGTATCTTCAATCGAGTCGGGGAAAGTCCCATTGTTCACATCACATTACAATCTGCTCACATATGGCCAATAAAAAAGTGATTAATACATGTAAATTGCTACAAATTGTTTCCCAGAGCCCCTTTAATTATATTACCTCTTGCTGCCTGAGTAATAAGTAGTGCTGCTGACTTTATATGGCTTTTGTTATTGAGGGATTTCAAATCAAATTCTTCTCACTTTACAGTACAAAATCAAATTAACTGTACTGATTTACTGCTGTGGATGAATGATTTACAAGCTAAAAGAACAAGGCAGAAAATTATAACAAGCCTGCATCTACAAAATATTCAAACGTTTCAATCAACTCCTGAGTTTTGAGAATTTTACAATTTTTAAATATGCTTGTTTTACGTAAAAAGCTTATGGGCTTGCCTCTTCGCCTTTTAATTAATTAATCAAACTGTGGGCTGACAGTGGTGTTAGCACCAGGGCCACCACTAGAGGGAACTGTGAGGTGCCATATAGGCCCACAACATTTGGACAAACTGTGTCATCAGTGACGGGAAGTACATTTCGGAATGATCGACCATTTTCAGTGTCGTAGAAAGTAACCAAAAGTCATACTCGAGTAAAAATAAACATATCATGTTAAAATATTACTTTGGTAAAAGTGAAAGTCACTCAAACGAAATAGTACTTCAGTAAAAGTCTAAAGTATCTCATAATAAATGTATCAAAAGTGCAAGTTAATGTCAATTAAACATATAATTGGGCCTACATGTATGTACAGTATATTTGGTGTACTGTACAACGGGTCAGCCGATTAATGTCAGAATCAGTATTTTTTATCTGCTGATAAAATAAATCATTTTAAAATGCTCATGCAGCATGCAGTCTGCAAAGTAGCTAGTAACTAAAGTTATCAAATAAATGTAGTAGAGTAAAAGTACAATATTTGCCTCCAAAATGTAAGGAGCAGAAGTATAAAGTAGCTGAAAATGGAAATACTCAAGTAAAGTACAACTACCTTAAAAATTGGACTTAGGTACAGTGCCTGAGTAAATGTACTTAGTTACATTCGATCACTGACCATATGCAATAGTAGGAGTCCCCTACATAACTTACTTTTGAAACTCATCTCAAACAACGGCTTAAAGAAAAACCAGAGCTGTGATCACTTTTAAATGGACATATTGTATAATGTATTCTGTTCATTTAAGTATTATGTATTGTATATTAGTATATTGTTTTTTGTATTGTTACTGTTTTCTGCTATCTGCCAAGGGACTACAGATGTCAATTAGATTTCTTGCTAAATCTGGCATGTTTACATTGTGTATTTTTAAATTGACTTTCATTAATGCGCTCTGTCCCACTCAAATAAACAAATAAATAAATCTATCTCACCATGGTGACCACGTGCAGCATCAAAACCACCTGCGGTAAAGTAGAGGGGCATATAAGATGGACGCAGACTGGTACTTTCTGTCATTAACCACTACAATCTACTATTCACCCATTACAGGAGTTCATGAAGGCGTTCACTGATGAGAAAGGATTAATTCTTAAACCCTGCCCTTCGTCACAACAGGACCTTATCCACCAGACGATGGACGAGACGCTGGACATCCCTCTTATGGTAGAGCAATAACCCTCTCACTGTTTTATCTGATAAATCAGCCAGATGTTTGAGTACATTTTAATTCCTTCAAAGTAGCTTGGGTTGTCCCCCGGCTATGAATGTGTTGTAACAAATTAAACAAACAAAAATGCCTTTCTAGAGGGCTCAACCTCCGACTGCGTTACAATGATTTGTAGAAGTAGAAGGTTTCCAGTCTCAAACCATATGATACATAAACATGTTGGGTTTTCATTTGTTGTCCTACACAGGTGGCACTGTTTCTCTATAAAAAAAACATCTGAGAAAGTGATCTTTTGAGTTAGATTTCACCTCTCAGGCTGTCATACTTTAAACAGTTTTAATTATATGTGTAGCTTTCATGTCCTTGATTCAAATTTTGTTTGCTTGTTATTTAAATTGCTTACTAATTGTTAAACTTTGTAAGTATGTTGTTCAGTCTCCTTGTGAATCTACTTTGTGAATTAATGGGGTTACTTGACTTTCATAGTGTTTAGTATATTACTCCGAAGTACAGACTGTTCATTTGATATGTAGAGAAGAGTAATGTTTTACTGAAAAGTGGCTTTATTTGTTCTTTCTTACAACATGTCGCTGTAGCATCTTACTGTACATACAACAGTCACCCACAAATAATAAATAGTATTTAAGGTCATGTATATTTAATAGTTACAGCACCGGTATTACATAGTGGATGATGTAATTTCAGATTAAAAAAAAGAAAAAAGAAAAAAAAAACTCTGTTCCTAAGGTTCTGAAATTGATTTTACAATAACTGATTTATGCACGCACAAGTTTTATTTTGTTTTTGATTCTCACATGTAGAGAATCAACTTCACGTGTAATTAAAAAACAAACAAAAAAAACAAGCTGTAAAAAAGAGACTATCAAAACATTTTTGCATTAATCTACACAATTTCTGGGCACCTGGGTATTTTTGTTTTTATTCCTTTTACAATACATACACAGCTTTTGGCTTCTGACGCCTGTTTTCATATTTTACACTGTAAGCTTGTATGTTGAGGTAACACCTGTGATTTACATTAATGGGCCAAGATACATGCACATTCACTTCAGAGATGGTCACTGTTGTTTTTAGAAGGATGTTAACGAAGGTAGCGGGGGCAAGGAAACAACATGTACAAAGTTTTTATACACAAAGGACTCATCATTCATTTTCCAGTTGTTTGTAAGTCAAGTCTTGTTATGTGATACTGTTCATATGGACTCTTCTGTGCTTTTGTCCACTTTAATTTCAATGTGATCTTGATGATTTTGTCTCTCAGTTGCTCTGGTATTCATGTCAATCCTTGGATGTTCCTCTAGTCCTCTCAAGATATCACACCTGTTGATGTTACTCTTCTCCAGCTTAAATAAAGAGGACATTCGTGATCACTTTCTTCTTTCATTCCTTTCTTTCACCCTTGCTCCGTGGGGTGGATGGCATCAGGTTGAAGGAAGTCATGTTTAATGATTTTTGGGGTTGGAAGATTTTCCAGCGGCCTGTGCTCCCTGGCAGGCTGATGTATCACAGATTCCAGGAGGTCCCTGGTGTCCAGTCCTACCTACCCTGCCTGACTCTCCAGGCTCACCTGGATCTCCTGGAGATCCATCACGCCCATCCTTGACAATTCCAGGTACTCCTGGAAGACCTGTGAACAGCATTCAGGGGATGAGCCAAAGTCAGATTTGTATCAGAAAACATTTCCTCAATTTAATGATGAATCTGTAGAAATCTGCTCTAGTTCTTTTGTATTGTTTAAGGCCACATACCTTGGTATCCTTGGTCTCCAGTGGGCCCATCAATAGCTTTACCAAGGGATCCCTTATCACCTTGCTCACCAACATCACCTGTAGTGAAAACAGAAAACTTTAAAGTAACTAAGTGCATTTACTCAATCTTAGCTGTGCTTTACTACTTTACTTGAGTATTTCTATTTTATGCTACTTAATCTTCTACTTCACTCTGTTTTATAATGAGATTTTGTACTTTTTATTCTACTACATTTATTTAACAGAAAGAGTATTTAGTTACTTTTCAGATTAAGACTTTCCATTAAAAAATGTGACAGGGCTCACAATATACAGTTTCCAGATTAAACCAGGGGTTCCCAACCCTGTTGACTTTTTACCAAAAAGCAGTGTGTAGTTGTGGACCTGTGTTATGTTTTAGATATCTATGGGTTGTGTTGAGTTCCCCCTGTAAACTTTTCAAACGGTTTAATTTAAATAACTATTCAAGGCCAAAGGTATAAATCTAATAATGTCATGTATGCCAATATATCAGTCATACAGACATTTTTCCGTTTACTTTTGATATTCTAAGTATGTTTTTGCTGATAATACTTCTGTACTTTTACTTCAGTAGGAATTTGAGTACATGGATTTTTACATTCTGAGGACTTCTTCTACCACTAACTTCGTCATTGTACAACTGAGGAGGCAGTGACCAAGCTATTTTGGTGTTCCTACCAATAGATCAATGATCTGCACTGATTCATGTTTCATACCTCTGGGACCTGGGTCTCCAAGCTCTCCGGGCAGGCCTCTGTATCCTGGTGGTCCACGAGAGCCTGGGTGCCCAATAGAACCAGCAACTCCTGGCTTTCCTGAACGCCCAGCAGGTCCAGGGCGACCCACCATTCCAGGGGCCAGAGGTCTTCGAAGGTTAGCGGCCAGCTGTGCAATCTGATCTGTGTGCGATAGAAAACACATGAGGAGTTTAATTTACCCGTTACCTTTATTCAACAATGGAGTGAATTACAGATAAAGGTCAATAAGATCTCTTACCATCGATCATTGAGCCACACAGCTCTCTGATGTGCTGCTCACTGGCCAGTTTACCCTGAAAAAAACACATTTTTATCAGACAGATGATTAGAAAACATCAACATTTAATATGCTTCCATCAAGCACATGCTTTTCACAGATTTGTACAGATTTAAAGAAAACACTTACAGGTACACCTGACTTTCCTGCAATTCCAGGCTGACCCTGCTCTCCTTGGAAGCCCATTGGTCCTTGTTTTCCTGGGGGCCCTCTTGCCCCAAGCTCTCCTTGTGGACCTGTCACTCCCTTAGGTCCCAGTTCACCCCGCTTCCCTGGCTATAATGAACAGGAATTATTTGTTAAATAAGTCATTATATTTTGCAAAAATGAGGAAATCAATTTCTTCCAAACTGAGCTAAAAACATCCATACTCCTCTGATTTGATTGTTGACTAAACGCCAACCGAGGAGCAAACTAGGTCTGTTGAGACAATGTGGGGGCGGACTCGTATGGCGTCTTGTTGCTTGATAATTACTCCACGAGCACAGCAAACAGTAAATGAGACTGTGAGAGCGAGACTCATCAGTACTGTGTCTCTAATTACATAAATTGCGCCGCAGCTTAATGTGGCTCGTCTCTCCCTTGTGGCGATAGCAGCAAACAGGCCAATAAAGCAAAAGCACCAATACCTATCTCTAATTAATCCCATTAAACCTGGAATGTGAAGCAGAATCATGTGCAGTGAGTCTGACAAGTGGGCAACAGCTCAGAGCGAGGCACCAGTTTTTAATGTTTAGTGAGGGAGCTTGGAAGAAACTTTTGCTGCTAATTACACCCACACACAACATCTGATCTAACTTTGTTCTGTCCTAATAAAAAGACATCTACTGTACGTAGAAAACTGGTTTGGAGGGAGCAGGTTCATTTAGACGTATGAGGACACACAAGTAACAAAATGTAGATGAAAACGACGACATAGCTCACCTGTCCTTTTTGTCCAACTGGGCCGAAAGGACCCTGAAAATAAGGATGTATTTTTAGTGAAATGAAAACAATAATTTGGCATTACATAATGTTAAAAAGCACACACTCAATCACTCGGACTTTATTTGTATAGCACAGGAGTCTCCAAACTTGTCCAAAGTTCCCTTAATTGACTGACTTCCTGTGCAAAGTGTCACTCTGCCAGCCATGATCAGATTATGAAAAATCATTATTAATTAGGGACCCTACATAGGGCTGCAGGACATGGTAAAAGACAAAACAAAGACATTGTGATTATTTTGCAGATATAACGATTGCGATATGATTCACGAATAGTGGGAGTGATTGTATCAAATTTGACATTTTTTACTGAAAAAACAAACAAACAAGTGAAATGATGATGTGACATGTTGGTGTCTGTACCAAACAAACATGTTTGTTTTTTTTAAATCTGGAGAGTATAATTAGTTTGCCAGGTCATCTCTGCAGCACTACAGCGCTTCATTATGATGCTGTTTTTTCACACAATTAAAAAACTTGCTCTTGGCCATAATCCTACATATTTAAAGTGGCAAAAGACAACTTTCCTGCTCCCTAGCATTTTTCAAGTGGTGATTTGTTTACGCCACTGTTGCGAATACAACTTGATCATTTCTGTTTTCCTCAGAGTCCCAAATAACAACAACAACAACAACAACACAGGACAAGTTTATTCGATCATTTAGTCTATAAAAGAGATGTGAAAGCAGACAGAAATGGTGCCAGGCTGCTGCCTGACAGGATCACCAGTTAACCTTCCTTTTCCCAGAGAGATTTAGTGCACGGTGGCAGACAGAACTGCATAGTGATAGTGAGGTTTTATAGTAGGGATGGGCATTTCAAGCAAGAATGCTCTTCGATAGTCACAGGGATGTATTTGACAATTGTTCGATGGTCAGCTGTTTGTATGTACTGTAGCGTATAGCGGCACGGTCTTATACTGACTTGAAAAAAGACAGTGCTACAATCGTTTTACCAGAGCCTGGTTACAATAACTGATGGTGTCTTTATATTAATCACACTGTACATTCAGCAATTACTTCATAATGATACATTAAAGTAAAAAACTTGTCTATAGCCAGTTTAAATAGCACTTTTACCTCACAAAAAAATTGAAAGGCATAAACAGCTGTTTATATAATAATTTTTCTCAAATAATTAAAAAAAAAAATTCACTATGAACATCTGGTGGGCCAAACCGAACCTTGCAGTGGGCCAAATTTGGCCTGCGGGCCACACCTTCGGCAACCCTGGTATACAGTAGGTATAGCTCTAGTATAACCTTGGTACCTCAGATTCATGGGTGTTATACAGGTTAGTGCATAGTGAATTTGAAAATTCTAAGAAATAAAAAAGTGATAGAATGAAACCATAAAAAATAAAATTGACAAAATAAATACAACACAATAAACACTTAAATGAGATATAAATAAAGGTCAATACACATTCTGGTGTCGTTTTACACTCTTTTCAGCTGCTCTCATATGATCGGGCAGACTCTTCAAATGTGCCAGAGTGGCCAAATGGGCTGATGTTAGACCATGAAGTGCTTTATAAACAAGGGAATTAGTAAAAGTAAAATCAATATGAAAAACTGACAGGCAACCAATGTAAAGACTTTCAAATAGGTGTAATGAGTTCTCTCCATCTGCTCCTAATTAGCAGTCAGGCAGCAGAGTTCTGAATCAATAGTCTAACTAATTACAGCTAACAAAGTAATGAGTCTCCAGAGCCGCTCATACTGCGTGTGTTTGGATTCTGATCGAACAGTGAAAATGAAGAAAATACTTACAGGCTCTCCGTTCTCTCCTGGTAAACCATCACTTCCTGCCACACCCTAGAGAGACAACATTACATCTGAATTATTTTATTCAATCTCATGACTCCAATTGTAGGATTTTTACCTATGGACATAAAACATAGTCCCTTCTCTATTATAGACTATTACAGACAAAATCTGGATGAAGACTATCACAGGGCATCTTTGTGCTTGATTTAGAAATATTTACCATGTCTCCTTTAGCTCCAGAAGCTCCAACTGGACCCTATAGGGTTGAGAGAAAATAAATGAGAGTCATGTAGAGACATTTTGTGGACAGCCGGCTGTGGCAGAAGGAAAGGGGGATGAAGGGAAGTGAGGTGGGCTGGTTGAGGGGAACCTGGAGCGGTATAAAGACAGGCTTTGTTCTGTCCTCAGATCCTGAACAGGAGGCCTTTTTGTGTTCGAGATCTCTCCTCCTCGAGTTTATAGCACTGTGACTGAGGAGGGACGAGCTGCTTATTCAGCTACAGTACGCTCCCATGCTGCTCCGTCTGTGTTTGTGTAGATATATGCTGGTGTGCAGAGACATTTCTTTAGGTTTCATGTTTGAATTTGAAGGAGATTCTTGTCTTAATATTAATCGTAAATCGACCATAAATTAATCAACAGCAACAACCTCAATTTCCAAAAAGACGTGTTGCTTTGTTTCTTCTCACTTTGTGAGTTGCAGGCATCTGATTTATAATGACTGTACATTTATAAAATATAGCTTATCAGTTTGAAAATGTGGTATTTTGTTTCTGTATTGTGTTCATTTCAACATTAAAAAAATGGCCTAAAACAGTGGCCTTGGGTATTTTATCTATCAACTATTACAGGAGATAGAATAACCTATATAAAATGCATTACTTTTATGTGTAATACTTGAATAATAAACACATTATGTCTATGTAGAAGTTGACTGAATAAACACACAAGGTTTATATGTAAGTCTGCATTATTACATTTAATCAGAGAACGTTATTTAATTTATACGCAATGACTTGACATGATAGAAACTTTCCATTAAATGTGACACTTAACTTATGCAATAGAATTAAATGGAAAAATCCTTTCAGGTGCAATATGTAACTTTTTTTTTCTTGATACATGAAATATCCGTTTGCCAGAACTAACATGAGTTTTAGATGTACTTTTAAAGCCATACGTTTACATCAGGGCAAAACAGGCTTGAATTCTGAGTTATGGTGTTCAAGAATATAGGACTATATGACCATAATTGTTACTAAAAACCTTACATAATGCACCTTTAGATCACTGTTTTAGTCAAACATTTTTTTGTGTGTAAGAAAATGATTTGCAAGTGATTGTATTCTGTTTGTATTTACAATTTATAGTGTCCCAACTTTTTGGAATAATGGCTATATATTTAATAATAGATTTTTTTTTATATTCTCTGGTTCCAACATAACATAACTCACTGTTTTTCTTGTTTTCTACATCTACTTTGATAGTAAACTGAATATTTTTGTGTTTTCAGACAAAACAACACATTTTAGGACCTTACAATTGGCTCTGCTCTTTTCCTACAATTTATAAACCAAATTATTAATTGATCATAAAAAAATAACTGCCAGATTAATTCCTAATAATCCAGAGGATGTATTTTTATGATCATAGGAAAGCTGACTGTACTATGTCAGGGTTTACACTGGATGACGACATTAAGCCCTGTGACATTTAATACTGTCAAACACGTCAAACTCACCCTTTCACCAAACTCTCCACGGATTCCTGTTGGACCTGGAAGACCTGGATCCCCCAAGGCTCCTTTTACCCCCTGCAGTATATGACCCACACACACAACCAGTCAGCTCACTGCTAATTTAAAAACAAAAAGTACTGATTAAGACTTGTGATGTCATACAACTGACCTGGAAGCCCTTCACTCCCTGAGGCCCAGGGTTACCTGCTGATCCAATGCCTCCCTGTAGGAAACAGACATTATCATGTTATCCTATTGGGAAGAGCATGCAGTGGTAAAACAAACAGGATATTAATGATGTTTCCCTGGTGAAAAAAGATGTTTTTTTCTGGCTAACATTTCAGAGAAGAAGAAAAAAAACGATGTTTGTGTGAGGTATGATTCATTATGCAGCGCAGTGTGCGAGTGAAGTGTGTTAATTCCTTTGCTGTTTTATCCCCTTTTTCCTCCCCGCAGGGTCTGATGTGAAAAACAAAGGCCTCTCTGTTTATGCGATCCTCTTTTATGATTACCTGCTCTCATCACTGGCCCTTCATTACTAACAAACTCCACCTTAACAAGCCACTGTACCAGCGACAATACTCTCAGTACTATTTGTGGCAGAATATCATTAACTACAAAGGGCAGTGGTTTATTATGCTGCTACTCCAGTTTTATCTCAGCGTGAGAGAATGCATGCTGTGTGCTGCTATGCAGTGTGGTCCTTTTTAATTTCTTTTTCATGTCATCGTGCATTCAAATATCTACACTGGTTATAGAGGAGTGTACTTTAAAGTGTTGGAACACATTGCCTTAAGTGTAAAACGTGAGCTTTAACTTACGGCCACTCCTCTGGGTCCTGCCATCCCCCTCTCTCCTGGGATGCCAATGTCACCCTAAGGGAGGAGACAAAAGATGGCGTTGACAAGTCAGGAAAGCCACATTGTTGAAAGTCCCATGTGGGGTTAAGTGACATGTCAGAGAGGCCGTGACCCAGTGATACCCCCCAAAAAGCCCATCAGATACATACAGGAATACCTGGCTCTCCAGAGGGCCCCGTCTCCCCAGTCTTCCCAGCATCACCCTGGTTTAAAAGAAGGGAGAAGATTAACGTTGTCCTCCATCATCCTAATCTTAGCTCCAAAGTTCAAGTCTTTTTCTAACTGGTTGTAACACTCACAAGTTCTCCTTTGGATCCCTTTGCACCAGCCTTTCCTTGCAGACCCTGGAACAGAAAATACATAACAATGATGTCAAGGAAATTACAGCTGTAGTTCCTTTATGCTACTCACAAAAAACAAAAGTTATATAACCAGATGAATAAATAATCAAGTCAAATTCTGTGATCTTATCAGTTTTTAGACATGTTTAAGACTTTGCACATTTTATCAGTTTGCTGACTGAGTTTGCCTTTCTGATTTTGAAAAAAATAATGAGCAGAATGGTGATGAGAGTGGGTATTAGAATCAAACTACTTAGACTGAAGAGTCATGAAGGATTAAAATAATCAGCTATTATCATTCAGACAGGAAACACTCACAGGAAGGCCGTTTGGTCCTTTCTCTCCGACCACCCCATGGCGTCCGGCATCACCCTATTGACACAGACAAACACTGTGACATCGGCTTCACTCAGGCTGTGGACTGTTAACTTCATTTATTAACTTGCCTGCAGAGCGTGCAGATTAAAAAAGGTGCAATTTACCTTCTCGCCATCTAATCCTGGTGTGCCATCTTTGCCGTCCCTGCCAGGAATACCCTGTAGAAGACATCACACATGATCATCGTGTTTCTGAGCTGTAATGTATATTAGAAATATAGAATTTTTCTGATATGCACTTACAGGCTCTCCTTTGGTTCCTGCACCCCCGGGACCACCTTTGGGACCAATTTTACCCTGTTGAAAGACACATGATTATTCATCGATCTATCCATCCATCCATCTTCCTGAAACTTTCATCCCGAATCAGTCTTACTTACAATTTCTCCTTTGGGTCCTTTGAATCCCTGTGGTCCTTTTTCTCCAGCGTCACCCTGGAGACATCAGATGAAACACATACAGCTATTCATTGATGGGACCAGCCGTCTACTCTAGCGACAGACTACGACCACACAGTGTTTTTTTTAATATTTCAAGTGTGTAACAAACAAGGAGAGACTCACTGTCTTCCCAATGATGCCGGCGATGCCAGGTTTGCCTCTGAAACCAGGCAGGCCCTGGAGACAAACAGAGGAAACATACTGTAAGTATGCAAATTTAAATGTTTGCATTGTGAGTGATCACGTTCTTGATGTCACTTACTCTGTCTCCTACAGATCCCATTGGGCCTTGTAAACCTCTGAGACCACGTGGGCCCTGAAAAGCAACATTAGAGCATCGTGAAGGCACTTTAAAACATCAAAATCTCTCAGGAAATGTTATGATTCTTTAAAAAATTCCCTAAAGATGCTGTACTAAATATAAACTGGGAACATATATGTATAGGCAACAAGTGAGAAGAGACACAAGAACAGGAAAATAATCTGAATAATCTTTATCAAACTCACCTGCAGACCCACAGTCCCAGGAATACCTGGTGGGCCAGGTGGACCAGCATCACCCTGGAGACAGAAAAGGACACTTATGATTAAATCATAGACCAGCAGCTGTACTCAATATAACCAATATTTTGCCAAACTAGGTTAAAAAAAAAAGCTACATCACATGATAAACTCACCTTCTCTCCATCCTTTCCAAGCTCTCCCTTGTCTCCTTTGTGCCCTGTGTGACCCTACATGAGCAAAAGTACACAGAATTTAGTGATGATATAAGAGTGCGAGGTGAAATGAGTTTTACATATTCCCATTGAGACACTGAGCATTGTATAATTCAAAACAAATTTAGAAATAATCTACCTTGAACCCTGGCATCCCAGGAGCACCAGAGGGACCAGGGGGGCAGATCGCAGGACACTGCAGAGGACAGAAACAAAACAATAAGGACTCTACACTCACTGTGTGCTGGTGTTACGCTGCTATCACAGGTGAAGGATTGCAAACTTACCAAAAGGTCGCCGCTGAGATCATGAAGAGTACCAGGAAGACCCTGACAGAAGGAGAAATGACAACAGAAGACACGTTAAGGGACCCTTTGTCCATTCTAATGTTCAGTTGTTTAACAGTGCATTTCCTTCCTCGCAGTTGAGCATCTGTAAATTCACAGATATTCAACAAGAGATCCACTGGGTGGCAGTGGAAATATACACTATGTGACTGTTCTGTAAAGTATATAATGACATCTGCACTCACTGGTGGTCCATCAGGGCCAGTAGGTCCTGGAAGTCCTGGAAGTCCCTCAGCACCCTGAGAAATGGATAAATAGCAACAAGATTAGCAACATCTTCAGCATCTGTTTTAAAATAAGTGATTGTTTTCCTGATTGTGTCAAAGTTAGCGCCCATCTGCAACATCTCAGATCTGCAAAGTGCTCACAGTTGTTACGATAACTTGTGGCTTTCCCTGAGGACAGAGTGATTGCTACTTAAAGTCTCCATCCTCTCAAAAAAACAGATTGACTCACCGTCACTTCATTTGTGTTTGACCTGTGACGTGGATCTGTCAACTTTGAACTCCGTCTGAACTGCACTTTCTCTCGTATGCACTTAAACATACTGTGCTGCTAATTGTTCTGTTTTTATGTTACCTGTGTTTTTAGAAATGTTGTTAGATAGGAATATTTTAGATATTTATTGGTGCTTCTTTTTCACACTGCTGTGGGCTGGGAGGAACAGCATTTTTTTTTTTGTCCGCCAGTACACAAAGACATTACAATTAATTGAATCTTGAATTGTTGTGTTTGTGTTTTGTATTGTCTGCTGTGTATTTGGCTTTGAGTTTTATTTGTTTTAAAGACCAATCTAGGGAAGAGCATTGCAAATTAGTTTAGGCTATAAAGGCTGTGGTGTGTAGTATCGGATTACGCTTCATAGTTGTCCCTGTACAGATAAACATTAAATAAATTAATTGTTTAATTGAACGTTTGAATAAAAAAATATGTTAAATTAACTTTTTGTTTTCAAAGGGAATCATAAATGACACATATCAGAAGTCACCTAAAGCGAGTACAAGCAGATGTTCCTAACACCTAATCCTAGCACTGACATGAACTGTAAAATCTGAAAGTCCCCATCCATTAAAAAAATGTGTTTTTCTTCTTGTTCCCACAGTTCAATGTGTGAGCTTCACAGTGAGCACAGTGGGAGTGAGCAGTGAGTTTGACACCATTCGCACATTCATTGATGAAAGTCTACATTTTCTCTGTGATGACTGAAACCAAGCCTTTTCCAATATTCAGCAAATATGATGTGGAAAAAGTGAAAAATACTAAGATATTACTGTATTTTAAAGTAGGGAGAAGGAGTAGAAGCTATTTCAGGGATTTTAGCAAAATAACTTTTTTTGGAGAAAAAATATACAAATAATTATTTAAAGTAGACTATTTTATATCCATCTTATCTTTAAAATGAATTCTGATCCAGACAATAAAATATGTTCTCACTGCTGTCAACAATACTGTGGGGTCAAAATGAGATGAAAGTTTAATGTTGGTTGACATAGCCAGGATGAATTTGTGAAATTGAGATTATTGAACTCTATCGTGAAGATTTGTGTGTGTGTGCTACCTTTACTCTTTGGATATTCAGCTGTTACAATACTGTAGGGTCTTCTGAAAACTTGCACTTCAGCTGAGTATGAGCATTGGATCCAAATTAAGTGTGACCCAGTAGAAACACCAGGCCAGTCCACATATTAAAGTGTCCTTCCTCTCTGGTGGTTATTCTTATACTCCTACAACATTACGTAGGAATTTAGGGCAATGTTGGACTGGTTGACGTCAGCAGAGCTGTGAGTTAAAACCTGCTGGATCTTGATCTGATCAGCTTTACTGTGTCTGCTGCAGAGGCTCGTGCACAAAGTTTGCTTTCATTCTCCGTTCACCTAATAAACTAGACAGGTTGATGACGGATCTCTCTGTGGGCATTGAGTCAAGGATAGTATAAAATAGAAACGACAACAAGAATTATTTGATTATGTCATTCTGAATCAGAGGATGTAACTCCTACACGAGGACGACAGGAAGTGTAATTGGGGAGATCGGACAGACACTCACCGCTGGACCCTGGGGTCCGACTCCGCCTGGCAACCCGTTGGTTCCAGGAAGTCCCTGGAAACAAAAGACACCAGAGGACATGTGTAGATGTAGCACACAGTCAGAGTGACAACATTATGTAACATGCACACAAAATAAATCACAATCTCCAGTTTTATACACAAGAGAATTATATATAGAAACAATGTTGTGTACTCACTGCAGCTCCTGGTCTCCCTCTGCCCTACGGAAGACACAGGAAGGCAAATTAAGTCACAAACACAGAGGGCATGATTAGATTTACTCACAACATCAATATCCACGACGTGATGTATTACTGCTTTATATCCGCTTTGAAAAGTTTGTCCCAGGTCGTTGCTGTGAGGTGGATTTGCACTTTTACAGCTGATTTAGATCAGATCAAACTAGAATCTGACTAATTCTGTCACAAGATGTGACACTGCCACTTTCAAAAGTGTTAACTTAGAGACAACTAAGTCTGCAGTCGAATGTTTGCCACCTAGAAAGTAAGAAATAGCCTCTTTGTTGTGTCCTCACAGCAGTAAAAAAAAAAAATACCACCTACTTGTTTTGATCACTTATTTTAAAACTTTATTTGTTTATGTTCACACTATATTTTCACTCGAAGAACTTGAAAGCCTGATTTCACTTTTTCGTGACCAAACCCAACCTGAGCCCGGACATCACTTCAAACTTTTTTGTCCGAACCAGGCCCAGCGCATTGGGTCCTGACGGGTTTAGGTCGCTAACACCTGTGTGATGTTTCGTAGGTGTTACATCGTATGTGGTGGTACTTACAGCAGCTCCGGCTGGCCCAGGGGGTCCAGGATCACCCTGTAGAGAGAAAGGTAAAATGCCAAAATCAACCTCTCGGACAAAATCGTGAACAGTGCAGAGAAAATCTTACGACCTACATATGAACCCTTTGAACATACTGGTTACCCATGTGTGGACATAATACAACCCCGACTCCTAAAAAATTGGGACACTGTGTAAAAAAATAGAAATAAACACAGAATGCAATCATTCGCAAACCAACTGTGTTTTCTGACAACTGTCCCCGCACCTGTGCAGTAATATCTTTTATACAATCATGTGTTTCACAAAGTGGTGACCCTCGCCCCGTCCTTGCTTGTGAACTACTGCGCCTTTCTTGGATGCCTCTTTCATACCCAATTTTGATCCTATCGCCTGTTATCAATGGACCTGTTTACCTGTGGAATTTTACAAACAGGTGTTTCTGAGCATTCAACAACTTTCATTCCTTTGTTACCCCTGACCCAAACTTGTTTGATACATGTTGTTGGCATCAAATTCAGAATAAACGTATATATTCACAAAAATCAAGTTGATAAGAGACACTAAATGCATTGTCTGTTTCGTTTATGCTTTACACAGCATCCCAAATTGTGTAACTTTGTTTCATCCAATGGGGGTTGTAGAAATTTTGAAACTTTGTCTTGTTAATTAAAAAATACACATTAATGAGCAACTCAGTCCCCTTTTTATTTTGCAGAGAGTACACAGAGCCACTGATTCAAGGACGTCACTTTGTGTTGAAAAGTGGTGAGGACATAAGAGCTCAGATGAAAAAAACTTTTTTTTTTAATGGTCTTCAACATTTTAGGCAATGTAATGAGGGGCTCATACTGCATGAGGCCAGAGTAGATAATAAGGCGGGAAAAAAACGGAATAATTTCACATCAAAGTCAATTTCATCTTATTTTTTTAGTTAACATTTCAAGGTGAAAGCTATTTTTTGCACATTATCAATTAATTATGTTTTAAAAATCCCCAGTGTCACCAGTGTAAATGACATATTCGCACTTATTCAGATTTTAACCTGTCTGTGAACACTCTGCTTGGTTTAAGCAGAATAATGGGGGCCGCCTCACAACTGTGGGGTTGTGTGTATAAATTTGTGTCTGTGTGTGGTGAGTCTTGCTTGACACACCTGCCATTCATATTCCAGCAAGCGACATGATCTGACTTCATTTTATATTCTATCAATACCTGCAAATAAGTGAAAACTTAACTGGTGTTCTCGCTTTGTTTCAGAGACGCTACAGAAAAAACTGGTCTTGTCTGTGTTTCCTCTCAATCTCTGCCGCAATAATTAATAAAAGGCAAAAATGCTACAAAAACTAAAGAATTACACTCAGTAGAGCAGATAAGTCCTTCAAGGCCCAACAGTCCACTTTAATTCAATCAGCCTAATCCTGTATCAAACTCAATAGCCCTGCATCACACTAAATTTTAAAACACCCAAAACTGCTAAACCATAAATTAAGCTCACCAGATCGAGGATCTGCATCAAATTGTACTCATTCAGAGATACCAGCCATCTAAATACGTCCATGCATCATTCCCTGAGAAATTAACTATAATGTTGACAAACACCCTATTTCGCAATATTAAAGAAAGTGAAAACAAATTTGTGGATCCGTCCCTTAATCAGGAACCGCACCAAAAGATAATGGCGTCTACACTGGGCTGAGACCCATCCTCCTTCCAAGGTTTTGGGAATTCTGTTCGTACGTTTTGTGTAAATCCTGCTGACAAACAAAGCATCCAAGCAAACCAACCATCCATCCAACCAACCCACCAACCCACCAACCATCCTTTCAACCAACCAACCAACCCACCATCCGACCGACCGACTGACCGACCGACCGACCGACCGACCGACCGACCGACCGACCGACAGACCGACCATCCAATCAACCAACCAACCAACCAACCAACCAACCAATAAATGGACACAGGTGAAAACAAAACCTCCTTGGCCTCCACCTGAGAAACATGTCGTAATTTGTTCAAGACATTTTCTGCTTCAGGTCATTAGGAAGTGGAAGATCACAAAGTGCCACTAAATCTAAAGTTACTGAGAGGAGGAAAATGTCTGCATCCTTGCAATAATTGTGATCAACTAAAACGACCATTTATACATGTCTTTCCTCAAGATCTCAGATTTTATATGTAATGTGTTTACCTGTACAATCCTAAAACAATTCATATTCTTGGTATTGTTAGCTGTGGAGGACACAATAACAAAGTATTTCTGGTCTCAGATATGTTTGTCTTTCTCTTTCCTTCATTAACTCCACCTTGTTTTCATTTTTCATCCATTATTTCCGTCAGATTAAAACAATTGCATCAACAAACTCGCTCCATGAATAAATCAATTTGTGGTTTCCTGTGGTGTCTCTCCTTAATAATCATAACAATATTAATAATACATTTTATTCATAAGCTCCTTTCAAGTCACACAAGGACACTTTTCAAAACCAGATTAA
Organism: Pagrus major; assembly: GCF_040436345.1. Taxonomy (NCBI): domain Eukaryota; kingdom Metazoa; phylum Chordata; class Actinopteri; order Spariformes; family Sparidae; genus Pagrus; species Pagrus major. The sequence continues at coordinate 11,862,984 of NC_133221.1, read as the reverse complement.
AACATTATGATAATAATCTTCTAAGCTTTCTAACCTCCTGCAATCATTTCTCCTCCTCCCTCTCTTAACTCTTTGTTTACCTCCCTCACAGCTGTATTTGTGTTGTCTAAGAGGTCAAAAGACTCCAAATAAACAGGCCTAACACAGAGATGTGACTTATCCACCACATTCCTCAGTCTGCAGACTAGACAACAGGGTGCACTGGCACACAAATCACAAACAAGCAGATGTGAGGTGGCTGAAAATGACCAGTGAAATGAGAAAGGAATCTGTTGTGAAAATGAACATCATTACTGTCAGCTTATCGTAGCTAGTTAAGAGTTTGATCCTGTTTGTCTTTGCAGAACTCTTCAGCATCACTATGAAGCATCCATGGCGATGTAGTAATCTCAGTAATTAGGGACGTTTGTTGTTGCAAGCTTCCTCATTAGGTTGGCTAATTAGTTGAATTTGGGGAGGGGGGTAGCCTTGCAGTGGAACTTAATCTTTTTATCCCTTCCTGTCTTGTATCTGATGTGTCTTCCCGTTTAATCATATTGTTTGTAGCTGTAGTTTGATGCCACGCGCACTGTAATTCTCTTCTGTCTCTCAGAGGACAGTACCTGTTACCCTCAGCATCACGGCCACAGATCATCATCCACTCCACTTTTACAGATTGGTGGGAAACTGTGCGCATTCCGGGCCGGATTAGAGCAGCAGCCGAAATAAATCCGATTCTGATCCCTCATTAAAAATATTCCCACCAAGAGGCTGAGCCGCCTTGACGAATCCAAGCTGACAGAGGAAACACACAGCCGTGTCCCCATCAGACCCTCTCAGAGATCCTCGCACAACAGCAGTCAATCAACAGGCAGTGGTGTTTTTGTATACATGTGTGATCATGTGTCTTAGTGGCTGACTTTAACTAGCTGGTTAATGAGGGGCAGTCTGAAGTAGAAAAGGTCATAACATTCAATGGGGTGCATCTTTAATCGCATCCTCGGTGTCCCAGTAAGTTCAAAAGACTTAGACACACTTACTGGTTCCCCTGCGGGTCCGTCCTTCCCAGCGGGACCATCAGGACCTGTCAAACCCTGAAGAGAGAGTAAATCATTCAGTTGTACATCACTGCCTTGTGTACGGCTGTTATTAGACTGAACTCTGCCAAGTATGGAAGCCCATTTCCGCCAGTTAAAGAAAAAAATATGATTAAATCTAAGCTTGATGAAAACAATATTACCACGTTAAGTCCTAATTATGAGATAAAAGTCATGATGATGAGATAGAAAGCCATAACTAATCTTTTAACAAGACAAAATTTTCATCAGCTATTTCTCTTTAACTGGCTGAAATGGTCTTCTTGGCATTGATTCCTGACATTTCTTGACAAAGATAAAGGTGGTGTGTTGATGTTAGAATAAGAATCGTCTGTGTGTGTTCATCGGAAACTTACGTCCACCCCTGGAAGTCCTGGCAGGCCTGGTTTTCCTGCTGCCCCTGGTATTCCTGCTTTCCCTTTGGGACCCTACAGAGAGAGAGAGAGAGAAAGAGAAATCAGCTGTCAAGTCAACTGAATCTTCTATATCTTCTATATCTTCTATAGAAACATCTTGACTTTTATATCCTGTTTTGTGAATTTAGGCTATATTATATGGACTGTACAAAATCATTAGGGGGATAGGGGGGCAGAAAAGGGAGAGGGTTTTGTCATTTCACTTTAGGCTTAGTGTTAAGGACAGCGTTTATTTTTCTCGTTCCTGCCTTTACATTTTATTTAAGGTTTCCTTAACTTGAAATACAGTTAATTATAAAAAGACAACAACTTTGATCTATGCCGTGGTTGTACAAGGTGAAATGTTGGAATACTCACTGCTTTCCCTGCCAGTCCAGCAGGTCCAGATTTGCCCTGTTAATAAAACAGAAAAGAATAAGTAACATACAAGAACCAAAAAGTGCATTTCATTCATTTTCTGTTGATTTCTTGTACACAGTCTTGACTCAAATTCAGTCTTTACAGCAGAAATATTAAAGCGATTGCAGCAGTGAGTTTGTGGCCTGCTTCAGTGTTCAGTGTGCAGGATGTGATGTTTAGCTTCTACAGCGACTGGGACAGAACAAACACTGCTGAGCTGTGCAGACCGGTCACATGATGAAAGCTTCAGTTTGGTTTGTACAGGGGGGGATGAAGGTACAGGGAGGAGGTGTGAGGTGAAACTCTAGATGGTCTCACCGGGTTGGGGAATGTATGAATGGGCCCTCTGTGCACCTAAACTTTACCAGAGGCACAAAAATAATCACAACTAAAAAAAATACTCTCAGATTTTTCTGACATGGATATACAACAAGACATAAATATAAAGGAAATAAGAAAATGGTTTTTGAATATGTTACTATATCTTACCGATGTTTTCTTTTACTTAGCTTACCTATAATCCAATTACCTCAAGTAACTTGTACAAATAAAGTCTTGTCATGTCATCTTCACTCATTTCTTTACAATAACTAAAAAAAAACACTAAAAAGTAAGGATTCTGGGGGCTTCGATTTCAGTATATTATTCTTGTACTGTCCACAGTTACTGACGAGATACAACCATGAAAATCCACACATATCAGGCTGACTCACGTCACACTGCAAGAGTGAATATGAGCAACTCGAGTAGAAGTAAAAGCCATTCACAGTATGAATATAATCAAAGCTCTGAAGGGCTTAAGAGGAAAGAATAATTAACACAGAACTCCATTTAGTAGACGGACCATTAAAGCCTGCCTACCTGACATCCATGATTATGATTTCATACTGGTAGGAGGAGCTTTGGGAGGAGTCAATGTGATAAAAACTAACATCTAGAAATGTTTCAGCCACATTTATACACAAAGAAAACACTTTCTGCCACAGTAGCTGACAAAATAAAAAAACTATCATCATGGAGGCTATGGCACAAGTTACAAAAATATTCTAATTTAGGTGATTTTTCTCTGGAACTTGACACTTTTAAAAAAATGTGGAAAATAAATTACTCACAGAGAGAAAAGCCCTATTCACATGAGGCGCTAACATCTTTCTTTTATCTGCCCACTGGAGTTGGTTAAATCTAAAAATAGGCAAATGTTCGAGGGCACGTCAGATTTAAGTAAAGAAAGCGTTGCAGTCTGGTCAACTCACATCAGTGCCATCCCGTCCAGGCGGCCCTGGGGGTCCTTGTGGCCCTGGAGCTCCTCTGGGGCCCGGCCTCTGCAACATAAAATTCATCAAAGTCAGAAATTTTGCTTCTACTGTTCCTTCAACATCACAAGTGCTGCACACATGAGTGGAATGTGGTTTGATATAAACTGAATAAGAAGTGATAAATGTTTGGTTTATTTTGGCATCAAAGGTTAGAAAATTTAGAGAAACTATACCCAGAACAATATCAAGGAAATACAAATATTCTGCCTGACTCTAAAGATGTGACTTTAAATAAATTAGACTGGAATAAATTCAATTCAGCAGCAGCTCCATGATGCGTAAAGACGCCTTTAACCTCCTCTTACGCACAAGAGGAAGGCTAAACTGGATTTCTGTGCAAACAAAAATAAATCAGCGGGTCACGATTCATTTAAACAAAATAAACTCATTTCACTGAGGACTTTTCTAATGAGCTCCTGCGCTCGCCTCAGCCGGGGAGCCTGGGTGAACAGAGGGGGCATTGTGCGCTGTGGCACTGATCTCCAATCCGCGCATTCCACAGGTTCAGGGAAAACATAACCCTGACTTCATCGAGTGGTGCGAAAAGCGCAGCCACCTGCACACAATCATGCTGGTGCTGGAGAGTTAGAATAGGTCCATAGAGCCAGAGATACAAAATACCACCCACATTCAGTCTGTGGTGACTGTACGAGAACAATAAAGAGCATTTGAGCGTAAAACTTCAAAAATAATGGGGAAAGCATCAGGTTTTATGATGGAGAGTGTGCAGCTCAGGCCTGAAGCGACTGGCATCAACATCACCATCATTATTATCAGTAGGTGAACCCGCAGGTCACATGAGCTCACTGCAATAAGTTAAGAAAATGCATAAAGCGCAAAAAAAACCCAAAAAAAACAAACCACAATCATCACCATACAGATGTGATGCAGGCGGCTGACTGACAGGAGGGATGCCTCTCTTGGTGACTCTTACCTGGGCTGAGGATGATGTCAAAAGCTGGCACAGTACGAGCACCCAAACAGCAGAGAACACCGCCATGGCTCCCCGCTCGTCCTCACAAACCCGAAGTTTATGCGGAAAAGGTCAAATCCCTGGTTCCCGGTCCTGTCTCACTCCCCCCCAGCGTCCGCGACGGAGCCTTCCTTCACCTCACGGCGCACAGCTCCTGAGTGACTTTCTCTTTGCTCCCAGATAAACCCGAGCCTCCAGCCGAAGGGGCTGAACTCAATCTGGCGCACTGTGCACAGGGGTGAGGGGGGTGAGGAGGAGTGAGGGAGGCAGCGAGCACAGGGGGAACCATTTCGGACACTCACGAGAAAGTGGGCCGAGCTAAAAACTAGAAATATGCAAGGGGTCGTGCTTTGACCAATTAGAAACTGACCTAGAACACAAATCCTGTCTGTCTGTCATGTCTGCAAGGTAAATAAACTGTAGGAGTTTTTAAAGAGCTCTTCAGTGGCCCTGTTTACATACACGCTGACTGCAGCAGTTTAGTAGGTTAATACAAATTCTTTAAGTTTGTGGTATCTCAAAAAAAGATGGTCATAATGTACGCACTGGAGGCCAAGAAGACAACCTGAGCTGTATGGATCAGGCACCAAAACATGCTGGATACTACATTTCCCACGATTCAACTCACCTGAACCCTCACAGGCATAGTTGAGCCATCTGGGGTTTGGGACTTTAACTTTTTTGTTTTGTGCACCAAATTTTTTGGGGGTCTATTGCGAGTCGAGACGCATCTGAAATCCAAGTTTTGTTGAAATCCGCTCTTTAGTTTTCGTGTAACCCTGCTGACAAACCAACCAACCAGCCAACCAACAAACGGACATGGGTGAAAACATAGAGCGCTGAAGTCACACCCCTTTCGGTTTGCTCCGTGGGACCTTATTTCGGAAAAACTTTGTATGGTAGTAAATGGAGAGAGACAAATCATTTTTTGTTCCCGTCTGAACTGTAACATGAACTACACATATGATGTTTGTCAATTTAAAAGATACATTTTCAACTTGAGAAAGTCGCAGTTTGTCATAAGACAAGTGAAAAACAAGACTGTGAAATTATCTACTTATAAACGCTACACAGCTGCATTAGTGATGTCGTCTCCTTGAACAGTCACCAAAACCTGTAACTCAAACATTGCAGAGCTGGTCCTGTATATTAGCTTGCTCGCAGAAGTAACAAACTACCCTTTCACATAGCTGCAGTTGTCAATATGACCAGGTTTATTGTGATTTTCACCTTTTTTAGTACCTTTTCTGTGCCGAGTTGGCGGCCATGTTGGTGCTGGTGATAAGTGTTGAGTGAGACGATGTAGTTCACAGCGCGGTTTAACACAAAACTGATGATATTTTACTTCAATTATGACAAACTGCGACTTTCTTGACTTGACGCTCTATAACCTCCTTGTCGGAGGTAATAAAAACAAAGCACAGGAGTACACATATTCAGAGGTTTCAAGGAAAAAGTTGCTTTAGCTGTTTGAACAAGTGAAAGTTTGGTATTTGAACTAGAAAAATGGCGTGAACTAGAATGGCATTCAGTAGAGCGCATACCTCCGCCAAAGTCGAACAGTCCACTTTTGTGCTCATCCATACAGTAGATAACAGCCAACTAAATAGGGCTGATCTTTTATCAGATCCATGAATTATTTCCTGTGAAATTAACGAAAATGTTGAAAAGTGCCACCGTATCTCATAACGTTAAAGAAAGTGAGAAAAAAATCTTGAATACGTACCAAAAGTTAATGAAGACTATTCTGGGCTGACAAACCATCCTCCATCCAAGTTTTGTGGAAAACTGTTAAGTGTTTTTGGTGTCATCCTGCTGACAAACCAACCGACAAACAAGCAGACACAGGTGAAATCGTAACCTCCTTGGTGGAGAGAAGGATTAATCCATTAACAAAATAGTAGGCAGAGGTTTGATTCCAACCCGAGCCCTTTGCTGCATGTCGTTGCTTCTCTCTCAGCCCCCTTCAGTCTTTGTGTGTCACTATCAACCAAATAAAGGCATAAAAAGCCCCCTGAAATAAAAATAACAAGAAAAAAATTCCGTCGAATGAACTATCTTGAACACAAATATCTCCGTAAAGGAATAGGGATGCACAATATTGGCTTGATACTGAAATTATAGCTAATAAATAGCAACACATTTGCAGTTGGCAGTACAGCTCCACGAGGGTTCAGAGAGAACAGGAAAAAATCAGGTTTTAACACAACAAATCTGTTACGAGCTAATGAATATTAAATCATCCATCTGAGCACACTACACCTGAGTCGTTCTTAACCTCAGGTGTGCATGAACTACAGGTTGTGAACTTTTTTAATATATAAAAATGTGAAATTATCAGTTATCTTATCGGTATTGGCATCCCTATTAAAGAATAACTTAAATTATTGAACCATCGCAGTCGATGCAGATTTTAAAAAGCATCTATCCACCTCTATCATGGTGAGCAAACACAGTCTGAGCGACTGCTCTTTTCTAAACTTAAAATAAGTCAACAAAAAGTGTTAAATGCTTTATTTAGAATGTTCCAAACAGGGAATGGGCAGATCTAGAGATAGAGGCTGGCATGGACAATGCAATAACACACAGCGAGTTTAAACTCCAACAGTATATACTTTTCTTCTATCCTTCCGCCTGAACAAACTCTGCTGAATCAATAACTGTAACATCTTGTTCTTCCCCCTGTTGTGAGTCATGTCACTTCACCGAGGCTCAGTCTGTTTGCTGGAGAAAAATGCAGATATTACTAACTATATGTTGCTGCACTGAGAAATCGCATAAGAGTCTCAGGAATAGGAGCAAAAGCTGAGACATACCACAGTGACATCCTGAGAATTGTTGCAATTTTATAAACTATAACGAGACTCAGACTGTGGCTTAATGCAGATTAATTTCATAAAAGCATCAAAAAATAGTATAACTTTATTCTGCTTGGTCAACAGCCAGGTATTTAGTTGGAAAAGGAAGTCATATATAAAGAATTCAGCACTTTTGTAAAGTTATTACCATTTCATTGTGTAAATACCATGTTTTTAACAATTAATAGTGAAAATTAAGTGCAAATATAAAAAGATGCATCAATGTAATCACCCTGGCTATTAAATTAACATACAGTTGACTTTAAATTATCAAACCGAAGCTTCATCAGTTCTGCCCAAAAGACAAACACACTGTACAATCAACCAGTCTTTATCACATTTTTTGGCAAGGCTTTCAGTTGTTCAAAAGTCTACTTCCCGAATCTGCATGACAACACACAGATTGTGCAACATTTTTGAAATACAACATAAGTGACATTCAGTCTTAAATCCATTTTAACAGCAGGGTCCAGAAGAAACACAAACCAGTACAGAATGTTTTTACTCACACAAAAACAGCCCAAAAAGAAAACAAAGCTTTTTCCATCTCATTATTTTCAGTGCAAAAAACATGTTTAGTTGTGAAAGAATTAGGGTATTTAAAACGCTGAAACCATCATTTCATTGATATACATTATTAATAGTGCTTTATGCATCCTGTAGAGATATCAAATATCAGTTACTGACAGTCATTACAATCGGAAAGGACAAGTCTGGTGATAGTCTATATTTTTCCAATCAGTTAATCCCATTTGCAAATATGGTCTTTGAATGCCACATTCTTCCGTTGCTATCCAAGAACTATTAAAACACATCCATTAGCCACACTATAGCACTGGCTGACATGCTCCTTCTGTGACAATAAACGCGAACACTGCAGTTTATTTTGAGTCAGTCCCACACACACAACATCCTGCTGCTGTAAATACTCCCAAATGTCTGGCTGAAAATGGTCCCTAACGACAGCCCTTTATACTTCCATCTGAGGAATATTTGATGAAAACTAGTTACCTTCAATGGGATTATGTAGATTGATGTCTTTAATAAGAACCAGTGTTCTTGGAGCTGAGTCACAGACAGCATAATGTCAGAAAGTACTGACAGACGGGCTACCACACTGGTGGCTTTGGGGAGACTTGATGAACAGCTCTGGACCTGCAAGGCAAAGGTGAATAGTGGAGTAGCCGGGTTAGCACGACTGCTTGCAAGCTAATAATGCTAGAATGTTTCCTGGCAGCTAACCACTATTAGCTGTGTGTGAGTGTCAGTGTGACTGAAATGAATTGTACTGCAGTAGCAGAGAGCTGTGCACTTTTTATTTGCTAATATTTCTCCTGTTAAGTATTTAAAGTATTTCGCTGGGTGACTGACCCAGAAAGAATCTCATTAAAGGAAAAATTCTGCGATGAGACAACTTTAAATGTAAGTTTTTATTGAAACGACCTTTAAATGTGGTTTTCAAAATGTAATTCAGTATACGTGATGATGTAAATGAAAGTAGAGCTTGAACGATATATTGGTTGGCCGATACTGGCCTATGAAAGATATATCGGTATTGGCACAAAATATTGGCATATTGTTTTAAGAGATTATCACGCAGAAAAAAGACTCTTGGGGCAATTAAGAACTATTAAATTTGCTGCAGAGTTTACCGTTTCAGTGCGCTGATGTAATTTTAAACAATAATGTTTGTCAAACTGTAAGATATCCTGCCTCCAACATATCAGTGTCACAAGTGTTTGATAACCACATTTGAGGGATCATTGCAAAAAAAAAAGTGTGTATATCATCCGATATCTCAATATCAGAAATTTTTTTACTCCCTATCATTGGTATCAACCCCCAAAATCAAGTACCGATCAGGCTTTAAATAAAAACGCAGCAGCTTTATGTACAATCTTCTGCAGTGTTTTCCATATTTTGTAAGTTATATTTTGACAGTTACAATTTCATGCTTCTTCACTGATTAGATTTCTCAATCACAAACAGGCAAGCTAGCAATGCTAGTGAAAATTAGCCTACTAACACATTTGGCTGCAGTGGTCCGTCAAGTCTCCTGCTGATTCTGACCTTTTTGACCGGGATTTGTTGGCAATAGGAAAAATTATAGAACATCCCCAGCCTCATCCTTCAGTATTGTCTGATGGCCATGTAGAAACTGAGTCACATCCAGTCCCACATTTCATAAGTTCATGAATTCATATACTCCTTCAAAGTGAAAAGAATCAATATCTAAACATCAAATATAGTAGAAATAAGGCCAGAAAGTCTTTTTAAGTCATACTCTGTCCCTATATTACATTTCATTTACGCGCAAGTTAATGTATTTTCTCCATTCATCCAGTTTATTCATGAATTCCCCGCATTTTGATCTGAGCTTGAGGGAGGTGATTCCATATCAATATCCTCAGACTCCTTCCCATTTGTCTGTTGATTCACACCTTTGTCAGTGCTCGTCACTGACCCATTTGTTGCTGACCCATTTGCCTGTGACGTTTCTTCCTCTTCCTTTGTATCTGGCACTTGATTAAAGTCAGTCCTTGGGATTTTTTCCTCCCTCCCCGAAGAAAGAGAGGGTGAATGTTTTGAAGTCTTAAGGGGGGTGTGAGCTGAAGGGCTCGTTTGACCAGTGGCTTTATTAGCACCAGCTTTTTCCTCCATCTGCCCACCGGCCCCAGCAGAGCCGTTACTTGGCAGGACCTTGTCATCTTCTCTTTTCTTCTTTGGTGGTTTTTCAGTGTCTACGTCCCCATCTGTTTGCATAATGTTGTCTGCTTCCTGGATGCTGGCCTTCGAATCGTTGGTGAGTTTGTCGTCGTTATCGTTGTCAGCACAGGGCTCGGTTTTTGCCGTCACAGTGTCAGGACTGGATGACTGATCCATTTCATCAACATCATCCGTAGAGTCTTTTCCATTCCCCGAAATTACATTAGCAGATTCAGCCTCCGCATTTCCATTTCCGACAGTCTCAGCTTCGGGTTTTGGCTCTGTGGACTCCTCAGACAATTTGTTTTTGTCTTTGGATGCAGTTTTATCAGTTCCTTTCTGAGCCTTTGTAACTTTATCAAGTCCATCCTCTTTTTGTTGCACAACAGCTTCTCCATCTTTGCTTTTACTCCGTGAATAGACTTCATCTTTTCCATCTCCATTCCCAACAGCATCAGCTCTCTTCTCTGCCTTCCTGAATTGTTTCTGAATCTTTCTGGGACACCACACAAACTTATCCTTTGGCTCAAAGTGAAGGTAGGCAAAGCGCACAAGCTCCTGACGTTTTTCCTTGTCCAGGACAGCAAACAGGAAGTAGTCAAGCACGCTGCGTTTAACGCTGCTAAGGGTCTTCTTGACTAGAGTCTCTTCAAGAAAAAAGCGCACCAGTGGGGCCTGGTAGTGCTCAAAGCCCAGCTCTCCGAGGCTCTTCAGGATGCGAGTGATGCGCAGGTTGTTGTGCATATTCCTGCAAGAGATGAAATAGTTGCTGAAATCACAAAAAAAGTACAAATCCTCAATGTTGCCAACTCGAGAACATCTGGATATTCACCGTTCAAGGTTTCCAAATCGCTCCTTCCAATTTTCTGCTCGTTTCACTTCCCCCGTCTCTTTGTTGACCAAACGGATGCCATAGAAGCCCAACATGAGTTCATAGGACTCGACAAGTCTCTTTTTGGCGTCCTCATTCTTCTTGAAGGCCTGGTGAACAGATATTAAGTAGAAATAAATACAAACAAACAAAATTACTTTTATGATCACACATAAGAGCGATATGGGTCAAATATGTAAATATGTTTAGGTGTTTGATGTATCTGTATTTCTGGCTGGCTGGCCTTCAGTACAGTTATTAAAAAAAAAAGGGAAAATAAAGTCAAGTGTTCATCTTTATGAGCCTATCTCTGATGTCCATATGAAAACAGCAGTGTCTAAGAACACAAACACAAAGTTTCCCAAACATTTAAATACTTTCTCTACAGGAGAATCCTAATAATGCATGAAAACATGTTCTGAAAGACTGGTAAGGTGGTGATGAAGAGTAGGTCAGACTGGGGTAGAGAATTAAGAAATATTCAGCTTTGACTCAATTCTTGACATTAATCTCTGTGAGGACTTGACATAAGAAGACTACTTGAAGATCATCAGTTATCATATGTTGTTGACAACCAAACTCGGCACAATAGAGTTTTAGAGACTTGTTCGCTGTGACACACTTACCTCGATTTCCTTCTTGGTGAGTTCTGAAGCCATGTAATTAACCCCCGGCTCTCGCAGTGGAAACAGCCTTACAATGGCAGAGAAACAACACAAAACCAATTAGCATCTAATGAAACTACACTCTAATTCAATGAAGACGATGACGGCTGTCCCTGCAACAGTTCGTAACCCCAATATACAATATACTCTTGGTGCAGCACCACAAATCAACACATATAATTGTAACAAAACACATCCTTCTTACAAACACCATGTTCAGCAAATAGAGCTTAACACCGTCTCCTGGTATCATTGAACTTTATCATGAACTTAGGAAGAAAGAAAGCTGTGATTATGCAAACAGAAAATAAGAAACCATGTTGTTTGGAGGTTGATTTCTAGCATTTTGAAAAATCAAATGTGGAGAGATCATTGATAAATTTGTCTTACCTTGATAGTTGACGAAGAGAAAAATACATTTTGTAGTTTTGATTGAAGTGTACTTTGTTATTGTGAGCATATTGAGGATTTAAAGATACTCACAATAAACAAAAATACCAATGTAGGCTCTGGGGAAATATTTCTATTGCAGAAAAAACTAAATATCAAAACGCCTTTGTAATCTTTGTTCATGTTTCTGCTTTAGAAATCTTTTGAATCAATCAGCTTTATGTTTACCCTTAGCAACATTTGATGAAAAACATCTTGAAAATGTTTGTATTTTTTTAAATTTCTGAGATAATTTCATTAATTTAATCATTTATTATGGTTGATTGACTTTTGATTTCATATGAAACATTTGAACATACCGCTGAGTACAAAGGGTTAAAACAGGGAGTAAGCTACTGCTTTTCATTGCTGAACAAGCCGACCTGAAACAGGCAGAGGTGCAGCACACACTCACAATACAGCACATATTCTACTGGTCAAGAGATGAATACCTTAGATGGGGGTCGACCAATATGACTTTTTCATGGCCGATACTGATTATTAGAAATCAAGGAGACTGAAAACTGATATTTGGGACTGATACTGATTTGTAGTAAAAATGAAACTCTTTGTGTCAAATTTTCCAACAGCCTGTGATGAAATAAATGTAAGTACATTTTACTCAAGTACTGTTCTTAAGTACAATTTGGAGGTACTTGAGTTTTTCCATTTTCCACTACTTTATACTTCCTCTCCACTACATTTATTTAATAAATTTAGGTACCAGTTACTTTGCAGATTCAGATTTGTTGGTGTTCATGGGCTATTCATTGTGACGTTTTACCATTCAGATATTGTTGTGGGTGGGACATTGTGAGAGACGATGTTGCATCAGAGCCAAAGAAGCACATTTTAAAAATGTTATAAGCAACAAAAGATACCGATAATCGGAAAATGCTGAATATCGGCCCCCGATAGATAATCGGTCTACCCCTGTTAAATGCCTTTGCATGCGAGGTCACCAGAATAAGATGACATTAGCTCAACACACACACCACAACCTGTAAACAACACATACCACTGAATGTACGAGTGAACTCTCTCCAGTCTTTTGTAGTCATTTTTCCATTCCTTCAGAAAGGATTCAATGTAGACATCTGCGCCGAACGATAAAGAAAGCATCACATCAACACAAGCTTTTGACTTTCGCAAACACTAAAAACATCTTGTGATGAAGTCCAAATATATTACCATCAGGAGCAGAAGGAAATTTGTTGAGATAAAACTGCAAATTGTTCATTTTGTCTTCTGAGCACTCATCGTCTGTAAGATTCTGACGAAACAAACAAAAACACATAATTTGAGCTCTCTCAGATGTGATGGACGACATGTTTTCTGATGAATGACTTGGGTGTTTTTGACTTACAGGGTATCCTCTTCTGTAGTTCTGCATGTCCTTCGCTGCCCTCGTATTTCTGGACGTATGATGCCACTGCAAATAAAAGTGAAAGTGAAATTAGCCTGCATCAAACGCTTCACCGTTACACGAGGGAATCATCGTTTAAGCACCCTAATCCAAAATATCTATTACAAGTAATATTAATATTAATAATATTATCATTCATTTTGTTATTGCTGATGATGCCACGGTGTGTGGTGTTTGTGATGGCTGTAGAAAGCTGCCATAACCTAATATCAAGTTGACATGTAAGGCCAAGCTAATCCATTTCCACTTCCGGTAAGGGGCTTAACACTTAATGGTTATTAAAAGAAGCATTTTGACTATGAGTGACAAACTATGCACTGTAAACACTGTAGGCAGCCCGGCATACGTGTCCAAACGTAACGCCAGCGAGTTATAACCCCTCAAAAGTAAGCTAACGTCAACGGCTAGCTAGGCTAGTTAGCAAGCCTGCAGCAGAGATGCATAAAGCTATCATTAGCTTCCCAGGCACTGCCGGGTGCAAAAGCAATGAGTTACATGTCAATATATTCTATGCCATGACATCATTTAGAGAAATTAAGGTTGAGCGGAGGTATAATGGAAGCGTACACACTTACCAAAGTCCATCCAGATTTGTTTTTGTCTTGACATGACCGACGGGTTTGGCTCTCTCCGGCCGGGTCGTCTCCATCACTCTCTGTGTCCCAGGTCGAGTCGTACTCACAAATACAGTCGTCTTCCATGATTTAAAGAAGAGTTGTGTGACTAGATAAGGATGAATAAACGTGTATCCTGGTTTATCAATACAAATGGGCACGAATCAAGTTACGCCTGCATGTTCAGGTTACACGGGGACGGCCCTGACCATCCGTCTCTCCGGTCTACCATCGTCAGACAGCGGCGCCGCTGGCGGCTGCAGTACTGATGCTGCCTTCAAGTGCTCCTGCTAAGTAGGGATGATCTCACTTCACCTAGCTTGACACACAATCGCGGGGGCCATTGCTTTAATCGATTATTAGTCTCTCAGTGAATATACATCGCTTCTTGAGTGAATTCACGTTTAAGACTATTACATCCTGCAGCAGTAATATTGAGCTGCCTCACGGGGTCACCATGTAGCTACAGTTTAAGATAAGGAAGAAAACGAAGGTACACACATTACTAATGCTGATGGATTTCATTTTCAGCTAATCGTATGAAGGCATTTATTTCTTTTTGGCCTAAACATCCTCTCCTATGACGGTTATCATGTACATTTTACACTGCACGATGCTGTTTGGCACTTAGTAATGTTGTTAATGTGCTTTCTGACAAAAAAACCCTCGATTTTCCGAGTCAGTGAAGGCAGCACACTTGCTGTGTTGGTTTATGGCCATAAAAACTGCAAACCAGCTGATATGAGTCAGGCAGCTTATCTTAGGTGCAGAAAAACTCTTTCTCTTGTCTGTTATATAACAAAAACAACAGTAATGTCATGATAACCACTACATAAAGTCACAGGATAACTATTTTATTAACACATAGTGAAATATAGTAGGAATTTATAATGATGCAGCATACAGTAACACCAGAGACCTTAAAGACCATATCTCTATTATGACCTTACTTAATTGATGTCATGATGCATCCAACTTATCCAAGCCAATATATGAGAAATAGTTTTATAGATATCATTGGTCTGTTAGCAGATTTTGATAAAGAAACAGATAAGAGAAATCTGAAAATATTGTAACACGTAGATAATATACATATATTTAATATTACAGAAAAGTCAGAAATCCAGGAACTTCATAATCACTGTTTCACATCTGTTGGGTTATTTTTGATTTGGGTTGAGGAGTGCACATACCAGCAGGTGATAATAATATAACAGCATGGATTTTGACAACTCAGATTACAATGAAAGCGCTGCAGAAAACCTGTGCATTAAGAGGCAATTTGAAATAATTGACTTGCTGTTAAGGATAAAATCAGCTAATGCATGTCGAACATTTGGCAGCTACATTTTATGTGCAAAAGCCATGTGGTGCAATGTGTAAGAATTGGCCAGCTGTCTAATTCTTACTCCTACAGACGATAAATGTAGCTGCTGTTAGCTAGTTAGCTCGGTTAGCTGAGCATCTGAGCAAACGGTCCAGACTTTGAGCCGGACCATGTTGGTGTTAATGCCGCTAGCACAGGAGCTTTGGACCGAATCACTGCTACACGATACAAAGATGTCATGACGTCATAATTGCTATTTGATACTTTCAGTTAATTTAATGTTTTAAACCAAACTTTTTGAATAGTGCACCATTAAGAATGACAAAAAAACATTAAAACACATTTTTTAAAGTGTGATTTATAGAAGAAACTGTGTTTGCTCCCCTAATCTCCTCATGCAGACTGTTCATTATATAAAAATGTAAATATCCATAGTAGTAAAAAGTTCATTCCCAAAATGTATGCTCAAAATGATAAATCATGACTACTTTTCTTGCTGCTGTAAAAAAAGGCAGATGAACAGCTATGAGACACATTTGAAAACAGATCATGCTCAAGACTGCACAATTTGAATACGCTAAGGACACAAGAATATCCACATTTTCTCAAAGCAGATCATCTGACCTTATGTCATGAACATGTAAGACACCGCAGCCACTCACACATAAACTCATGGTTCAAACTGTCAAATGTATTGTGTGATCCAGTGTGAGTTCTCATCAGAAGTGTCTTATACATCATAATCTGGATTTAGTTTCATCATTTGATAACATAAGCACCAGCAGCACAAAGGAGTCAAAGGTGTTAACACATCATTTGACCCTGATGTTGATCATTTCAGTAATTGGACAGATGCATTGATACAAGGGAGGATGTCACTATTAGAGGGTATAAATAGAATTGTATATTATCACAGGGGATTCAATTTTGAATGGCCACTGGTGTGGGTTTCTATTTTTGGTTTTAGTTACTGTGGAAACCAGAGGGCTCTGCAGGCATCCAGTATTTGCTGTTGCTATTTACTGCCTCTGCTTTGTGAAATGGATTCCCAGTTGCCTTTTTCTCAGTCAGTTCAGTACAGATGGAAAGATTTGGTGATACGCAGAAAGATTATAATAATTATGTAAACCCGGTCTTGCTTTGTTTAAAGGGGGATTTGACAGGAATTTAGGCCTAGTTTACAACTCTTCCTCCCCATGATGACGGAGTTTCCTGCTTCCTATAGCTTATCCCTGTAGGAACCTGGTGGGTGGCGTTGAGGGTCGTCTGAGGAATTCGGCTTGCCATGTTGCGGCAGCTATTCCTATATTATTGACTAGGTTTGTGTGTAAAGTCCTTCTTAAGTTCTTCTTCTTTAGCTCCCTCTGTGTAAATATTCTATGTCGACTTATCTCTACATTTGAACGAGCTAGTTTGTTTAACTTAGTAATGCGTAAAACTCTCCTTAGGCTAAGTTGGAACTCACCAACTGCTCCTTATCTGAATGGCTGCCAAGTTCTTTGATGTGAGTCCATGAGTCTTTCCTTGGCATCGTCTGTTTTGGCTGTTAAGTGATCACACAAACGTAAAGCAAATAGAAGGTTGTCCCTTTTGGAAAACTTGGCAAGGCTTGTACGAGCCGACAGTCTTTTTATGACGGTGTAGTTTGTTTACAGCACACAATGTCTCAAATGAATGTGGCAGCAGTGGAAGAAATATTAACTTCTTACAAAACACCATACGTTTCAAAATCTTAACTTAACAAGTATTAAGCAGGAGATTGTATGTAAAGGATAAGTTCACCCACAAATGAAAATTCATTCATTATCTTCTCACCCCCATGCGAATGGAAAGTAAAGTGAAGTTTAATAGTCCACCAAACATTTCTGGAGCTTCGCAGCAAAACAGTGTTGAAGCATTCTCCAAAACAACTGAAGTAGATCGGGACTTGTTTTCAACGTTACAAAATGACACCCATAATCCAAGTCTCCAGAGGCCTGAGATCCCAAACTAATTTGAACTACTTACACCCTCGCTGAGTGGTTGAGCTTTGTGAACCCACTTCAGATGGGGTTTGCACTGACGCTTTTAACTTAGCAGCTACAGTGAAGATGTTAAAAAAAGGGTGTGAAATAACGTCTTTTTAAATCTATTTGGGATCTGGGGGCTTCCAGAGACTTGTATTGCACTGGATGAACTGTATGGTTTATGATCATCTGGCAAATATGTTTACAGCTTCATCAATAAACAAAATGCACTGAATGATGTGCTGACTTAGTGTATTAATAAATGACTGTGTGAGCAACAGCAAGATCTGAAAGTGATCAGGGGTCATTTCAGGCCTCCTGCATGCTTCAATTGATTTTGTTTGTATACTGAGTTATTTGACCATATGAGAAGCTGTGAGTCAAACATGTACCTTTCTCTTGTGTTATGTGATGTCGCTGTCATTTGTACTTTTTGCTGTTCTTACAATTATACACAAAGGAAATAAAGATTTAAAGAACTTCTTCTAAATCCTTATTCAGTTTTAACATGACCCATAATTTCTCGAATCTCATCAGAATGCACATTGTGTTACGTTTTCCATCTGATTTGGTGTATAACAGAAAAAAATGGATTCAATAAGATGTAGTTCCTTCTTGTGTGAAGCAGTTACATACATTGCTGAACTGCTGAGAGAGTATTTGCTGACAAAGCAAACAAGAAAGGAAATAGGCATCATTCTGTTCAATGAATTGCAACAATAGAAAGTATAAGTAAACAATGAGATGTAATCTTATTTTATGGAAGAATAAACAAATATAACGGCGACGTTTCTCCTCAGAGGGTGACTGACTCAACATGATGGTATACGAGGCTTGATAAACTCTTACAGACTCAGATATCACCACATGTTACAAATATATCTCCCACGCGTACTGTACAAAGTAGACAGGCCTGTGGGCGTTGTACCACAGCTCCAAATATAACTCAGCCAGTCTGTCAGCGACAGATCTGAGGGGATAATCCTTTCTCCTGCTTGCCTAATATCGTCTAACCTGGTTTTTCTCTGTAAATTAAGACAACTACTTTTCTGCTTTGACAGGCTAAACATTAATCACTCAAGTATTTTTCTAAAGAGTTTCTAAATGTCAGTGCTTTGGGTTGGACGACCTGGGGATGAGAATCAACAATCAACTATCTTTATCCAGAAAGTTAGATTTTGTTGCTTTAAGTTTGTATTTTTGATTACTTATTGATTAATTACAAACTTATTAAAGCGATGTTTGAGGGTATCAAATTGATCCAGTTGCTGTTTCAAAAAATGTAAACCCCTTTTTTCATGTTTCGTTCTTTGGTTTTAGAATGACTGCGGCACATTTTCATGCCTCTTCTTGCAGCGTGACAACTTATTTGCTTTACTGCTGGTAGATAAAGGCATTGCAGCGTACTATATCATGACACTACAGCCTCCTCCTCCCTGTGCTCCCCCAGCTGTAAAACTCATACTTTTGTATGTAGTAGCTCAGTATAATATATAAAGTCATATTGCACACTCAGATCTTTCATTCAATATTATTTTGAAATTTCTGATGAACATTAATGTGTCACACAATTTAACTTCATTTTAAACAAAGGAATGTGTTGATAACGATGATAAATTCACTGATTTGTGTTCAAATATTCATTCATCAGAGTAAAAAAAATGATATTTGTCCTAAATCATCACATCCTTGAGTCAAAGGAAGCATTATCATATTCTTTATTAAGGTTTTAAAATATTAAGATTAAAGGCCTTTCACTACTGCCCTATCTTTGTGTCTACAGACTCCTTCATCTTCGGTTTGGCCACGCTAAAATCTCCTCTCTGTATCAAGCTGCTTCCTTTGCTCTTCCCTTCTAAACACCTTCCTAAAAGTTTGACTTTTACAGAGGAGCTTAATTTGTGTAAGCCTTCCTCCAGGTTTTTGCCAGATTTGCATTTTTTTCCCTGCATAATTGGCAGATGGGTTTTATTTAGTAGAGAAATGTACCTCCGGGCACAAGGTCCTCTTTTCTCTGTGTGACGCCATGTGCATCTCTAAAATGGTTTTGTACCATCTGCATATTCTCAGTATCACCACAGACACCGAGGAGGCCTTTTTGATTTCGTGAGATAAAAAAACAAAATCGACAAATGCGTTTGGTGGACAGTGTTTAATGTGACAGAACTGGAGTAGAAAGTAAAACAGGACACGTAAAGAGCACTAGGACAAAAATATGACTAACACTAACCCTGAGAAAGATAACAATGTAATGACAATGACGCAGTATTAGCAATATAAGCAGCTCTGTGAACATGCATAACTTGACTTTAAGCAGAATTAAATTTTCTAAATATAAATTGAAAAAAGCAAGAGACGTAATGAGCGAGAAAGTGGACAAAGGATGGCATTTCCATAATCCACTTCATTTGTTTTCCTTGTTCCATATAAATGACATGTTAATATGCTTGTGTTATAATGAAATGTACCTGAGAGGACAGAGAACAGAGAGTGCAAAGCTAAATAAATGAAGCATCTCTTTGAGTCTGGATACTCATCTTATAAGCCGGTGGTGCCCGACGGGGATTGATGGGCCTCCTCACTTTGTTCCAGGTCCTTGGGCTTTGAAAAGGGATGTGAATACAAGCTGTGTGGATTGATGGGTGCCTGTTAGGGCTTCAGGTTCCTCTCTTATCAGCTGAGATGTAATTGATTTATGGAGAGCTGGTTTGAATCACAACAGGGATGTAAGTGTGCTGATTTAGCCACTTAACACAAAACCAGGGCCGGTGAGGGGCAGGTTGCTCTGTTTGAGAGGAACAAAAGAGCACATGGTAATGTGTGTCAGTGCTTTAATACCTACTGTGGCATACGGAACTGTGTGATTTTTGTCTTTGTGTTTTAATCCATCTTAAATAATGATACTCCATGTTTGATGCAGTGACAACATGATTCACCTCAGAGCGCCCGGATCATTACGCTTAACATATTAGCTTCAACCTCACTGACAATCCAAGTCTGTGCTTCTGCCATAAGTAACCATGGCAACCAGCATCACCTACAGTAGGTTTCCAGAAGCATCGAGTGTAGCGATGTTGTTTATTTAGTCACTGTACGTGCACGCATCACATCTCTAAAGTGCAAGGATGGAAACACCAACACAGACACATCCATGAGAATGACAACATCAACATGTTTTTCTAAATGAGTCACAATCCAAGGAAGCAGAGCAGTAAATGTGCATTTATGGGCACTGTAACTGCAATGGACTGAAAAAAAAAAATCTGTATCCATTTTAAGAAGGATCCAATTTTGTTTGTTGATTTTGATTTTGATTAAATAGGTGAAATGTGAAGTGGAGTTTGCTCACTGGATTTTTTTGGGTCCAGCAATCCTGTCGTTAAAGCGGTGGCACAGTGATTAGCGCTGTTGCCTCACAGAGAGAAGGTCCTGGGTTTGTGACAGGGCCCTTCAGTGCAGAGTTTGAATCTTCTCCAGGTATTCTGACTTCTTCCAAACATAATAGGTTAATCAGTTACTCTACATTCCCTGTAGGTGTAAATGTACGCATGAATGGTTGTTTGTCCCTATATGTTGTATATGGTGATGAACTGGTCCTGGGTTGTCAGCTGGGATTGACTCCAGCCCACATGACCCTGTGAAGGCAGTTACAGATGATGGATGGCTTTCTTATAAATTCAACTTGTTATCATGAGCATATGTATCAATATGTATGTTGGTCATTTTCCCCAGATAACTTGATTATTACTTCACAGTTAGTGGTTGTATACAGTTTTTTTAAAATAGGTTTGTGATCCATCTATAAACACTGAAGAAGAAGAAGGAGAAGAAGAAATGCGGCATGCTGAACTGCTGTACCGTAGAGCAACTAACCGTATTTACACAGCACCTTTCAAAAAACAAAATTACAAGTGCTTTACAATAAGAAACATGTAGGAAACACAAGAAACCCAGAACTGAATATAAGACCAAGATAACAAAATAAATGTAAGAAAAACAAATGAACAGCATAAGTTAAGAAAAGGCCATAGTGAGTTTTAAGAGGAGATTTAAAGGAAGATACAGAGTTTGAGATCCTCAGTGTGCATGAACTACAGGTTGTGAACTTGTTAAATTATTGGTTTTCTCATCTGTACCGGCACTGAGAAGCAGGTAATTATCCGTTATCTGTATCGGCTGAAGAAAATTCATATCATGCATCCCTATAATTTACATGGGATGACATCATTATAATAAGATTATAAGATCTACCATTCTGTTCTTTTATTGAGCACAGAGTTAGACACCATCACCCAGTTTATATTCATTAATATACGCTGTACTGAAGGAGCTGATTTCTGTAACTAGTTTTCATTTCTTTAATTTTCTTTATTTTTCCGATGTCATCACAGGCCAATTAATGTTACTTTTAACACAATTCGTTTCCTTTGGGGCAAACACACACTAACCAGCCAATAAAGCAGTTTCATCCAGCTGTCAACATGTCACCTGGAACTTTCAGCACAGCTTTGTAACGCGGTGCTCTCCTGTCTGAACGTTGTTTCTCTGCGTTTCTCGGCCTGTGGCTGCCTCCACCGTCAGTGCGCAGTTTCCAGGCCGGTTCACATGTGACTGTGGTCGCTGTCCATGGTGCTGAACCTCCCCCCCCCCCACTGCTCATGTCAGATTGGTATCTGCCGGGTCGAGTGAGGACCTCACTTGTTGCACACAGCTGTGCAGATAAGACTACACATTCTTTCCCCCCTTTTCCTACCTAATCTTACTATGCGTCTTAAAGATTTCTTATTATACACACAGCTTTTTACTGAGGACTGGTTTGCGCATGCGAAGAGGCACGCTGAGGCCACTTGTTCCAACAGATGACCGCGTCGAGAGGCATCGCTCGCTCCTGGAGCTCGCAGCAGGTTATGCGCCTTTTTATTTACATAAACAAGACATCGGAAACAGGTAGGGCACATCCTCAGGTTTGATTTTCCTCCACGCCTCTACCCGCTACTACGTCTCACGCAACAGGCTGCATCACAAATGTGGAGTCCGCACGCTGGAGAGCAGCACCACCTGTAACTGTTGTGCTCCCGACTTCTCATGCCGACACCGAGGATGAAGAAGCAAAACGTCCGGACCCTGTCGCTCATCCTCTGCATGTTCTCCTACTTGCTGGTGGGCGCCGCGGTGTTTGACGCGCTGGAGTCGGAGACGGAGAGCTCCCGCAGACGCATCCTGGAGCAGAAGCGCAGCGAGATGAAGAAGAAGTATCGCTTCTCCGAGGACGACTACCGCGAAATCGAGCGAGTGGTGCTGCAAGCTGAGCCCCACCGCGCCGGGAGACAGTGGAAATTTGCTGGCTCTTTCTACTTTGCCATAACAGTCATCACCACCATTGGTAAGTGGATGTAATTCCTCAATCTGTGGAGATGAGGGAGACTGTTTCACTGTGATGCTGGTGCATTTTTCTACATGTTAATTACAGGCTAATTAAAAAAAACAGACAGTTCTTTGTTTTACCACCGGAGCGTTTGCTACAGTATGCGTCACACTCTCCCTTCCTCTCATTCCCATCTCTCTGCATTAAGGTTATGGACATGCAGCACCAGGCACAGATGCAGGAAAGGTCTTCTGCATGTTCTACGCTGTTCTGGGCATCCCTCTCACTTTGGTCATGTTCCAGAGCCTGGGTGAGAGGATGAACACATTTGTCCGCTATCTCCTCCACAAGACGAAGCAGTGCCTGGGCTGTCGACGCACTGAGGTGTCCATGGAGAACATGGTCCTGGTGGGCTTCCTCTCCTGCATCGGCACACTGTGTGTTGGCGCTGCAGCCTTCTCTCACTTTGAGGGATGGAGCTTCTTCCATGCCTACTACTACTGCTTCATCACGCTCACCACTATCGGCTTCGGGGACTTCGTGGCCCTGCAGAAAAAGGAGGACCTCCAGGAGAAGACGCCCTACGTGGCGTTCAGCTTCATGTACATCCTGGTGGGGCTGACTGTCATCGGGGCCTTCCTGAACTTGGTGGTGTTGCGCTTCCTCACCATGAACACTGAGGATGAGAGGAGGGATGCTCAAGAGAGGGCGTCACTGAAGAGGGACAGGGGCATCATAGATGGGGCTCTGGGTCATGAACAGAGCAGAGACAGCCACAGAGGAGAGAGGACCAGGGCCAACGTGGTGCACAGTCGCAGCCATAGTACGCTCTTCCTCCCGATGGAGCAAGGGACCAGCCGCACCAACCTCATCGCCTCCCCAGCGGAGGATCAGGAGAGACAAAGGAGCCCCTGCAGACACAGGCTGCACTTTCAGATCAAGGCAGGTGGGAGTAGGCCGGAGTCGAGCCTCAGCTCCCTCTGCTCCTGTGTTTGCTACCGTTTGGGGATCTGTGATAGTCCTCTCATGTCCCACAGTGAACACCACGGCTGCCACATCAATTCTGTGTACTACAACTCAGTCTCCTACAGGATCCAGGGCTGCTCGCCAGGGTCCAGGGACAACACTGGACTCTCTTCCTCTGGAAGCACACTCTCACCCGGGCACAGCTTCCGGGAGTTCCCTCGATCGAGGAGAAAGTCGGTGTGAAGAGTGTAAACAGTATTTCTAATGACACTGTATTTTGTGTTACACCTCTTTTGTGCATGTCACAAGACACCGATTCTGTTAAATAAGTTGTGGCTGATGAAAATAACCTTATTTGTTGAGCAAGGATGAGATTTCTTATCCTCTTTTTACCATGACATGATTTATGTTAGTGATTCTGCTGTTTTCCCCGCATGTAAGCCAAAGTGCAGTTGCATGCCACAGAGAATGTATAGCACACAATGTGAATGCATGAGTGCTATGTGAAGATGTAAAACAGTTGTAATCTACAGTTTTAACAGAAGTATTTTGGATATAGTGCTTATATTTGACTGTATAACTATTAAGTGGAAGTATGTGACTGATCCTCAGTGGACTCCTGCTTTAGACAGAACCTAAACTATTTTCATGCCATAGCTAAAAGATGTCAGTTTACTTTTCTATTAAAAACAGCCTTAAAGAACTTTGATCAAGCACATGAGATATGTGGCTTCTTAGCTCAGTGAATTTAATAAATCCTTTTATTACTTAACTTTGGAGGGTCAGAATAACTAATGCACTCTAACGTGAAGAGATCGTGATTGTAAATAAGTGACTTTAACGGATGTAGCACACAACAGATATGTAGCAGGTTACCAGTGGACTTCCAACAATTCTGGGAGAGGTGTCACTTTCCAGCCAGTTTCCTCGTAGAGTTGGTTTGTAGTCAGATTCAATGTGAGTCTATTACAGTATTGTTTTATTAAACCAAAGGAAAAGACCTTTAAATGTGTGTGTGTTTATTTTAATCATAGTTCACTGACAGTAACTCACTTTTCTACAAGGTTAAAGTTTTTGTGTTCGTTCGTCTTCCTCTGTTCTGTTTGGGTTTTTATCTCCAGAAACTCTTACAGATTTAGAAGAAGAAAATGACTGGCACACTGCTACAGAGGAGAAGTGTGCCAGAATTGGGTTAATAATACTACTTTTAGTGATATTATGACAGGATTTATGGTGACTGGCTTAGAGAAGATGATAAACTTTTGATCTGGAAGTCAAAAGACTTGAAGATGTTCATGTTTAATGGGCAAAATCTGGTTTAAAGTGAATGTTTTTTGAGACATCTAAGTTACATATAACTGGGACTGCACAATTAGTTGAAATATTATTGAAATTTCAGTGCAATATCCAAATCCCAAGAAGCTAAAAACAGCTTTATAATGAGGTACTGCTGCAAAGATGCCCTGGACTACCAACAAACACCCCGACAAATGTGCGTGGTGGGATATAACTAAGTACATTCACTCAACTATTGAACTTGATATGCGTAAACCTTGCATGAGTTTTTTTTTTTTAAATTTTATTGCTTCTACTTCATAAAAATTCAGAGGCAAACCTTGTACTCTTTTACTATTACTATAGTAAAAGAGTACAACTATTTTGTGACACCTTAAGTTACTTATTACATTACAGATTTAAATCTCACATACAAAACATTTGATTGTCTTATAAAACATGTCTATTGTTGCAGATTTAACTGTCTAATTTAACTATAAAGTAGCAAAATAGGTCTAAAGTGAATGCTTCTTGCACATAAATGCACCAGTATTAACATTTTTTGACCAAATAAATACATACTGGGAACATATCAGTGGTTGGATACAACTAAGTACACCAAGTATTGTGCTTGATTAAAACCTTGAGACACTTGTATCTTGCTTGAGTGTGTCCATTTCATGCTATGTTTTTTACTTCTGCTTCATACATACAACTATTCTGAGACAAACCTTGTACTTAATACTCTAATGCATGTGTGTGGCAGCTTTAATTACTTACTTTGTCTTATAAGGGATGTTGATTGTTACAGATTTAACTGCCACATTTAGCTATAAAGTAGCTTAATGTTTCTTACACATAAATGCATCAGTAATACATCTTTTTAACCAAATCAATACTTACTGGAAAATTATCAGTGGTAAGTGCATGTACTCACGTATTGCACTTGAGTAAAAACGTACAACATTTTTACCTTGCATATTGAGTATTTTCATTTCATGCTATTTGTTTACTTGTGCTTCATAACAGTTCAGAGGCAAACACTGTACTTTATTCTCCATATAATGACATCCTAATCCTAATATGGTGATTGTTACAGATTTAACTGCCCATTTTACTTATAAAGTATCTAAATATTACAACAATAAATGCTTCTTTCACATATGTAAATGCATCAGTAATACTAATTAAATGACTTAATATAATGAGTTATATATATGGGGTAATATGGGTTTTTTATATTGCAGTATTGCTACTTCAGTAAAGAATCTGAGTATATCCTCCATCAGTGGAAAATCCCTCCATTCAGAGAGCCCTGGAACCATTACTGTATAATCTCTCCTAACTCTCCCAAGTACTCCTGTCTGTTTGAGCTATGGAGTAAATAATAAAATGGCCATAAACGATTAAAAGAAAAATCCCTCCATTCACGAGTGCAGCCCCCAATATTTCAAGCCATTAAACGCCACAACTTCTTTAGTGTCACAAGATAAAATCACATCATGTGTCATAACGTCTGCTCATGGCCTCCGTTTGCTATTTTTAAAACCTGCTGTCGGTTTGAAATGGGGAAGAGAAATCATGAAGTCTCCGCATGAGTGTCCCCCAAGCATACATTTCAAGCCATCTGTTGATCTGCTGGAATCATCGGCTACTTTACATATAAATGTAAAACTGATTGGGCAATAGAATCTGAAATGGTGATTGGTTATGAAATACCATCTGCTCTGGCTGCTGGGGGGGTAGAGGCAGGGACTTTTTTACTCTTTTCCTTACATTGTCACATCATGTCAAGTCATCAACAAGTCAGGTTGTACAGAGTGTTTGTCCATTCAGGATTTTAATCTTTCTGTTTGATCTCATGACAGAGACAAAGGAGGAGATTTTAGATACAATAAGTTTGAAAAGGGGGCCCTCTACAGGTGGTAGAGTTGGGGAAATTTGAGTAGAGCAAAAGTCACCAAAACTGATTTAATACAATCACTAGAGGGCAGTATATGTCTATCATTTGAGTTAAATCAGACACAATAAACAGTATTGTGACAACATGCAACAGAAAAAGTCAGAGGAATGACTCCTAGTGTCATTTATTAAATACTTTTTACTGGCATATTTTTGGCCTGCAGCTCTGTGTGAACAGGTTGAGCTGTAGGAAATATAATAATAATATAATAATTATAATTAGGTCCATAAAAGTCTAAACCTGGGACACTTGTGCTGTCAAGGGCCTCATCATCTCTAGTCCATGCCATTACTTCAAGCAGTTCACCAGCAACATTTCAGTCTTGTCAATTTTGTATGTATACAGTTAATATATCCTGATAAAAGAAAATGCAAAGTCTTCACAGCATACCACCCCTCCACCCTCAGAGCATGAATTCAGATCAGGAAACAAAAGAAGAAACCTCTGCAGAGGTGCAGCAGATGTTGTGTGTACCGAATAGAAAAATCACATTATGTAAAATCAGGGTGGCAATATAATGAAAGGACAGACTACACAAACACACAAGAGGCAAACGCATATTCACACATGGGGAGAGGCAAACAAGGGAGAGACACCATAAGGCAATAAGTGGTCTCACAAACAGCTGTCATTTTAAAAGAGGTGAAAATTAAATCAACTGTCCAAAGTGATGGTTGTATGAGGACAAACGCAGAAAGTTAGGTTGATTTATAAAATTTGGTTCGCAAGCCAATAAAATACCAGGGCCAGTCAATACAATTCACATACGTTATATTATTAAAAAGTTTATCAAATCATATCATTCAGCATTAAGTGACAATCAAGTAGTTTCTGTTGTCTGTTAATTACTATATCGTGTAAACATGTTGAAACATACATTTTGATTTATTTTTAAAACTTTTTTATTTATACCAAAAAATTCACACATTTCATTGTTTAGCAAAAATACATATCCATATTCTTTTATACAGTCACGGAAAATAACTAAGCACATTTACTTAAATAAAGTTTGTTGTGGTACTTGAACTTTACTGGAGTATTTCGATTTTCTCAAGGCAAATATTGTCCTTTTAAGTCTGCTACAATTATTTAGTTACAAGTCATTTTGCAGATTGCATTCTGCGTCAGAGTTAAAGCAGCACATTTTTTTAAATTAATGTATTTTTTTTAATCAGAAATTGGATTTAACAAAAAAACAGCTGATTCCAATAATCAAAAAATGCTGAACATTGAATGCGATGATTGGTTGATCCAAAACATTCTGTATAAAAATGTGTAAATATATGTATGATTTTACTTTTACTTACTACTTCTGATACTCGAGTACATTTAATATCAGATCAGATACTTTTACTGAAGCTAGTATTCGTATGAGTGACTTTCACTTTGTCCAAAGTAACATTTTAACAACATATTTTTACTTACTTTTTAAAATACTATTTTTATATCACTCCACATATGAATTTCATGAAAAACAGATATATGGATAAGAACTAGAGGCCAGCAACAATCAACAAATCAACAATAAACAAAACAAAACAGACACATTAAAAAAATAACATTTTCTCTGTTTTGGCTCCTTGTTTTTTGACATGTTGACCATGAACATATATTCGAAATCAATTTTCATATATATTAAAGCTTTGACCCAAACAACAATTTAATTGTAACATTTTTACTGTGTTAACCTTCATCACTAAGGACGTGATCGCTCCATCATGCATGCTCAGAGAAGCATGGGTCAAGGATCAACCTCACTGGTATTGATCCTCATTAAATTTTAATCGATACCCAAACAGGGCTTGTATCTGTAGTATCAGTACTTTAAATATTGATCTGACCAGACAGAGAGCTGAATTTAACCCTTTCTCTGAGATACAGTAATTGGGTCTGCAATGTTATTTTATTGGCCCTCAGTGGCCAATATAGAGCCACATCCTGCTGACTGTCAGGTATCACTGTTCACAGAGCGAGTTGAAGGAAACTACAGATGTAACTCTGGGTGCACTGCTGTACTGTATGCTTACATTATCCACAGAGCCTTTGCTCACTGACGAACCTTGTTTCCATAATTTCATTAAATAATCAATATCTGTCAAATCAACATTTGTAGCTATCATTTCTAATACAAATTAGGCTACATCCTTCGTACTGAATACATCAGTTTAAATATACATTTCCCAGGAAACGGGTGGTACAAAGAAAGTATTGGCACCAAACCAGGACACAATTAGTTTATGTTGATGGATTACAGCAGAGAGGCCTCAACTTTTAAAACACAGAGCCTAAAACAGCTACACATTACATGTAATAGTGTGCTGAGGACAGCCACTTCACATGTTTGATGAGAGGTTCGGGTAAAAGAGGATGAGTTTCAGCAAAATCAGAGTATAATCCAGCTGCTTATTTCATTTTTGTCAGGTTTACTGATAGAATTTCCCATTGAAAAAGGTAGAATTCATCCTGGTTGAAGTGGGTTGAAAAAGACAGAGAGAGGTATTCCTTCTTTCCTAACAAATTAGTGTAATATAAACCCTAAGAAAATCCCCCTCGGTGACAGAAGAATCCCTTCATCTCATGTAGCCATTTTACTATCTGCCCAAATAATTTTAGGTTTTGTGAGGGTTTTTCTGCACCCAAGGACATGGATCAAAGTAAGGCGCTGGAGTACATCTCCTGCTAAAATGAATGATCTTGAAAGGGATAATCAAATAGAGACTCATCAAAATGTGAGCTGGCACTATTAGTCCGTGGAGAG
This sequence comes from Pagrus major, assembly GCF_040436345.1. Lineage (NCBI taxonomy): Eukaryota > Metazoa > Chordata > Actinopteri > Spariformes > Sparidae > Pagrus > Pagrus major. The sequence continues at coordinate 11,833,575 of NC_133221.1, read as the reverse complement.
ATAATTATACTCCTGCAAATTAATTTGACGTGAAAAAATGTAGTCTGTTGTAAAGTAACATCTCTTGTTCTTTTATCCTGTAAAACTGAATGAATAGTTAGCATTTCCCATCTCTGTCATATTTCTGTGTGGTATTTCTCCCCATAAAAACAATCTATATATACGTATATAAAACATATGTCTCGAGATGAGGCTTGTAGTATTGCCAGAAGACATCTTGTGTGACACGGATAATGGGTCAATTTCAAAGCGTCTGTTCCATTTAGCAACTGATGACTGCATGAAAGCATGCATCAAAAGCTTTAAAACCAAATCTTTACGGCCATCGCTCAACACACTCGCGTCGGGTCTCTTTATTGTGAGATGTGACACTGATGATCGTGAATGTGTGCTGCATACAGCCCAGGGCCCTTCATGTATTTATCAAACTGAAAACAGCAAAAAAGTTACCGATTAAAGTAAAAATCCTTCACTTTTACACCTATTCATAAACTTTAGAATAAAAGCTATTGATCAATTTGTCTCAGGACTCATAAAGAGGTGACTTGAGTTGATTAAGTGTCATTCTGCATGGATGACTGCAGCACAGAAATAGAGCTGAGCACCTTCTGAGACATGCTGTGATGGATTGTATAAAATATCCGTCATGATGATGAATAATACGTTATGTGTTGTATAATTTAGAATGGGGGGGGGGGGGGGGGGGGGGCACAAAAGAAACAAACATTGCATTCATTTTGTTTGCATTAACTTTCTGTGCATCATCATTGTCTTCACATGTCAATGTGGTATGACATTCATCTTAGTATTTATATTCACCAGCTGCGACAGCGTTGGCTGCTAATGTTTTCACCTTCTGGGTCTGTAAGTAACTGTGGCAAAGTTAGGTCATGGACAGACCCAGCGGGAACTACCACAAAAAAGCAATTTTGAGGACTTTGTCAGGTGTTTATTTGTTTTTGTCAGATCGACCCACACTTTATGCCCCTGTTCAACATTCGTTTCGATGCAGTCAGGAAACTTCATATGTAGTTGAGATCAAAATGAAGGCCGAGTTTGAAGGTGGGTGTGATCCCATAGTGGGATTGTGTGGCGTCTGTAATGTACCTCTTCTACAGTACTAAAATCACAATATATTTTCTGTGTCAGTCTCCACCAAGGAGCGCATGTTTTCATTCTTGTGTAACTGTGTGTATGTGGCCAGGAAGTACAAACCCTGTGTTCAGATACCCATACTACCATACTATAGGTTCAAGAGAATCAAACTTCAAGTTGCACTGTCAATTATATGCATGCTGCATGCAACAGTGTGTACTTTGTAAGGGTAGCTGCAATATGTACTACAGCGTTTCAGAATGCACTCTAGTCTGACTGATCAAATGTAGACTTTTGGTACAAAGCCTGTCATTGATCGCCGCTATCCGTGTGTACGACAACCTCAAAGTTATTACCCTACACGCTGAAAATGGCAAGTTACTCTGACAATTACCTGTTTGGTAACTGCACAAATGTAAAGAAGCTTGCAGCTGTTACCGCTTCTTTTGTAGGGATTTAGCCATGTTAATGTCGCCCCATGTACATGCCCCAGGTTTTCCCCGACACTATTTCGCACGAGCACCGTCTTTGCATCCGGGGTTGCAGACTGAGACGATTGTGATTGGTTTAAAGACATGCAAACAAGCCAGAGTATTTTTCATTCCTATACCAGAATAAGAATTGGTGCAGCCAGATGTTTCTCTGGTCTGGCTATGCGAGACTAGAAGCTACTTGCAATTAATAAAGGGATACAGAAGAAAAGCAGAATGACTTTAATTAAGTAACAGTAGTCCTTGCTTCCGAATTATGTGATCACTTGAATGATGCCCTTGAAGTTTTATTTACACATTCCTAGACCCGGCTCTCTAGTCATGACAAAGGAGATGGAAATGAGATGTGACTCAGCAAAGAACCTTTTTACTCATAAATCATCTCTTTATTATATGTGAAAAGTTTGATGAATAAAGGCCATGGCTTCAGACAAATACATTTGTCACTGACAATGAAAATTGCTCTTACTCTTGAACCATTTTATAATTCATAGACATGAGTCAGAGTAACTAAGAGAGAGTAAAGTCATACAGCATTGGTAGTCGCCGCTGGGAGGCAGTGACACGCTAGACGGCACACACAATGTGCCTCCTATGTTTGCCCAGCTGTAGCTTGTTTGCCACCATTACTCCCCACCTCCCCATCCTCTTTACCACTGCCACTACTGATCTGAGTATGAGATTGAGGTACAGCCATGATGAATGACAATGAGGATCTTTGTGAACACGTACCAAAGAAAGGGGCCAATATCAATATGAGATTTTTATATGCAAAGTCTTTCATCGTTCATTTCAGCACAAATGTTGACAAAGCACGCTGTAGAACGGCTCAAACAACACAGTAATTAAACACTTACTTCAAACTGATATGTGAGCAAATAAATTGGACGCCGACACACACACACACACACGCACACACGCACAAAGGACAAAATAATCACATCCATCCTGCTGAATTCTCTGCAGGAAAGTCATTAATGGTTTTAAATGAGGAAGAACTGCCACTGATACAACTGATCTGTGTGTGAAATGGAATTAGGTGGCTGAGGATGACAAGTGGAATCTTTTATAGCCAATACTCATCGCTCATTGTGCCACTGTAAATGATGCGTTTTTGTCTACTGTTCGCTGGTTAACAAATGACACTGACGGCTCATATTTTCTGCCTCCCACTGACAAATAACCAGTTCAACTGATACAATCATCTATAAAATCACTGGTACATGATCCTCTCATCTCAGCCATAGTGAGTATCCACAAGTAAGTAAGTACATTTACTCAAGGACTGCTGTACATGAAAAAACAACTGAAAAATAAAGGCTCCCTACAGGTCATCCGGCATAATCCATGCCTCCAGAAGCCCAGAGATCCCAAATCGATCTGAAAAGACGTTATTTACACCCCTTTTAAAGCAGAAATCTTCACTGTTCCTGCCAAGCTCAAAGCGTAAGTGCGTAAAGTGGGTGGACGAGCTAGACCGTGCACCGAGAGTGTAAATAATGTCTTTTCAAGTCAATTTGGGATATTAGGGCTTTAGCTGCCGCTTTTCTTTAGGAGAATGCTGCAACCAACATAAAAAAGCACAGAAGGTAAAAGTAGCTCCACCTCAACTGTCTTTTCATGCGATTTATACTTAATATAATAAACTTAAAACATAACATCAGCTTGTAAGAAATAAGGTATTGTTAAGAATTAATGTGCCCAATATTAAACAGTATAAAGTAGTTAAAATTAGCTTTAATGAAAGCCTACCTCTACCTTGATCCACTACAACAGTAAACTGCTACTGACACATTAGGACAATCAATGTTAATATTCCAGTAATATTCATCCAATCCAATAATACAATAAATATTAATGTAACAATATATATTTTATTACAGGTTCAATTACTTTTCCTGATTACAAATCTGGATAATGATCTGATTTTTTGGTCACTTGGGGGCAACAGAAACATGCTGTTAGCATAACATCGACTTATACAGTTGACAGCTTCCTATTTAGGTACAGAGCAACAGTAGTGTTTATTTGAGGGCACCAAATGATTGTAAGGCCAACATTTACTCTCCTTTTAGCTGTGTTTGTGGTTTCCACCAGCCTTGAGGGGAATTATCTGCTAAACGCTCCACTGTGTTCACCAGCTAGTCGCTAACTTTGTCGATCTGCTGTTTGGTGCTGAGCAGGTATACAGATGGGTTTAAGAGTGTTTTTTTTTTGTAAAGTTGCAGGCCAGAAAACCAAAACAATGAGCTGAAACATGGTTAAAAAGGTTCGGTAGGAAGAGAGGAACTTCAGACAGAGAATTCTTGAATTGTCACCGCACAAAAATATTGACTAAAGCAGCTTTAGGTACATTTTGCTAAGATTCATTTTGTCGTTTTACTTAATTAAGATTTCAAATGCATGACTTATGGTGCAATTTCACATTGTTGCATTGCTAATTCTGCCAATTAAAAAGGATCACAATCCCGCCTCATACAGATAATATCTGCTGGTCATCAGATCAGTTGGCTCATCCCTGTAGTCTGTGTACACCCCCCTCCTCACTCCTCACTCTCTCTCTCTCTCACACACACACACACACACACACATACAGTATATCACAAGAACTTCTAGCAATCGATCAGAGCTGCTGACGCTCCCCATCACAGTGCCTCATGTTGGTCTCTGAGCAATTAGCCTGCTTGCATCGCAGCGAGTACACAGCAGATACGTGGCTAATCTCACTCCCTTTTCACTTTCTCTCTTTCCTCTATCGATTCTTTTATCTCCCATTAAACATGTTCCTCCCCCTTTTTTTTGACTGTCTGACACATATAACTGGAGGTGTGACAGCTTTTACAGCTCTTACACTAATTCCCTTTATTTGCCTGTAAAGGGCTATTGTGGGGAAGTCAGTAATGGATGTGTGTGTGTCTGAGCCTGTCAAGTCCTTGTCTGCGTGCGTGTGTGTAGGTATGTATGTGGTGTGTGCATGCCGCTTGTGTAGGAGTGTGTCACAAAGATGTGTCTTTTACAGCGCTGCCGTAAAAAATAGACATTCATCGCCCCAGAGAGAGCGAGAAAGAAAAAAAGAGAGCAGCCATTTCTGTTTCACAAGCAAAAAGGTTTCTGGACTCGTCCCGGCTTTATGTGGGCATACTGTATATATAGTGTTTGACTGTGACTGAGAAAATGATTATTTATTCAATACAGAATATAGACAGAGTGACCGCAACATAACACAATCCAACACAACAGGCCTATAAATACCTAATGTGAAAGTTTAAAATATTCACTGTTTGTTCAAAAGATGTGAGCGAGATCCTGATTCAACTTGAGGTTTCTGGTGTTGTACTGGATTACATCATTTTGTGTTTTCTAATGTTTTTGCTCCTGCACAAAAAAAGGATCCATAAAAATGTAGTGAAGTGTGAGGATGCCACAAAGTACAGCCTCAAAAATGAGGACACAGTCGACTGAACACCTTTGCTGACACACAATGACACAGAAGTTGGTATTTAGTGAGACTGTCCTGCCAAGAAAAACAACAGCAATCACTTAGGAAGATGCCCCAGACCAGCATCTGTTCACAGAAAGAATGGGCAAAGGAAGTAGTCATAGGATGTCATTAACCAATGAGAGGCCACTGTTTGTTTCCTGTTTTCTACCGACAGTCAATGTGGATTATTTCTAACTATGATCTTGATCATTCTTTAATCTTACAGGTGCACTATGTAGTTTTGGGGAAGACATTTTAATCAGAAGAGAAAGATCTTCATTGACTGATTTTTATGCCTTAACAAACTAAATAAACAAACTCTTTGTTTTCATGACTGAATAAAGTGAACAGACAAACTGACCTTAAAGGACAACACAATTTTACTGTTTTACTTCGTTTATATTTGGCGGACCCGGCCACCTCTCTAGCTTCAAACAGTGTTCTGGGGACTTTATTTTCCTCTGAGAACTGCTTGTTTATTCAGTTATACAGTTATTTTGTATTACTACCTCATTAATATTGTAAATATTAAGTTTCTTCTCCAAAATGACATAGTGCCCCTTTAAAGGGACTCTGTGGAACTGTGCTGTGCTGGCAGCTCTTAATTAGTTTACGTTAGCGAAATTCATTTCTAAACTAACGTTAGCTACTGTTGCCTTCTGTTAGCAGTGCGGAGAGAGGCACCAAGACGGGTTTGTATACAGTAGGCAACCAAGAGAGACGGAGAAGGTCTCATTTTTCAAGTCACGTTACAATCTACTCACATACGGCCAATAAAAAAGTGATTAATATATGTAAATTGCTACAAATTGTTAGATAGAGCCCCTTTAACTAAGTGGTAATTATTATTCTTAAAATAATAATCAGAAAACGCTGCTATGTGTTGTTCTCGAGGGAGTATTTTGGCTTTTTATTTGGTAGAATTGTTTTAATTAGAGCCGAAACAATCATGTAATTGACTGAAATAATGTGCAACTATTTTGATAATCACTTCAGCTACATGTTAATGTTCATTTTTAAGCAATACCGCCAAAGGATGAGGATTTGCTGCTTTTTTCTCCTCTCTTTATTTTTAAAATTGAATATATCTTTGGGTTTTGGACCGTTGGCCAGACAAAACAAGACATTCAAAGACGCCACTCTGCCCTTTTAGAATTGTGACATTATCTTAATCTATTTATCAGAAAAGAGTAGCTGCCAGAATGAAATGGTTTATCGTGAGAAACCATATCAAGGAAGGAAGTCATGGCGCTGTACCTTTACAAAAACAAGGTATTTCTATGTGTTTGTGTGTTTGTGTGCTGCGCGGCTCCAAAGAGAGATGGATCTGTTTAGTAAAACCCTCGAGTCTTTGCTTAAATTCCATTCTTTAAATTATATAAATAAGGCTCAGCCTCAACCCAGCAGGAATCTTTAGTCACAATAAAACTTAATAAATTGGAAAGAAGTGAAGATGGACTCCATTTGGTTTATAAACTTTCGCACAAAGTAATCAATGCGCCTTGTTTTATTTTTTTCTAACTCACAGCCAAAAGACTAATGACACAGTTGCCATCCAGCAGTTGAGTAAACACGACTGCGACTCCCTGCTGGCTGCTGCATGCGGTGACCTGGGAATGAAGGAGCACAGTCGTGCTGACTCGGTGAATCTGAACACCACAGAGGCTGGCTTGTCACACTGCCAACCATTCGATTTGTTTAGAGACACAATATGGCCATGTTGGCTGTGTGCTGGAAAAGACGCCAGGGGAGCCAGTACTTGCCAGCCAACTTTCTCTTGTCGCTCTTTCTCTCTTATTTTTCACTGTGAGACCACACTCTGCAGGGAGCATTTGAAGGAGGAAATGTGCTTTCATGGTAGATTCAAAGCCGTGATCAAACATGCAGTGTTCTCTGAAACAATTCAACATTTTGACACTTTCATTGTCTTCTGCTTGATTTATGGCACTCAGCCTCATAATATATTCATGTTCCTGTGTGTTTTTTTACAGTTCTCTAAAATATGATTGTTTTTCTACACATTATTTTACTCTTTGATGCAAAATATTTGAATGAATAAGCGTCTTGCAAATAAACCTGTTTGAGTTATTTCTGCGATGACAAATACAAGCCATTATCATTTTTACATAATGACTGCATTAATCGCCCTGATAACACTGTTATCAGGAGCTTGATCTGTCATCCTTCTCTTCACTGCAACAATAGCAGCTAATAGCAACTGTCAGAAGAATACAACATTCATGTTAATGAAGAGGTAATTATTCAGCTCCGTCAAAACTTGGGTTTTTGCATATTCTGAGAGCTGTGCGCCGCACAGCAGCAGAGATAAAAGCAGCCCTGTCTCCTGGAAATTATGTTTGTATTTTGCAAAATTGTTTTCATAATTGCGTTATGCTGCAAAATGTAATTGCTCTCTGGATTATGTTTAGAGAGAATTGTTTCTCTGAATGAATAAAATGTGCCACGCTTGAGTCCTAAGATGGGTGACTCGGGTGGATGGAGGGTGTACAAAGTGCTGCATTGTCAGATCAGGGTCCAGGGTGTCGCATCCAGACCAGGCTGTGGTCAAATTTGGGCAACAATAGCACTTTGGTTAAAGTCAGGTAAAGATAATAGTCTGAGCACAGAAAAAGTCAGCAGTGAATCAAGATTTTTTATTAAAGTTTAACCAAAATTATGTGCCAGGGGCCAAGTGCTGCCAGTGCCTAAATATTACCATAAAAAAGAATAACAATGAATAATGCTGCAGTCATAGCAAGTGGTTTGTGTATTGAGACATATGTTAATCAACACTGAATATAACAACTTGTCGTCTGTATAGCACCTTTAAAAACAGTTTACAAAGCTCTTTGACAGAAAAAGCAAATACGGGAGGACTCAGGAAGACAATATTACAGAATAAACACTCAACAGTCAAGCCAAACACAAGGAAGCCTAGACTAAGGAGAAGTTAAAACAAGGAGGCATTACACAAATTGCAAAACAAAAAATCTTAATATGAATAAACACAAGCAAAAGAGTAAAAAGAGACAAAACAGCAAAATCACATAAATCTTCATTATGTTAGCAGAAAAAGGGATTCAGTTGGCAATACATTTCCATAAAAAACAAATTTGCTGTTTCGAATTAGGCAGTAACGATTCAGGAACAGATTGGGAATACATATCCTCCTTGAAAGATACATTTGGTGTTGTTGTGTAGTTTTGCTATCGTCAACAAATCCCATGAAAAGGCCCAAATCAACAATGTGTGGTCTCTTAAAACTCTCTGACTTTAACCATCTTTCTGCTGCAAACTAAAAATATATAGTTAAAATTTTAAAATAGCAAAGTAGTTTCCTAAGACAGCCGGGCACTTTTTAAAGCAGATGTTGCTGAGTAAAGAGTGTGAATATGAATTGTTGGGGACTATTTTCAGCAATGGATTACTACATGGTGTATGTGTGTCTGACTCAACATTGTAACGACGAAAAACAACATATTTTTATGATGCTTTGAGGACCACAAACCAAATTTCACTCAACTTCACATATTCGAGTGGTACCTCAATACCTCAAAACTACTTGGGTGGTTAGATAATAAAAATCCATGTGTTTTTTTTGTTTTTTTTGCTGATGTAGGTGAACTGACCCTTGGACCCTTGAACTGACGACTGTGAATGTTAATCTGTATACTGCTGAACATCAGCCCAACATTTTTTTTTTTTTTTTTTTACCATTTGAGCTCATTTTTGTCAAATAAAGTGAATGGACCCATTCAAGGTGGATGTGAAGCCTTTGTGTCCATGCACATGATGGAAAAGTCCAGCGCCAACGTCAGATAGATGATTTATCATCTCAGTCACCAGGTCTGTGCAGTAATGGAGCCTTTTGACATTTGATGTATATGAGGGCTTTGTGTATTAATAATGTCATTAGTGAAACTGGGGAAAGTGAGAATGTATGCATTCATATTCCTGTTACAGGCAACCAGTTGAGGAAAGTAACTAAGTACATTTACTTTAGTACTTAAATGCACAGTATGTTATCTCTGTCACTCAAAACAATTAAAACAAAAGACGTAGGCTGAGCTGTTGTCTTCATTGTTGAAGCAACTTTATGCACAAATCTGCATTTTTCAGCGATTTTGGTTACATAATGTTGCTTTTAGTTCAATACTTCTGTACTTTTACTTAAGTAGGATTTCAAATGCTGACCTTTTTTTTTTTGATTTATTCATTTTCATTGTTGTAGTTCATTTACTTTCCATCGTCTGCAGTATGTTTTTCTACTAAATGGAAAGACCTTTTGGAGGAAATCAATTATTTCTTTAAAACCAAATATTTTCACTGCCAGCATTTTGTTTAGAGCCCTGGCAAAACATAAAAGATAAAAAAAAACAACAATATGTTGCCAAAACATCAAGTACAAAACTTAGAAAAGCAGGAGGTTTTTTTTTTTCAAATTTGAATTCTTTGTTGAGGCAGAGTGAAAAATTCATTGATCGACTGTTTTGTGTTTCTGCAAAAACACTGCAGGAATTCAAAATGTTGTCAAACATTTGCATGGATGTTACCTAATCAGCTGATGATTGTTCAGTTCGGAAGTCTTTTTTGTCATTTGAGTCCTTTCTTTCATGTTCCTGCCACCTCGTCAAATTTCGTCTGATGAAACCTAAAGCAAGTGCTGTGGTTTGAGGAGGCAGACTGTTTTGGGAATTGGAGAAAAGAAAAGAAAAAAGAACGACACCATAAATCCAAATCTGGAAGAAGTGGAAGAGTAAACTTTTTGTTTACCAGAAGTGTGTTCTGCTAGAATAATTGCCAGGAAGAAAGGTGTGTCAAGTGTGACCTAATTAGCTGCAGCAGAGACTTTAACGGCTGCAGACTGTCTCTCAAGTGAATTGCAGTGGAAGGGAATGCAGCGCTGAGCAACCTGTTTGAATCAATGCAGACAAAATGTGCAGTTTCCTCATTTATTCTGCAGTTTTAAAGTATTGTGCTGCTAAAACTGCATTAACAGAGATCATAATAATATTATGGATCTCACTGAGATAAATGTTAAGTCAGGTTAATGGGATACAGCTGATCAATACAGTTAGAAGCCGGCTTCATCGTTAGTTACACTGATTGCAGAATTTGCTCGCTCCCACTTTCTTTCTCAGTTTTTTTTTTCGTGCAGCTCATCATAATCTGCTTTAATTTATTTGTTTGTACTCTTGCTCATCTTTAATCGTATCATTAAAATGTCATACTCGTTCTCCTGTTGTCTTGGCAGTGAGGTTGAAACTTTCCCCCTGTAATGGGCTCACTATTGAACATTCACTGGTAATTGAACGGTAATGAACTGTACTGTGACCCGTGGTGTGTGAGTAATTGATTCTGAAAGAGGTGTTTGTAGGCACAATGTGTGTCTACATGTGAGCAGGCACTGTGTAAAAGGCAGCTGTTGTCAGGCTCTGGAGGGTGTCGTTGCCGCTCCAGCCTATAGATGGTGATGCTGCACTTCCTGTTGTTCACTGGACACACCATGATCTCACTTTGCCTGGGCTTCGGGAGATCGGCACTCCCAAAATAAAGAGACAACTGTGGTCAAAAACTGCAGGTGTTCAGCTACTGTGGATTAAGGTTTGTTTTGCTGTGTTTGGGGATTATTATGTGTTTTTGGGATCCTCATCTAGTTGTTAGTCTCCAACTTTGTCCTGCCTCTCAGTCTGTTGTCGGTGATGTAATACAGTCTATATAACTATTTCCTCATATAGTGGTAGAATTGAATTGCTTCCTACTATTTTGACCAAATGAATGGACAACCACAACAGCAATCGTCCAGCCAACTGTACTCAGGTGATTTCTCAACATGTTGAAGCAATATGCATGAACTGTCAGAAAGAAGGGTTAAATTTGTACCCTCAGGCGTACATCGGCTTGTCACTGGGGCAGTACCCTCTAAGGTACAGCTGTCGTAGCCTTGACATTGGTTGCTTATTGTACCCTTGTGGTTTGTAACTTAAAGAGCCCAGTCCTGTACCTTAAATTGACCTTTTAAAAAGGGAACAGAAAAAAAACAGTACATATATGTACCTTTTTGGCCATTAAAAGGTACATATAGTTACCTCGAGGTCTGATATTTAGATTTAGGGGGTACATTAGTGTAGATTGTACCAGAAATGGACTCCTACTGTACTCCTATTTCTGACAATGTGAGTCTGTACTAGGACGGATTGCAGCTCGGGTCAGATGGCAACACAGAGCGTCAGGATTAGACAACGTGGGGATGAGCCTCAACAATCAGCTATCGTTCTCCAGGAAGTTACATTTTTGTTGCTTAAAAGAGGGTACCTTTTTTTACATATAGATATACAAAAACAACTTTCTGAAACCGAAAGCGTAAAAGTGTGACGGATGGCTAAAACAGCGTTTATCCGCTCTAATGTAAGCTGCTGATATGCTTACAGCATGCCAGGCTAACGAGCCTACTACCCAGTGCACAGTGCAGGATCTTCTATGAATGATCATGGCATTTCCAGAGAACTGATTGGTCAATAGGTGGTGTTTTTAATCAGGTTGATCTAATATCTTAAGCATAACCTGCTCCGGAGCAGGTTAGGTGTGCAGCACAAGTTACCATACTGATGTGGGCCCTGAAGTTACACCGTTAACCCCAAATCCTGCTTCCTATAACAAACCTCAGGTCTTCCTCTGGTTTGAGAAAGTTTTGTCCCCAGCAACTTCAACCGAACTTGGGTTAGATGGCATTATGTTTTGCCAAACACCTCTGTTATTTCTCACCCTCAAATCCTTTTCTTGCCGTCTCCATCAAGCTCTCAGTACATCCAAGGGCTATGTTAGAACGAGTAACATTTCAATAACATTTTATTTATAATATTGCACTCGGGGTAAGAATCAGATGAAGGGGACTGTAATATTAAATTTTCTCAAGATCATTTCCTGAGGAGGACACCAAATGTACTGCTGTAACTCTGCTAATGAACACTCTGTCAGCCCGCCAGCTAAGGAACATTACGTTGCAGTGCCAGCTCCTCTCATTGACTCGGATTCGAACAGCTTGCAAACAATTGTTACTGTGTCTAGCTAGCAAACGTCTGCCACCCGCTATTGAACATAAAGACTGACCTGTAATTAAATGAAGCTCAAATGGATTTTGGGTGACGATTATGAATGTCTTGGATTGCACTCAGTGATATAATTAAAGTAATGGACCTTTTCTTTTGCAAAACTTACTGGAGCTCAGCCACCAACGACAGACTCAGCATCTCCAACTACAGGCCAGACTGTCAGATTCAAATATGTTTCTGTGGATGGGAGGGCAGTGTCCCCCTTGCCCCCTCCTGGGATTTGCACCTATGACAGTACTGTCACACTAGGACTCTATCCAACAGTGCATGGACGATGCTCTTTCATATCCATGTCCTCTATGGATCAGCAACTGCCAAGGGTACTGACTTCTTGCAGAGGACATGTAGCTTCGGCCTCAATCTTTTAGTATGTAAGGTGGCTATCACATGCATATGTAAAGCCACTATACAGATTAAGAACTATGACATTTCTCAGATAGGTTGTAGTTTTACCTGCAGATTTAGGAGGGGTGTGAAGGCTGAGTCATTGCATGAACAGCCAATGATATGGACGATTGGTTGGATTTTTGGCATGTCAGAAATTGTGTTCGGTTGCCTTGCAGTTTGAACAGTAGTACACATCAATTCCAACAAAGATCCATGATTATTTATTAGAGGAGTCATATTTTACAGCAGACCATGTTGTCTGCATCTTCCAGCTGTCTGCAGCTTTGTATTTCTTTATTTTCCTTTTACTTTCAATCCACAGTGGAAATACACAATATCACATTGCCTTTTCACTCCTCTTGTCAATAATATCTAGGTTGTCTTGTTTGAATTATCCATGCTTATGTTCAGCGTGAGCCCCCAAATTGTAGCTGGCTGATTGATCTATATGGTGTTAGCATTAAAGTTGCAGGCCGCTAAATAATGCCTGCCTTGCTTTCAAAGGTTTCTCATTTTAAAAAGAATCAGGTGGAACATGAAAAATTTAGCAAAAACCGAGTTTTCAACTAACCAATGTAGTTTTAGCTTTATCACAAGCTTACGCTAGCTGACTGCAGCTGATGATTTGGTTAGCGAGAGTGGAAATGGGAGCTAACGGCATTGTAAACTGTGCCGAACCAGAACAGAAAGCTTGACAGTCATAGCAACAGTAACTAAGGGTGGGGGGGGTTAGCGATTGGACCACTGCTACCTCCCAAACCACTTCACTACCTTTTTCCTTTCTATCACAAACTTCATTCCTCTGTCTGCCTCTCTGTCTAAATGTGCGGTGCAAAGCCGCTGCATTAACCTCCCCTTCACCTCTCGGACTCGTCTCTTTCATCGGCCCTTTCGCTGTAATGGCCGTAGCGAGGTCTTGCCTTGAGCACAGATGGCGAACAACATGAAACTATGGGGACCATCCAGGCTTATGGCCAACCACTGCTCTTTGTGTGTGCAGGTAAAGCGTTTGGAGAGTGATGTGGAATGACAACAGGCCAGACATGACGAACACAATAATCTCCTGATGACTGGATCACTGCATAAAGATGTTTGTTTTCGTCTTTCCTCTTGTGGAAAAACAAGTGATTGTTTTAGGAAGTGACAAAAAAAAACAAACAAAAAAGAACTAATCGGCAAGAGAGCTGGTGATTTCAGCTAAGGCGGTCTGCAGTGTTTTATTCTGCAATTTGTATTGCGGTCAGGTATGTGAAAAGGGGCTGAAATGGATTTGATTGCATGTGCTTTTAGAAGTGATGAAATGGTTCAAAGCGCGTTCGGAGGAGTTGAAGCCATTGTGACTGTCAGTTTGCCTTCATTTTCCTCTCTCTTTGGGAGGACTGGGATAATATGTGGTGCATCTCAACACTGTTGGGATTGGTCTATGATTGCAGTTCTACAAAGGGTCAATGAAAGCCTGAATACCTGTTATTCACTGTCTGAGCTGAGCTGCAAAACCAGCGGAAGTTAAAATAGTGAGTGACAGATCAGTGGTGGAAATGAGCGCCAGATACTGTCAAAAACGGCAGTGTGAACATCAAAGAGGCTGTATACAGTATATGTATGTTGTATGGCTCACAGAAAGATAAAATAAAACGAGTGAAAGTCGTTTGTGGAGAAAATTCGTTGTGGTTTATGTAAAAAAAAAAAAAAAAAGTACAGAGTAGCCAACCTCTCTAGCACTTAATGAATGCTTGACTGAGTGGAGCAATTACAGGGGATAGCTCCATTAAACCATTTGCATTTGCTCAAAGTTAGATTGCCTTTAATTTGCTCTATTTGGAAAGCTTGAGAAAAATAAAGGCATATTTTACCCAAAGAAGCCAGATGCATGCAGATGTACAGAGACTGTTAAAATCTCTGTGGCGTCACGCTGGCTGTACTGCACTGTGCGGTGAATAACAGGCTGTTAATGGTTGATTCATACGGCTTTAATCCTCTGAATACAGCCAAGTGATTTATTTATACTGTTGGGAACACGTACAGCATACTTATGGATCTAGCTGTGGACGGTTTTCATTGGGGATACTTTCTGCTCAAGAAATAGCCACAAGGAAAACTGTTGGCAGCAAAGTTTGTGGATGAAAAGTTGGTGAGTTTCTCAAATTGGAGGTTTTCTTTTAATGCTTTGAGCACCAAAAACAACATTTGTTCACCTCCATCATATTGGGGTCATTGCAGAAGTTTTCAGTTATCTAAAAAGCTCACTACATAAAACAAAAACTATCTGCATGACTAGACACGACTGACACTGAGAAAATGTGTTTGTTGGGATTTGAGCCAGCTAGGGGTGCAAACAAATACAAATACATTATCTGGATATGCACGGACAATGCGCCCTTCAAAAAGTGTTCATTCATTCCCATTCATTTCTATGTGGAACGAGGTGACACCTTTGATATACAGTATATATATAAAGATGGATGACTTGTCTTCACTTTTTCCCACCCTACGAAAATGAAGTCAAAATATCAATGACTTGAGGGCAGCCATCTTACGCTGGTTAGAGTGCAGCAAGGGCTGTATTTTTCTGTCCAAGCTTGACCAGAACTCGACAGGTGTTCTGTTTGTTTACGTCTGAACTTAATTTGAGTCTGATGCAGTTAATGTAAGGGGTTAAGGGTGAAGCATAGAGTTTGTGTTACCCTGTTACACAGAGTTCAAAACATATTACCTGAAAGCACCATGTCAATTTACCGTACCCGACCCAATCCCTGACATCATTTCTAAAATCTTTGCCCTGGCCTGTTAGATCTCAGGTTTGGGTTGGCATCCATGCTTTTGCGTTGGTGATGTCATTTGGAGCCAGAGTCTGTGCAGTGGTGATCGGGCTATGTAGCTGTGGTATTGAGATCCCGCCTAACTCAGCCGCCGGTGGGGCTCAGCTGTCTCTCATGACATTTCACCCCCTTTTTGTGACGTTCAATAAATAATTAAATCAGAAAAAACTTATCAGCAAAATTAACAGTTGAACATACATTCATTGATGTGTGAGTTTTTTAGCCCTCGTTCAATTTGTGGAAATCGAAGGGGCGGCTTTTATGACCTATACTGCAGCCAGCTGCCAGGGGCTGATCAAAGCTGTCATGTCATCCATCTTTATATACACATTCACTTCTGGGCACATTTGACCTGCTTCCTACACATTGCGACGGCGCACAAAACCACGAGGCTCTCCAACGTCCAGCAAGTTTGAGAGAGGGTTTGGCATTGATATCTAGCTAAAATCAGGCAATTTAGGCCAATTCATCAGACACAGTTTGGACTTCTAGGCAGAGTTCAGGCAGAAATTATATTCTGGAATTTGACTACACGGTTAATACGGTTATTATATTATTTTGTCAGCATTGTTAACTTTCTGTTGGGATTTATAGAGGAGAATAAATTGCAGAACAAAACAACCTCTCTCACAGAACAGGCTGGACCATTTTTAACACAGTCCAGATATACAGGTATTTTTTATGGCATGAACAGATACAGACACAGATAGTTGCTTTGCACTAAACCTTTAGGGTTAACTGACCCACAATCTACACAAGATTTTGGGATACAGCAGGAGAGACAAAAAGTTAATTCCCTTATGGCTTTCGAAGCAGGCTTTCGAAAATATAACAGAGAAATGTGATGAATAATTTGCGGCCCTCACACTGCTGCACCACCTGCAGACATCCTATTTTACTGATAGCCATCTCTTCAAGTAGCCCTCATTATTCAGCGATTCTCTTCTCTGCCTCGGTCAAACTTTGTGTCAAGGCAACTGAAGTTAGAGATGAAAGTACTTGTCCAAACATATGATAAAACGAGATGACAGAGGTTGAAGGAGGTGAACTAGATTGCGCTTTAATTACTGTGTGGGAAGTGTCAAGTGCTACCTAAATGTTTCTAAGGCAGGTGGCAGATCGCTGAAGGTGTTGTGATAAAAGTAGAGAAATGCTGACAATGTAAGAGACCGACTTAGAATATGCAGCTGCATAAATACAGCAAGCACAGTCGTTTAGGACGCGTCTATTTCACACACAGAAACCTCCAGCTATGCTGTTTACTGTGTTGTGCATAACCTCGCTTAGCAGATCCCTTCAAGAATGACTACAAAGTGCTGTCACATGAAACAGCAGTCAGAAAATGGACTTGTAAGTTATTTTATATGGAAAGAGAAGATTCACAACTCTCAAGTAGGTTTAATACAATTTGCCCTTTACCTAATGTTATGCTTCATCTCATAACAAGACCTTTAAAACCGCTCTAAAATAACACATTTCAATATCTACTACTTGTCCAACTCCTGATTCATATTTAATTCAAGACAAATATATCTGGATGCTTTATGGACTGACATTATATAAAATGTAGAAGATGTTCTGAGCTCATATATGCAGCAAACAAAAGTCTCCATGTGCCACACGGGCAGAGGTGGGTGAATTTATTCTGGCAAAGATCTGAATGTGCTTTCAGGGAGCTGATGTTCAACACTGATTTGGGCTTGTGGACTATATTTTGCTCGGCAGAGGTGATTAAAAGCACTCTTGAGTCATGAGAATTACTGCTTATGCCTCTTAGCCTAATGCGCAGCCAAGAAAATGATCTACCTAAGTTTTTATCTCCCTCTCTCCTTGACTTATGCACTTAAGTTTGTTTCTCTTCTGCTTTTCTGTAATCTCTTAGGTACTCCCTTGTCAGATTCTTCCCAAATTTATCGTCTATTCTTTTTCTCCTTACCATTAGGGAGAGACACATCAGACTGCACAGACTTTAAACCGCTGCCAGTGAAAGGAGAGGATAGAAACAGACGGAGGAGGGTGCATTAAAGACTTTAGAAGTGCTGGGGATAAATAATCATATTTCTCTGCACCCACGATGCTGGAAAAGCACCATCTGGGACAGGCCATGGATTTGCATTACAATATAAATGGGAAGTTGCTGGAGCTGAAAGGGTGATGTGAAGTCATTCAGCCAGCCCCCTCACTCTCTGACAGGTCGCATCTCCCTCCCCACACCAGGCAGCAGGCAGGCGCGAGGCACTTTGTTGGCGCACGGTACGCTGGCGTACTTTTGTCGCTTGACTGCCCCCCCTCCCCTCCACCTCGTCTTTTTTTAACCCGCGAGCTCGCCTTTTTTCAAATGCCACATCTCCACACACATGGAGCAGCCCGATAGCGTATGCACCAGTGGCTTCTCTTTCAGATGTGATCTTCAGTGAACCCGCGGAGCTCTGTTCATATACAAGTAGGTGCACAGGAGACAAGGAGAGGAGCAAGGAGGAGGTGGTGTGAGAGGTGGTGCTGGTGGCATATAGGTGCATAATAAAACTGCTATATAATCTTCCGTATGCATAAGCTGCTATGGGATACATGTGCCCACTCATCGCCTTTATGAACCTTGTGTTTATTTTCAATTTAATAAAGAATTTATGCGTGCCTCCTCATATAAGTGGGGCTGAAGTATTTCCACCAAAACATGCAAATACATTTCCACAAATTAAATTCTAACGGCAGACATAGGTTATTTATGCTTTATTTAATTACCTCAGCAAAGGAAGTTATGTTTTGTTATATTTGTTGGTTGGTTTGTCAGCAGGATTACACTGAAATTAGAAGATTAGAACAGATTTCCTCGAAAACTTTGATGGTGGATGGGTCTCGGCTCACAATAGACCCCATCAACTTTTGGTGTGGATCCAGATAAAAGGATGTATCCTGGAATTTTTCTCACTTTCTTCATTTAAATTACCCATAAAACCAAAGGTGGTATTATTATTATTATGTAAAGGTATTGTTTGCTTCAGCATATTTATGTTTTTCCTGTAAAAACAGTCAGGTAAGTAGGGACTGATTGGATACTGATTGGCGTTTATAGTGGCCAATGGAGATTATGATTTTATCTGCATTGTTTTATTGTCCTATTGGTTGGCTGTTACTACGGAAGCCCTAAAGGGCCATGCATTCATACATTTTATTTCCTCCGTTTTCCTGTGATAACGAGTTAATCTCATTTGTTTTCTCGAGATCTCGAGTTATTATCTCGAAATAACAACTGCTGTTTTCCCGAGATAACGGGATAATTTTCTCGAGATAACGAAACTTTGTTTTCCCGAGATAACGATATAATTAATTCGAGATCTTGAGCTGTTGTAACATTCATTCATCCCTTCATCAAAAACTAATTTAGTATAGAAAGCATAAACAGTAGTGTTCAAGAAACCCATCGGTCAGCATGCCATGCCACTTGTGTGTGATGGAAATCTCAGGCCTATCATATCACAGTCATTATCTCGAGATCTTGAATTAATTATATTGTTATCTCGGGAAAACAAAGTTTCGTTATCTTGAGATCTCGAGAAAATTATCCCGTTATCTCGGGAAAACGGCAGTTGTTATTTCGAGATAATAACTCGAGATCTCGAGAAAATTATCCTGTTATCTCAGGAAAACGGCAGTTGTTATTTCGAGATAATAACTCGAGATCTCGAGAAAACAAATGAAATTAACTCGTTATCACGGGAAAACGGAGGAAATAAAATGTATGAATGCATGGCCCTTTAGGGCTTCCGTAGAGTGACATTGAGTTTGATATTGGATTAGACTTGACTGAATTAAAGTGGACTGTTGGGCATCGGCTGAGGTATACACTCTACTTAGTGCCATTGTAGTTTGTTTAATTTTGCAGTCATTTCAGCCTTTAAGCTTTCCAGGCTCTTGAATCTGACAGTTTACAAACAGACTTTGAATACTTCATGGAAGTTGGCACCACTTTGCATGACGGAGCAATGTTGGCGGCAGAGAGCTGTGGAAAGGCATAGTGTTCAAATGACTGACTCTGCTGTAGCCTAACTGTGAGGACGCACTGAGCCTGCTCAAATAGTCTCTAAGTGGTATATTGTGTTTACTGGTGCCCCATGAGAGCCCTAACCAAGTGATTACATTTATAGGATGAGCTTGTTGATTTTGACACATCATGATTGTTCAGTTTTTCCCATAGTGGATATTTCTTTTGCTTGTCTGATCCAATATTCAGGCAATATGATTCAGACCCTATCCCTCGTCATGAAACTTTAAATATTACACTTGCTGTAGCACAAATTTTGACAACTTACAAGACCCCT
The DNA here is from genome assembly GCF_040436345.1 of Pagrus major. Lineage (NCBI taxonomy): Eukaryota > Metazoa > Chordata > Actinopteri > Spariformes > Sparidae > Pagrus > Pagrus major. Next base: position 11,813,871 of record NC_133221.1, on the reverse strand, counting down.
CTGTTTCTCTCTTATGTATTCACATAAGCACGTCTTTCACCAGCTTCCACAATATAAATATGCATAGAGAAATGCATAACATGAAAGGAAGAGCACAGTGACTCTCCCTTCTGAGGCTCAACATGAGCTGCAGAAAATACACATAAAGTGTTTTTGACTAAATAAAAGCTGTGTTTGCTGAATAACAAATTAACCCATAAACTGAAGCTAATGAAAAGGGAATGTCTTGTTTCATTAGCTGTGGTTACATGGACAATATTTCTTCACTCAGACTGAAATCATTCTGATTAGAAATTCCAATTGTTTACACCGACACCAGACAGAGTGATTTGAGAATTTAATCAGAATGTTAATAGTATTCTTTATATAATAAAATAACAAAAGAGGAAAGTTTTTTTTTCCAACTCTAAATTCAGTTTATCCATTAATTCACCCATTTGCTCTGACTGCAATTTCAATAAGGACCTACAGCACATGGTGTCCTGGGAAAAATATTTGCGTTTCTGCTGTTCTTTGCAAGCAACAGTCTCAGCAGCACAAACTTCTCCCTCTGTAATCTTTGAACAGCCTGAGACTCAACAAAAAAGCTGTATCAGCCACAGACCAGTTCTGTTCTGCTACCACCATTTTTCTGCCCCTCCCGGAAGATACGTCACCTCATGTTGTGCCATGTGAGGCTTGAGGCAAACGTGTGGAAAGAATATATTTTGATCCAACCAAAGGAAAACGATCAGATTAAGCATTTACATGCTTATTAGGGGTTATTATTATTCTGTTGAGTGGATTATCAAAGGTTTACACCACCCTTTACCCTGATTCAAAATTCATTCAGATTGGGCCGGATGGGATCTGTCGCTTCCAACTGAGATAGTTACATGAGGTATTTTTACACTAAAATCCACGTAAATGCAGCTATTGTTTACATCCCTTTGTTACTTGGTAGTCTGCTGTTGTTTTTTGTTGGTGTCTGCAAGAAGGTGAGTGCCTCCTTGTAAATTAAAACATTGTCACATAGAGGTTATGTGAATACATAAAAAGCCAAAAGGGAGACAAAAATGGATCTGAGCAGATGCAGTGGCAAGAAAAGCAGTAATGTGGCAGACAGTCATTGTTGCTGATTCCCTCCAGGCGCTGATTAATCTCTCAAAAGTGGAGAACAAACTCACACTTGTGGTTTGTGGTTTTCTCGAGTTGTATGACTACATCTCAGAAATGTAGAGAGAGGAAGCAAAAAAGGAGAACAAGCTGTGGCTAAAAATCTGTGAAACAATTGGAGGCAAAAGTATTCTTAAACCTTCTGTTTTGTTACAAATACCTGCTGATTCCCTCCTTCCCTTTTGGGGAAAAACAAAACAAAACAAAACAAATAACAGAATTAAAAAGTCAAATTTGTGTGATAAAGGAAGAAATAAATTACTGTCACTATGCCGCCTTTGCTCAAACCTCTTTGTTTTGGTTTGGGTGTTGTTTAACTTGTTTACCCCTTCTCTTAAAGATGGTGGCCTGATTTGACCCTAAACAAGGGTAAGCGATGCACTATTATTTCTCACAGTTGTGTTGTTCCTGAATATCTTGAATAGGTTGATTGGCAGCATCTCCCAAAACGTCATGACTGTTGTAGCGACACACGTACCAAACCTCAGCGTACTGTCGCAGTTCTGTTGGGTTTAGGCAAGAAAACTACATTGTTAGGTTTAGGAAAGAAAACTACTTTGTTAGGTTTGGGCAAGAAAACTACATTGTTAGGTTTAGGAAAGAAAACTACCTTGTTAGGTTTAGGAAAACATTGTGGTTTGGGTTAAAATCCCACAAAACGTACCTATGTTAGGTAAGTAACTTACATTACCTTATGCACGTGAATGAAAGTCCTGTGCATGTATAACCTGACTGAAGAGAAGTATTTTTTTGCCTTTATATGGCTTTATTGATATACACAGCTCAAGATAGACAGGAAACAGGATGAGAGAGAGAGGGGGAGTGACGCGCAGCAAGGACCCCCAGGCCGGGACTCAAACCCGGGGCCACTGCAGCGAGGACAAAGCCTCTGTACATGGGACACCTGCTCAACCAACTGAGCTAAACAGCGCCCCCCTGCTTCTATTTTTGAAGATTTATTATTATTTGGTCAGCCCGTTATCACTCCCAACATGTCAAACAAAGCCAGTACCTGTAAGTTACGTAAGTGACAGACTGAACGTAGTTATTAGAACAAAAAACCTGATCTTTTCCTAAACCTTACCAAACTACTTCGCAACATTATTAACACTCCCAAAGTCCTAATATGTTGTAAGATATACATATATACATATTATGACTTAAATCTTGAAACTCTAACTGCATGTTGTTGATGCTAGAGGGGTAGGTAGAGCATCACAGTTTGAAGGCCACTGATCAAGCTGCTATATTTGAAAATGTGTTGCTATGGTATATCTACAGTACTGACAAATCCACATTTTATTACATTCAATGTAATGAAAGCATGCATAGACAGACTGACCACTCTCTTGATGCACATATTTTCACTCTCAAAATTGTTCTCAAATTGAGATTTTGCCTAAAATAATAAAGAAATAGCAGCAATTCATGTTGTATCTGATGTTACTTAATTTGTGAGAAGATATGGTGTCTTTTAAAGATTGTGATTACTCTTTTAATATGTACTCTATGATCCTCACCGTGTCCGGAAACAGAAAAAGGACAGTATTTTCCAGTTTTAACGAAACTGAATAGTGGAGTGGTAGGCTCAGGTCCAGGGGTGACTGTGGTGACTTTTTCCAATCTATTCACTTTGTCTGATTGCAGCTGTGCAGACCTTTCAGTCGACTGTCCCATTGTTTTCTGCTGTGAATCCCTCAAAGTTCTTCCATCTATTTAAAAGAGAAAAAAAAGACAATAGCAGCCTTTGTTGGATGTGGCTTTGAAATATCACATATTAATGGATGCCATTTTAGAAGTGCAGTTACTGTTACGTTTGAATAAAATGTGATAAACTTTGCGCGGAAAGATAATACTCATTAAAATACACCCGCTCTACTCTGAAGGGATAATACAACCATTCAGCGTTCTGCCGAAAGAAAAAGAAAATTGCAAAGATAAAAAAAAAAAAAAAAAAAAAAAATCAGGGTGCTGAAAATCAAAAAAACTGAAAGCACAATTATTGTTTCAGCCCTCAGAACAGTCAAAGAATAGATCTGCTCTGCTTTGTCCCTTCTTAGTGCTCCGGATAATTTTACATAATGTCTGCATTGATTGTGGAATTGCTGACAACTCAGGCTGCTTTGTTTTTCTACTGTCCATCCATCTAAAATACCTTGATTTCCCTGTTGTAGTAGTTTCGTTAAACATGAAGCAGAAACACCTCCACCATTTGTACCTGATCAAAAGGCTGAAACAAGAAGAAAAACACAGCCAGCACAAGCAATAACAGTGAAACAAGCTGTTGTTTTCTGGTGTGTGTGTGTGTGTGTGTGTGTGTGTGTGTGTGTGTGTGTGTGTGTTCCTTAGCAATCATCAACAAAACCCATGCTGAAATCATCAAAACATTCAACAATAATTAAAACAGCATGTTGTTATTTTAAAAGGATAAAAACAGCTTCCTGAAATACACACACCGTATTGTATCTACATAGACTGACTGGACGGCTACGGCAGGACATTATCTAACACTGCATTAATTAGCAGTTGTTACGATTTCCAGTATGCTCAAGTTTCCATGCTGTTCTTTTTGCTCCCACAAAGTTTTCTTGTCGAAGTGGACTGTGCACTTCCCCTTACTGGGATTTAGTGTCAACTCAGCTGATGCTATTCTCAGAGCTGTATTAATTGTTAGCTCGCTCTTTGATTTGCCTCATTTAAAAGGTCTTTGGTTAATTTAATGGATCGCGGAGTGAGCTTTTCAAAGTCCTGCTGGGTACAAAAAAAATTGCAGATGGTAATCAACCATCATTAATCTAAAAATACTTCTTAACATGGATTGCTTCTCTTTAAGTTGGTGCTGCTCCAGGGTGACTGATGCACACAAGCAGGCTGAAGGTCAAACAGTAAAAAATGTGTCATCCCGGTCATGGCTGAATCCTCTGCATCACATCACAGGTCTTAAATCCTCCTGGAGTGACTTTGCCCAGCTGCCTCTCATTGTCCTGATTACTCCTCAGCTGCTCCCAATTGCTCCTATTATTTTGCCGTAACGCTGCGTTCACACAAGGTCGGCAGAATGGGAAGATCTCCTGTTATTCCAACTTGAGTGGTTGAGCACTGTTCCCAGATATGTTGCTCTGTCATGCAAAGTAGCATCATTTTCCATGAAATATGTGTTTGTGTACTGTCAGATTCAGGCACTTTAACCTGTGAGGTTCAGTCAAGTGAAGACTTTTGAAAATGGAAATGAATAACATACAAAAAAATAATACAAACCGCAATGACAGCCATAAATCACCTGTGCTGTTTAGCATTCAAAAATGTAATTTGTAAAAGAAAAATCATTTGCAAGTTTTAGTGTCTGGCAATACTGTGGCACCAGTTAGAAACAGGGAAAACAGCTTGCCTGACTCTCTCCCTACGTAACCAAATGGACCTACCAGCAGCTCTAAAGCTCACTAATTAACACATTATGTCTCGTTTGTTTAACCCGTACACATACTGAAGCATAAAAATGACAGCTTGTGGTTTCATGGCAGTAATGTGCCTGGATGATTTCTTGGCCAGGTCCAGTTACTTCCTGGAACGTACTGCTAAGCCAACAGGCTGCTGGTGGTAGCGCGTCGCATTTACGGAACATGAGAGCAGCACCAATCTTCTCACCAAGCAAAAAAACTCTCAGCAAATAAGCATATTTAGAAAGAGTTGAACTACTCTGCTAAGAGTTAAATATATTTAAATATTACTGCTCATGAAAGAGGCTCTGTAACTGGTTTGTTCACACTTCTGTAGCTCTGTTAAACAAATATCGCAGATGTAAGGAATTTCTGACCTGAAAGTTTTTTCACACTCTGCTGGTATTTAGGAACATTTTAGTCACCCACTGTATCAGGTCTTTGAGTGTATTTCCAGTGTAATTCTGTTTCCTGTCGTCTGCAGCTAACCAGCATGGAGTCATGTGCTCAGTGTTCTATGTCCATTAGGCTGGGATCACACTACAGGATTTTCAGGCTGATTTAAGACTGATTTCCAACAATCGGAGTATAAATCTGGTCTTGGAGCTTGGTCTGTACCGATGATTGTAGTCTTAAAGTCTTAAACTTGAAACTCCCGACCTGCTCATAGACTCATCGGGGCCTCCCTGATAAATATCAGACAAGTGTGATATTTAGGGCGCACTCACACTAGTCAATCTGTACCGCGCCCAAGCACGTTTGACCCCCAAAGTCCATTCTGTTTGACAGGTGTGAGCGTGCTCAAGCACGGTACACTTTCTTTGCCCTGGCACGGTTGGAAGAGGTGTGCTTCGGCATGGTACGGTTGCTCATGCACGAGCACACGCAAAGGTGCACAACGTAGACATGAAGTATAATCATGCGTAGTACGCCACCTTGCATAATCAAGAGATCCAGGAATGTGAGAGGGCAGTCTATGACCAAAACGACACAAAATAGGCCACAAAAAAGTCAGTAAAGTCATGTTCTCTGTGCTGTTCTCCATTGTGCTGCGACTGCACTGACCTGATGAAGTATGTACAACAGGTAACTGTGTTCAGGCCCGGTTGCGGCCGGAGCAATGACAGTGCAGGCCAGCGGGGGATTGGGAAGGAGAGACAATCGTGCTTCGGCACGGTATGGAGCAATCGGGCCAAGTGTGAGTGCGCCCTTAGGTTTTAAAATCTGGATGATTATGTGAGTAACTCCAAATAGTTGAGTTTACTAGAAAATTGCGTGGAAACCCGTTGCCTTGAACTGTTTTTACGGAAGCTGAAACTAAACCTGTTTAGTTGTATTAACTTAGAACCGTAATTGGATGTAGCAGGCATAACAAATAACAAGTAGGGTTTACTCAAAGTCATTAGTTCACATAAAAAGTTCTGGAGTTGTAAGTTGTATGAAAAAACTATTTTTTTTTAATTAAACATACAGTACATAACATACAATCACTGTAATTACAACTATCCTTTGGTTTACGTAACTTAACTGCTCATCTTCTAGAGAATTCTGTTATTGAGTCATCACAGTCCTTCCACTTGTTTCTACGCTACAGCTGAAGCTGTTTCTAGTATCTTATGTTATTAGGGAACATAAGGAGCCTGGAGAGATAGACTTTGGGAACTAAGGGACCTGGGAACACAGATACACTTCTACCTGCGTGTCCAACTTTTCCCTCCCTCTTCCTCTGACTCTGTTGATGTACAATTTCTCAGCCCCTTTAGATGAATAACATTAAAGCTACCTTACAGAGCACTTCCTGTCTTGTCTCTGTATCGTGGTCTATTCCTGAAAAAACTGTGAACTATAAGAGGACAATTCCTGCCGGTATGCTGCTTACGCTTTTGACCTCTCAGTGTTGATCCTATTTGCAGCAGCAAGCAACAGTCTCCTAAAAAAAAACCCATCAATTTAATTAAAAAAGTTAAGTACATTAGTGCTTTATTGCTGTGACTCTAGACGATAGTTTGCTTATTTGTCTCAGACATAAAATTAACATAAAAAACTAGTAAAACTTGTCATCCTTGGTTTTCATTAAAACAGTACATAAATGAGGGAAAGACACAACACCCAGGCGCACAGCAAGATAACAGTAGTGTTATTAATACAGCATCAACAACTCATAACTGTGACTTTGTAAACAGGCACTTCCAGGGAGAATTTATTACTTCCTCACTGTTTATTTGCTGCTGGCCTGGCACAGACGTTACTCATTGCTTCTGTGTTTAAACCTCGCTGTGGTGGGACAGAAACTCCGCAGTATCAATCATTTCACACAAACAGACCAGTCACTTTCATGTTCAAACTGAAATACAGAGTGATTGGTTTTCATTAATTAAATAATTTTGCCGCTTTGAAGTCACTTTCATTGTGCGGATTGGAGGCTGAAGAGCAATCTGGAATTTAAGAGGACGGTAACTGTGGAATGAATAATAAAAAAAAGTAAAAAAAAAAAAAAAGAGAAAGACAGCAGTGCCCAAAGCTGTGCTCTGTCTGTAGAAGTAAAGTGGAATTGCTGATGTACAGCGCAAGAGTGTACTCAGTGGTTTAACTGCACTGTGATTGTGTGTATGTGTGTGTGTGTGGAGAGACCTGCTGCACTCGTAGCGGGCTCACACTCATAAATCAATGTCGTGTTTTATTTAGAGACATGGCCAGCTCTCTCCCACTGAACCCCCTCTATCTCTTCGAGTCCCCGGGTGAAGACAGCACACATGAACAACACCAGCCCATGGCTTTTGTTATCAGCCGAATCATCACAGGAGCCCCTACAATTTCCTTTTTTCCCCCCTCTTCATTCTCTTACTTTTCTGGCTTCATTTTGAACGCAGCATCCCGTTCTATTACCTTTGGCTGTGACATTTACTCACTCTTTTATGATGAATTCATAAAATCACGACAATGATAGCACACTGAGAGTGCTTTATGGAAACTCATTATAGAGTATCTATCTCTGCCTGTCTGTCAGTCAGTCTGTCTGTCTGTCCCTCTCTCTTTCTCAGACACACACACACTTTCTGTCTTCCCACTGAACACAAAAACAACAGAGGCTGCACACTGATGTGAAAAGTTTGGCTCTAAGCTCTCTGTGGAGTGTTCTGATAAGGCTATCAACGCTTGGCTGGCTGATACACTTGGTGAGGCTGCAGTCGTTTTCCTCTGAAATCCTTTTTTCAGATCACTCAGACTGTCTTCTTGCCACATTAGGCTGAATGTTGTTGTTTAAAGAAGAGAAAAGCCTGCGATGATATAGACTTTTAAAGTAATATTAATTTTTTACATTAAGTGAAACTTTGGTCACGCTTTTGTGACAAATACCAAGGTGAGTATTAGCACATTTCTGTCACGGTGTATGTAATTCAGCTTATCTGCACCAGCATTATACTTGCTTTGATGGGAACTATGCTCAGCCATCGTTTGACGTGTCTTTTCTTGGGAGGAATTTAATTTTGCAAGAATGTCACGCATTTACAGAATGTGTCAGGATGAACATTTCAACATGACAGCATCAGTCTTTCGACAGGAAATTTGAAAACCCTCATAAGTCAGAACAATATCTAATTCACACAAAAACACAACATTCAACGCAGTACTGTGAGAAACCCTCCTGCCTCTCTACGTTTACTCTTTGCACCAAGACTTAACAATACCAGCTTTCATCCTGCAACATGATCTTTTTTTTTTTTTTCCTGCTTCTTACATCATCATCCAAAACCTTAACTGACCTCAGCGACCATCCCCGTGATGATTCACAACAATCACCACAGCCCTTCCAGGTTTGCCTGTACCAACTACATTACCATGCTCTCCGGTTTGATGAGAAAACTCATGCGTCGAGTATAACCCGAAGGCTGAGTTTCCATTACCAACCTAGCCGTAACTCAAAACTGCATGCTTTGCTGAGGCACTTCTGAGCAGCACTCTCACTTTTGTGGTTTTAAATCGGAGCAGAGGCAGATAAGACCCCGTAGCTCCAGGTGAGCTCACCACCAGCAAGATCTGCATCATCAGAGGGTGGAAATACTTCAGTTAAAAATAGCTGTGCAGAAGTGTATTGCATAAACATGTGACATACTTTATACTTACATAGCTCCAGATCGAGTTTATGATTTCTTTGCACGACTCTGTCTCCTTGAAATTACATTTGTATGCCACTTATTTGCTTTGCCATTTATGTTCCGAGGGGAAACATAATTGCTGCTTGGATTATGTTCACTGTCAACATCTTTTCCAGTGCAGGAGGTGCATTTTCTTACAGCACACTAGTTTTAGGGATGAGGTTTGGGTTAATGAGCATACGAACACTGAAGACCAGGGTTTACAACCAGTCCGTTGGGTGGTAGTTTGGTTAAAGTTGATTCAGTCAAATGTGGATGAAGTAAACACATCCTGTCTTGTGCTTCAATTCACTTTTGACTTTTTCAATTCAGATCGCTTTACACAGCCTTAACCAAGTGCCTTAAGGTGCCTCAACAAATCCATAAACATGACTAATAATATTTTACAACCAAATTAGCGTTTATATGCAGGTTTTTAATACTACTTACTTCCCTATACACTACGTGTGTTACTGGGGAATACAGCTAGATGGCACACCTTAGTTTTACCTCGACACTTTCAGCTACTGTTGCCCTTGCTGTCATTGACTCTCCACCCTGTCACATCCTCATACGGGCATGAAACTGCCCCTCCTGTTTATGCGTGTATTGAATCTTGCATCGTAGCGTTAATTTCGGGGGATAAGCGCAGCAAATGCTCCAAATGCTTCTTTGAAGGGGGTCGTCATGAGCTGGCTCTGGGTGCAAGACGTCACAGCAACCCACTTGGAGGCAAGGCGAGGAGAGGTGAGGCTTCATTGGCCTCACCCTGAGAAGGTCAATCTCAGTCGTGGCTTCGCTCGGCTTGGCTCAACTCAGCGCGGCCAAGACTGCTGGCGGAAAAGCCGCACAAGTGAGCAACCAGGGCACCTCTGTAAGCCTCAAAAAGATGCTAGAACTACTAATACTAAAAACAATAACTTTTAAAACTTAATTTTAAGCTGCAGGAAAAATTCAATTAAATCCAGACAAAAAACAAAACGAACAGAATAATAAGTTCCCAGACAATGTACCTTTTCACAGCAAATGGCATTCAAACATAGATTTTTAGGATTAATAGAGCTCACTGTTTGTGGTACCCTCAGGTGGTCAAGTAGTTTGTGCCACGGTTGGAGTGCTGCTACGCAGGAGGTAGCATCCCCAGTGATGTGGATCAATAGTTCTGGGGTCTCACAGCAGCAGGACGCTGTTTGACCTGAGGGTTGTTTGCATGGGGAGTTTGTAGGGTTAGAGGTGTCTTGAGGGAAGGTCTGTTTTTCTGTGTATACACTGGAAACTCTCGACATCACGTCTGAATTCTGTCCTGGAGGACACACATAGCCAGTGCAGGGATGCTGGACTCTAAACAATGTGTTGTTTACATGTCCTCGTCAACACTGATCTGTATGTACTGGAGCTTCTGGAGACTTCTGCCAGACATAACAACTTTTACGCCTGAAGGGGATAAAAAAGCCTGGCCTGCTCCTCCGACTCTGTCAGAGTGGGACGTGGCTCTGAAATACTCTTGAGATGGGAGAAAGAGGCTTTACAGAGTTGCACTAAACAACCTGACAAAAGTCAGGTGACAACAAAGAAAACAATGTAATGGTTCCATCATGTTCCATTACGAGGTCACTCGTGACACAGCCTAAAGATTTTCTAGTGGATATGTCAGCTGGAACCTCTCAAAAAGGTTTCAAGCATTTTATAGCTTGGTAGAAACTATTTTCCATCACGTTGGGCAAAACTTCAAGGGCAAGGGTTAGTGTCTTAAAAAATGAGGGCTATAGAGAGATTTTAAATGTCTTTTTTTACAGAGATGGAGGAATCTTACTGATTCCTGTTGGATTGTTAGTTGGAGTATCTTCATAACCTTCACATACCTGAAGTCTGTACAACACAAGCCAGAAAGTGATGTTAGGAAATAATAATATCTGACAAAAGTATTGAAATTTTGTCATAAGTAATAAAATCTGGTATCTGGTATTTTTTTCATCAAATGTATTAAATAAGAACATGAAACATATCGATCCAAACAATTTCTTAACTTGGAAACATGAAGGAAATGTTTCTTAACACCCCACAAGTTATTTGAACCATGTTACATATTTTAGTTTTTGATCGGCGAAAAAGAGCAACATGAAAGAACTGCAGATGTGATAAACTGGAGGCTGAGATGTGCAATTTGAAGCCAGAGTGAAGGAAACAGAATCGTTTGGTTAAGTCAAACCAGGATCTGACATTTAAGTCGTTTGATAGTTTGTTTGATTGGATGATCATGGTGTTTTAAGTCTCCTGCTGTGAAAGTGCACAGATGGACGAACAACGTATTCACTGTATGATTTGGAGGACTTGTTGGTTCAGTTCACATACATACAGCAGATATTGTAGGAAAATATGTTGAATGTTTTGCAGGTGCAGGATGTGGAGGAGGAGGTGCAGATAGACTACTGTATAAAAATGTTGCACATGAGTATATATAAATATATACAAACAGACTTTCTAGGAGACAGGGTTGCTTGCACACAGTATACAGCAGACATCACCAAAAAAAAAATCATACCAGGTACTCATTTTCTTTCTCAATGTCTCAATATATTGGATCTGGCTATAACTGAGTTATACAGTACAAATGTGTTTAATACCTTCAATGTGCTGGAAAAGTTCGTCATTCATAAACAATTCCCGCTGATTACCGGAATAGGTAAAACTTTATAATAAGGTTACAACTAATGCATGACTCAAGGATTTGAATGCATGCTTTATTGCTGGATGTATCATGAATTCTGTTGCTCCCCATTAACAAATGTTCAAGTCACTCTTACTTTATGTGATTACTTTCTACTTTAAAGATTCATTTTAATTTATGGTTACATCATTCATTAATTTAAAGGGAACACACTTAGCTGGGTTTTTCTTACTTGCCTCTCTGATAAAGTAAAACAGTAGCTTCATATTTCTATGAGAATAGTTAATGCTCCGCTTTCTAACTTGGCAGTGATACAAACATTTACTTGTTGTTGCATGAGCCAATGTAATTTTTGCGACATTTAAAACCTAGGGGCTGGAACGCGAGTTGTGCTTTCTTAAAATGATATTTGTGTTGTTATTGAAAGAAGAGGCGTGTAGCAGAGTAGAGAGAGATGCACTCAAACCAAAATTATCCAGCACTTACTGGTTGACAGATTATGATTTTGATCCTGTCCCATGGACGAGGTTGTAAATGTGTCACAAAATAGTCATGCAACAACATGTAAATATTTTATCAGAGAGGCTGAGCAAATGCATAGTCCTGAAATAAACAGCTAACTTGGTTGCATAACAATCAGTGTATGATGTAACTCATACCTTAGTTGATAATCCATTTTAGGGCCGTCACAATATCAGATTTTCACTACATGAAGTCAAAGTGACATGATCACTCGGTGAGCACCAGGAATCCTTGATACATCCTGCATTAACACACGCATTCAATTATCATGAGTCATGCATTAGCAAAACATTACTTCAAGGGATAGTTGGGGTCTTTTGATGTGGGGTTGTATGAGGTACTTATCAGTGTATTACCTGCAGTAGATGACCGTCAGCTCTCCCCGTGTGGAGAAGCAGTGGCAGGAAGCAGAGCATTGTAATGCTGTAAATGGTACCAACAGCAAGATATATTTCCCCTCAACTGTACAACGTCCGTATTCCTATGCACGAGTGCAGCTGTGCCTGCCGTGCCCTTAAACCGATATATACATTTTAGGCGGCTAATATACCTCTTGCTGCCGGCACCATTTACAGCAATATAATGCTCAGCTTCCTGCTGGTACTATGCACTGCTTTTCCACACAGGGGGCGAGCTGACGGTCATCTACAGCAGGTAATACGCTGACTAGGGATAAGCCCCACATACCACCACACATCAAATAACCTGAACTATCCCTTTAAGTATATGATTTTTACCCTTATTGTAAAGTTTTACCAAGGATATGAGTGAATCGTTACAACAGTAAATTTTCAAGTTATCAATATATTTAAAATTTCCAAGTAAGGTAACATCTCAAGTAATAATACTCACTAATTTGCGTTCTCACATGATAGCTTATATATAGACACACTACACACACACGGCATAAAGTGATGTGCACACACACACAAGTACACACATAAGTACACACACACATCCAGCCAGAAAGACAAAGCCCATAAATAGTAGCTCTTGCATGAAAGAGATAACAGGAGAAAGTATGTCTGACGGTGGTTTCTGGGTTTATTTGTGTGGGAATGATGGGAGGGTAGCTGCTGTATCTAAATAAACTAGACCTCTGAGTAAACACACAGGGATAGCAGCCTCAGCGCAGGAGCCAGTATACAGAATTAAGTGGGATTAGTAACATTTTAAGGAAAGTCAGGGAATGATTTTTAATCCCTCTCTGCCACAGATCACTTTGATTCAATGAAAAAACACAACTCACGTTAGATGTCATTCAGACAAGGACAGGTTGATTCATGTACATTTTTTAAGCAGACTACTAGACCTCGTTATTCCCTTGTCTCTTATACATTCTGAATAAATTGCTCAAATGGATATACGCCGCAGAAACAAGGTCTGGCATGGATGTCAGCGAATGAACACGGATATACTACAGCCTTGTTATGGCTAGATGAAATAGAGCCAGAGAGTGAAAAGAGGGTAATTTTCTGCTTGTGGTGTGTGGAACAGAAAGTTCTGCAGTAGTTCCAGTTTTGTCATTTTCCAGTGACACCAGAGGTAAGTGCAAAGTGTCGGCTGGAAATGACACCAGAGCTGCACACAGCTGGGGTTAAATCTGGTTCTGTAATGGAGGAAGATTGAGCAGATGGGAAGGTTTGGGGATTGGGAAAATGAAAAGCTTGTAAGCTTTGTAAGATACATTTCCTTGACCGGCCTTCATCATCAGTCCTCATTACATACATATACATGTACATACATCATTTCCCTATACGAATAAACAAAATCAATTGACTGTAAAAAAAAATAATAAAAAAATGGAAATGTTATTGTTATTCACAGTTAGAGATTTATCATGTTATTTTACATTGGACCTGTAAATTAACAGTCTATTATTGTAATGTTATTGTTTTTTGTGCATTCCAAAGAAAATACAGGGAAAATCAGTAACATTTCATTTTTTTAAACAGTGTAGACACGTGTTATGCCTGGCAATATAAACCCGTTGTTATATCTAATCTAATCTAATCTAATACATTATTGCGCAGTTGTGGAAATGTACATTAGAATCTTCCATATTAGCACCAAATAAGAAATATGCAACACTCGTCTTGGGATTTACAAACATAATGAATTCATAATCTTGGTATTCAGGTACATCCTCAGGCCATACTAAACATAGGATCTAATATACTGTAAATGTGAGTCCTTATTTTAATTCGCATAGGGTGGTTAAGCTCTCAGTCAAAATATTAACAGATCTACAGGGACCTACAACCTCCTGGGACTTAACTGTTCTGATGAGAACCAACCAGATATTGAATATTCATAATGTATCAAAACTATAGTACACACATTCAGATACACCGTTTTTAATTTCAGACAGCTATGTTATCTTCATACTAATACAGATTTGTTTTATCATATTAGCTGAAGTCTAACTTGGAACAAATATCTGTCAAACAAACTGTGTAGATCTCAACAATATATTTACCCCAAAATAACTGGAAGCAACCAGTTTGTTTCACCGTGCTGAGGTTTTTCAGTTCAGTAAGTGTTTACTACCTTAGTCAGTAAATGAGTCAGGCCTCTACATAATTCAAGGGGAGTATGATTCAGTCCAACTTCACTTGTCCATTTGTCCTCAATAGTAGGTTTCCAAGTAACACGTATTTGTGTGTGTCTAAATGAGGAAACAGGCATCAACTCCACTAACATGATTTCATCTCGTTAGTTTTACCAGGTACATTTTCTAGGTGCAGCATTCCAGTTCTGAGAAGCAGCAAAATCCCTGCATGGAGAAAATGTACCTTCGGTTTTTCTTGGCCTGTAATTCTGACCATGCATGCTGCACAGTGCTGTCGGCAGTTTATACAGATACAGGAGCATTCCAGTTAGACCACTGCAGAGTGCTGAACTCCACTATTTCATGCAATTCTTTTAATGAGGCTTCAATAAATATTGAATAATGATTCACAAACTAATTCATAACAGCCTCGAAAACAGAACTGAAAACACACGAGAGTGCACTTCTCCACACACTTCACACTTGAAAGGCAATTTTTTCTATTTTGTATGTGTATTTTGAAATTGTATGTGGAGTTTTTGCTTCTAGATTTCTAGAAGTCATAGGATTAACATTTTTTTTTACCATCTACTTGCAAGCTTCTTCTGAGAGATCAAGGGGATGATTTGATAGCTTTTGTCATTATTTTTCCTTAAAATACAGTACATGTTAAATATTTTCACACACCCAGCATCAACTTAAAATATATAAACATGATTCACTGACATAGTTTCACAATTCTAGTTCATTTTTCTTTTCAAACATGAAATATACAACATTTTTTTTAACACAATTTTGACAGGAAATATTTCTGTGACACAAACCAAAACAGTTCTCCTGGAATAATAATACTGGATGATTTACCAATTCAAAATATTCACCAAATATTCAGATTAGTGGGTCTAAGGTGAAAACCATGTTATTGCATCGTCCCTCGTTAAAGCTGCAGCATATCACCAGAGTAACTGCTAACTGCTGCTAACTGTATTTTGTTTATACATCCATGACTGTAGCAAGTGTTAGCCTGTTAGCTGAGTTAGCTGTTCAGCTAACCAGGCTAGCAGGGGAGTTGTGGTGTTTAGACGGCTAGCACAGGAGCTTCGGACCGCTGAAAGAAAAGAGGTTTTCAGGCCCAGGGCTATCAGGTTAGCATAATAACTTCAGTAGACATCTCTGCAACACAATACATATATATTTTTGACAAAACTGTTATTTCTTCACATTCTCTTGATGATTTTACTTCATTTTTGAATGTTTATAGCTAAAATTCTAGCGTATTGCACCTTTAAATTCTATGTTATACATTCTTGTACCCCAAAACCCTTCATTTAAAATCTCTCTTCTGCCACTGTGAAATACACTGAAAATGCGACAAAAATAAACAAAAATACATGATGTCAATGTCAGTGTCACCTTCAAAATCTCCATTAAATGCCATCCTTGTAAATCTGAAATAACAACAAAAAAAATGTGTTCACACAGAATGTGAGGCAGGTTCAAGAGATGGCACAATTGCACACAAAGTCAATGGAAAGACACGGGTGAGTGCTAGTAGATGCAAATTGACCCAGAGCTGTGCAAACTGAGGAGGAGCCGTGTTCATGTTCATAAATTACACTTATCCAGGGCTTTAACACTACTGAAATGAAAAACAAAACATATTCTATTTAATGTAAGTGACTTGTAAATAAATGTAAGTCGATTCATTTACAAGCTATAGCCTATGCTCCTATTCCTTAAGAGATTAATATTATGCACATTATTTACAGATTATTATGTTGTATATTGTGTTGATTATTCAAAGTACAGCCGAGGCTATTGGCCATAAACCCTAAAAAATTACCATAAAACAATATTCAACAAATATGGATTTTGATAAGGTGATGGTGCTAGAGGAGGGGTGTTTGAATGTTTGCATGAATTTCAAGGCAATCCATTAAATGTTGTCAAGATATTTGATACAAAACCACAAATATGAACCTCATGGTGGCCTTAAAAGAAAGGTCAGGGGATTATCAGAAATAACTAGGATTTATCCTCAGTGGGACATAGATGTCTGTACAAAATTTCCTGACAATAAATCCAATAGTTGTTGAGATATTTCAGTCAGGACCAAGATGTTCAACTGACAGTCTGACATTTTTGCTACAGCCACGCAGCTGGCACATCTTGAAATTGAATGCAATGAAAATAGAAAGATAATACAGCAGTAGTGCCTTTTTCGAGACAGAATATGCTCACAGGTAAAGAGTAAAATGCAAAATTCATCACTAGTATTGCAGCCCTGCATTCATGGAAACATTTGTACATTTCAGGGCAGTTTGTTTACAAGCTCAATCGTGAAATGAAATGAGTACACCTATCCCACACTGGATGATGCTACTAGAAAAACAGCTGGAGCTGAAATGTCACCTGAGCTGAAGTTACACAGATTGCCTTTTAATCTGTTGCTTAGGTGATGATTCTGTCGAAAGCTTCCAGCATCGACTTTGCCTCTGTACCGTATTTGTGAGTATAGTCTGTTCCTGTATTTTTAAAAATGTGTATTTCTTCATGCATGTTGGCTGCAGGTTCGATGTGTTGACACAAACAACCTGTGCTCTCTGTTTGTAAAAATTCATTTTCTGTGTCGTTGTCTTGCATCCACATTTTCACTTATCTAAACATGATTCTTTTACACATTTACCCTACGTTTACTCTCGACCTTATTGCCTGGCAATTGCTTTAAGGACAGAAAATGGAGACCAGTTTCTATGGAGACGATAAATCTGCCATGTAGTGAATAATATATATTTGCACAGCAATTTTGTGCTCCACTGACCTCAAAAATCTAAGCCAGCAAATAAACAGATAAATAAATAAAAACGAAATACTTTACTGCCAATTAGACCGTGAGTGTACCTTACAAGTTTTAAAGTGCTGCTGTGTTCATGTCTGAACAACAACAATAATGAACCTTGAAATGAAGCTGACAGCCGCTATCCTACCTCTTCTTTTCAAGTACCTATATGGAGTTTCTATGGAGTTCTCTGTATTCAGCACGACAGCCTTTGTAATTGCCGCCCAAATTTTCCTTTTCTTCCTTCGGCTGTTATGTGTAGAAAACACTACAGAACATTTCATTTTCCTCTTCAGCTCTTTTTACCTGTCCTTGTATCTAGAGGATCCTCTTTGTAAAATGCAGTGTCCTCCTGCAGCGGGAAGAATATAGAACACAAAATTATGTTTTGATGGGAAAAGAAATAAAAACAAATATAAATCATACTACAAAGATCTTTTAATTGGTTAAGGAACAGTCTCAGTGCACTACACATCCCATGTGACATCCCACGGGCAAACAAAACCATCAGCATTGGACCCAAAAGCGGACAGCAAGACAGGGATAGGGTTAAAAATTAATTTACTAAGGTTGCTCTGGTAGTGGGCAGTGTAAGTAGGCTCAGGCTGGCGGCTCAGCAGGTGAGTAGCTGAGGCTCACAATGGTAAGGCTGAGGCTAAGGTGGAGGCACAGTTGAGTGCGACACGAAGAATCCACAGCAGATGTTAGGCTGGAGGCAGAGGTGCAAGAGGCTGGGCGGCAGGGTGGCTGTGGAGCTGGAGCTCGGAGTTTGCATAAGCTCACGTGGGAGCACAAAAATTACACAAGAGCAAAAAGTCACAAAGTGTAGCAGTAGCAGTGTAGCCTTAAACCACATAAATGAGCGGAAACAATCTGGCAGCGAGTGGAGAGAAGACCAGAGTATTTGAGCTGCCGCCGATGATTAGATGAGCTGCAGCTGTGTGAGCAGCAGTAGCTCCAGTCATCCAGGGCAGCGATGCCCAGCCTCTGCAGAGCACCTCTGAGAACACAGAAAACAAAACAAGTTACGAAGCACAGGAAAATCCACACACAAAGTCCAAATCATGACAAATAAAGTTATTCTAAATGCCGGTCCCCAGGTCGGATTCGAGCCTATTGGGCTTGGATAAATCATAAAATTAAAACTGTTTTAATGGCTGTGAGGATGAATTAAAGAGAATCGCAGGAAAAGAGGCTGCCCTGCAGTCTGGTGGTACGGTACAGCACTAAAACATTGTAATGTTATAGTTATTCATTTTTCATAGCCACATTTGTTTATCTCAATTAAGTTTTAAGTTTTCTGAATCTTTATATCAAAATCCCCCTCTTTCCCTCTCCTATAGAACACTGCAGTATTTTAAATAATATTGACCATTAGTTAGAGGGTTGTAGCTAGAAGAACATATTATGGGTCAGAGATTTGTGTTTGCATCTCAGTCGGCAAAATCTTTGTTTGTGCTCTAATTTATTCATTCCTCCTCCTGATCTAACGACACAGGTGAGGGAGTTGTGGGTGGAGGTCAATCATCCTCTACAGCTTTGCGTATCACTACAGCTCTTACAGAGCTTAAGGCCCAAGTATTGAATATACGTAACATAAGGAAAGCTAGAGATGGTCTGACTGCCAGGGTTTCAACAAAGTTAAGACGTTTGAAAGGTAAATGTCTGCAGTATATTGGAAGTTAAGCCACCGATTACATTGTTTACCCCATTATTACAGAATCCACAAGCTGCAGACATTTTGTCGTCTTAAGTGACAGGTAGTGGTGATCGCCACAGATATGTTTCCAGATTTGAGTGACAGATAATGACTTGCATTGTGGTTTTTGCCACTCGAAATGATGCAATTATGGTTTCCATGGGACCAATTTTCAGATGTGTTGTCCAGGTCCACTCGGCATTTTAACTTAAATGTCTCATCAAAACAATTTTTCATTAATTCAAGCCCTTTGGATATTTTGCTGGTTGTGGGTGAGGGATTAATAAACTATTTTGATACACTCGACTGGTGAAATCTCCACTTATTACAGCTGACCATATCACCCCACGTTGGTGGATGCTTTGTTGTGTGGGCTGTGTGAGTATGCAGTAAAAAGTTCTGAAAGGCTATTATTCGACCTTCATAATGGTGATAATTAAATAAACAAAACAAGTGTCTCTTTGTTTGTATGTGTGTTAATGAACACAATGACTTAAGTGCATTTTTGATTTACAAGTACACAGTTTAGACAGAAACACAGTTTATTGGGACAAATAGATATGTGACTGTAAGAAGGGAGCATAATGCATATGAAGATTACAGAACAGAGCCATATTACTGAAAAAAGACAAAAGGTGCCATTGAAAGTACAGTAAAAAGACAAAACAGAAAGAGAACAGGGTGGTGAAGAGAGACATCGGCACAACCTCAAACAACAGCCAGCAGAAATAAGCAACATCACAAGTAAAATAAACTTTAATAAAAAAAGTTTGTTGAACAAAATTGTGGATCGTTAAATGCACTGTTTGATCCTGTGCTATTAAGGGATGTTGAATTAGCTGACAAAGAAATGCAACTTTCAACAACTTTAAACTGCAGCCACCTATGGTGTTAACATGGGGAATGTACATATCTTACCATTCCCCAAAGCAATAAATCATACTGAGTAATTAGCCCCAAGAGCACAGAGTTCCAAGTTTTGGATGTTTGTCTTTTAAACCACTTTGGTCTGTTGGGATGATGGAAGCAACACTGCTGCTAGCAGCCATTAGCAGCTTTAGGTTGCCTCACACAGGTCCCCCAATCGGTAGGAAGTCAAGTGCTTGGGGAGTGAAAAATATTTTAGTGTGTCCAGATGCCAAAGCTGTTGGAGTGTAGTAGTGGTATTCGGCACCCAGAATGCACTGTAAACATCTTGAGCATCTTTGCTCATTATCCTCATTGACTGGTGTTTTTTCCTTTTCATCATTGCAGAATCTCCTGTTACTGAAGCTTATTTTCATAACTGGAAATAAACACTTATATAACAGCAGGCCAAATATTAATTGCAAATGCAAGTTACAGCTGCATTTGTGAGACAGACGGTACAGTACATCTTGTAAGACTATCTATATCTTACAACAACCTGTTTCATAGAAAGACCGAGCTGTAATTTCTGCACAGATGCAACTGTTCTGTACCACACACAAGTTGTAAGGAGGTGGTTGAGGTTGAATGGTGGGCGTGCAACAAGCAAGACTTTGACACCACAGACCAGGGTTGGAATCCAGAAGCCTATCAGTGGTCAGGCTTTTACAACAAAAAAGCAGTTTGTGGTTGAGAGAAGCTGGTTGTTTCAGTTAAATGGCAATAAAGTTCAACTGCTTCAGCTCACTGTGGACTTTTTCACCTTTAAAGCATGCAAGACCACAATCTTTCCTTAACATAGAATAATAAACATTATTAGGACAGGTTTTCAAAACACATTAAAGGACAGATATGTTTAAAAATCTCCTTTCTCTAGAACATAATTAATGAGCAAAGTTATTACTGTGCAATAGTTGTGTAGAAATATGTGCATGTTCATATTCATGTGTGCATTTATCGACACATCCTCATACCTAAACAACTGCATAGACTGACGACATGACCGTTGCAGTGTAACAGCAACACACGTACCAGACTGTATGGTCACAGTTTGGTTAGGTTAAGGTACTAAAATTACTTGGTTAGGTTTAGGAAAACATTGCTGTTTTAGTTAAAATCATTGTGTTACTTTTGTAACTTCTGTTATAAATGTACCCACGTTAGCTAAATAACATTACGTTATGTACATGACTTAACTTCATTACGTTAGTAAGTTAAAAGAACTCAATGTTGACTTATGGTTTCACAATGGACACGGACAGCGGAAAGTCCTGTTCTTCTTTAACCCGACCATCCATCCTCAACCTCCTTCCTATAAGAACTTTTTATTTTTATACTTCTCCGCACTTCCTGCTTTGCAGTGGTAATAATGTCTACAGCTGCGAGAGGTCGCCGCCTAACAACAAACAGAAATATGGGTCACAATAAACTGCTTGCATTTTCGACCTACATGGTCATTTTTCCAATGACGACAGACTTGCAATAATTGATAAAACATACTCATCAAAAAAGTTGAAGCTTGAATCTTAAACTGTGCATGTTTTTAGGAATGAATGTTCATTAAGAAAATGTATTGTTGATGAGAGTTTTGTTTACATACAGCTCCGACATGCATTTTAATAAAATTAACACAAATTGTTTCTGAAAGTAATAGCAACAATCTGCAACATACCATAGGAAATCCTGAGATAAGCGTCACTTTTTTCTTTAAACATGATCTTTAAACAGTCCCAAATCATTTCCTATTTCTATATTTAGAGGAAGATTGTGAAGTGTTCTTAAAAATGAAAATTAGACTTACAGTAGCCTTTCTATCAGATAGATGGTCACTCTGGCTGTCTTTGTTGTTCAGGCACACTCACTGTGGAATGAGAAATCTAACTATAATAAGAACCTATTAACCTCCTCTTAAATTGGCCAATCTAAGCTTCGTCAAGCCTGAAATTGTCGTGATTAAAAGCAAAAACTCAATCACGGCAATGCATAATTAATTTTCCTTGCATGTTAATTCTATTATAGACAGACAAGAATGATTTTAATCAATTCTTTTCAGAAAATCTGGATCTAAGACGAGTGACTCAGGACCACCTCAGGCTGCAGACTCTCAAACAGTTTATTTTAGCTATCTGAGTCTAGGTAATGTCTGTCGTCATGGAAATTCTGGCTGAGAGCTACTTTCACATCGTCAACCACTGCATGTAAAGGTTAACAAGTAACATTTCTTGAAGCTGTATTTAGCTAAATACCTTTTTATTTACATCCAACATTTCCATATCTTCTATGGGTCTATATGTCAAAGTTTTATTGTAAAATTCAGCTGAATATTTACAAAAACACTACGAGCAATTTGGCTATGAGCCATTTTCATTACATCCAAAAGATGAGCAATCACTAAAGGAAACTAAATTAATGCAATTGTTTACCCCAATGTTTTGTCAATCACGTTGTTAAGAAATCATATCTTTATGACCTGTGTTGGTATTTTTCCTGGAACATCTTAGTTAATGTTGCTCCAGGACCATAATTTCAACTCAGGAAGAGTGACAAAGTCCACATCTGGAGCAAGCTTCCAATGGTGGAAAGCATTGAATAAAGCTTTCCCCCTCAGGAGATGGGACTTGAGTCCCATTAGGAACATTGTGCTGGTATTGTACTTATTATTTTCGGTTTTGTTTCAGTTTTCTGTCACGGTTTGGTTAGGTTTACAAAATTATTGGTTAGGTTTAGCCAATGAAAATACGTGGTTAGGTGTAGCCGACAAGAATATTTGGTTAGGGGTAGCCAACAAAAAATACCTGGTTTGGTTTAGGAAAACATGCTTTGGATTTAAATATACCCTTTCACAACGTTGAACACGTGTTTGAAAGGATAACGTTTCCAATGTCTGTATTTTTCCCTGAGTCGCTAAGCTATGACATTACAAAAACATGATCTGTACGTTGCAATGTTGGTCCTGGAGCTATATTAATTAGGATGTTCCAGGAACAACACCAACACAGCCATGTCAGATCATGCTTCCCTCTTCGCCCCTCTTGTCAGCTTTTCAGTTTGCATACCTCTGGTATGCAACAACATTCACATCTGTGACATTTAGAAGAATAAGTTGTTCATGACCTTTGTTTTTTCATGATGAAAGAATCTCAGATGAAGTGCACTCATACCATGTTGAAAAGTTGAAGATGTATTAGTTCCCTGTTAAAGGCCATCAGTTCTTCTGCTGCATACTTATGTCTTGCATTTTTTTTTCTTATATTCATGAGAATATTTTTTCACTTCACTGCATATAGATACACAAGATACGCAGGCACCGTCCACCTCTCTCCTTCTCATCAGTGCCTCACATCAGTGACCTACTGTGTTTGGGTTAAAGAAAGACACTGGTTAAGTCTAAAGGGACTGCTGCTGTGAAATGCCGCCTGGAGGGATTTCCACTCAGTAATGACATCCAACTTTACAGTAGAGTGGAAGGTGATAAACGGATCGATAAAGGAATGTAAGGACAAGTTGATACACAAGAGACATTTACTGATCTAGAGCATGTTGATCTTTTGACTTGGTTTTTCTCTCATGGGCTCTGTTTGAAGTTGCTCTCTTGAGATTCACACGCACGCACGCACGCACGCACGCACACGCACACGCACACGCACACACACACACACACACACACACACACACACACACACACACACAGAGGAAACAACATCCCTATCTTGGCCTGAGGGTATCTGACAACAATTGCAATGAATACAATTTCCTCATAGTCAACCAACCCAATTACTGAAAGAATTAGATTTAATGTGATCTATTAAGCTGACTACAAAATCAACAATATAAAAAAAGAACAAAGAAGATAATGATTAGATTAATCAATGTGCTCTATGTTGAAAGTAACCTGATAGCTACTATGCTTTCTACCCCATGCTAGCAGAGGACTATACTGCTACTGGGCTGCTGGCATGGCTACAGGCTTCTGGTCTTGGAAAAAAAAACAGATATAGAGTAGAAGGACTATGGTTAAGAGAAGAGAGAACACATGCCGGCACATATAACAACTTGAGGGAATCCAACACTGCAGATGTGGAAGATGGTAATTTTTCTGGTTTTGGAGGGACACTAATCCAAAACTATTTAAAATAAGCCCATGATTGCCCCCCCTCTCTTTCACACACACACACACACACACACACACACACACACACACACACACACACACACACACACACACACACACACACACACACACACACAGACTTGTGAAACTTTAAAGGATTTATGTGTTGACACACACCTCCGTGTGTCCATTCCCAGAGGCCTCATTAACAGTGCTAGGCGATAGGAGGGCTCACAGTAGGCTAAGATACTGAAAGACTGTTCACTGTACAAACAAAAAAAATTCAAAGTGGGCATTACAAAGACACACATGCACACAGACTGCACACACAGGAATACACACACAGAAAGACAAACACACACAGACGTTGACTCATGTCACTTTTGGGGACATTACATAGATATTCATTTCCCAGAAACTTACCGTAACCCTAACGGCTGCTTGCCTAACCCTAATCTTAACCTTAAATATTGACCCAGAAACAAGCGTTTTTTCCTGATTGGACAAGCTGTCCTCTTTTAACTAAATTGATCTTGAAATTGAATTTGTCCACAAAAGTAGTCTATGTCAGACACACACATACACTTACAGACCAATACAGCCATGTGTTTTGCATTGCGTATAGCTCTGATCTTTCAAGCTCATTGTGGTGTGTATAAAACAATCACATACCAAAATGATTGAATGGGTCGATTGGCAGCAAGTCCCAAAATCAAATATATATCACCGTTCCCAAAACAACATGACAGGCGTAGCAGGCCTTCATCGAACGGGTGCAGTTTGTTAGGTTTCGTGGTTTGGCTTAAAATGACCATGTTATGGTTTCATGAACAGTCTTTAAAGAAGACACGTAACTATTGGTCATAATAAGCTGCTTTTATAAGTGACTTATATGGTCATGGTTGTTTTTCTGATGAGGACGGGCTTGGTGTGTATCATGTTGTTTAGTTAGGACAATGCTGCGTAGTCGTCGGTCTGAGTCAGCATGTGTCCATTTGGTTTCTTTTAATCCCTTCTGAGCCTTTGGCATGGGCTGCATTAGAATTCTCTTCAATTGTGTTGCTGAGAATCACAGTGTGATACTATTATATTGTGGAAAATATCACATAATT
The DNA here is from genome assembly GCF_040436345.1 of Pagrus major. Taxonomy (NCBI): domain Eukaryota; kingdom Metazoa; phylum Chordata; class Actinopteri; order Spariformes; family Sparidae; genus Pagrus; species Pagrus major. The sequence continues at coordinate 11,788,735 of NC_133221.1, read as the reverse complement.
ACAGTTCAAGATATCATGTCCATTATGCTGGTATATGTAGAGTGGCACAGCCTTAAGGGGTTTAGACCAATTTCCTCTGGTGATTGCTGCAACCACTGCACCCATCCTAACACATTAATATGGAGCAGCAACACACTGAGACAATCTGCAAGACCATTTTCACCACAGCGTGAAGATTGTCTAATGAAAAGGGACTAAGATAATTATTACTTAGCCTTTTAATATACAATAGAGATTTGGGCGACTAAGGAGACTGATAGAGAAAGAGAGCATTATATTTAGAAGGAAAGAAGGCAAAAGAAGAATAAAAAATCCAATAATTGTATGATGAGCATATCCGCTGCACATCATCATTTCATTTCGTGAGCATTAGATATGTATCTGAATGCCGCTTGCTGCTTCTCTCAAGGCCAGCCAGCTTAAATAATGATGATTCCGCCTGGGGGACTGCTTGCTAAAGGAATGTATTTTCTAATTAGATAAAGCCACTTTCCCAATTTGCTGGCTTCTTAACCATAAAGCATGGCAGTGAGAGAAGCCTCAGAGCCATCTTGAGATGCTGCCAATCCCCATCCCAGCACAGTCTATCACCCAACGCTCAAAATCACATCACCAGGGAGACAATAGATTTCGTTTGTGCATTTGTCTGCGTGCACTGATATAAATTCTGTGTGCATGTTCCAGAAACAATTGACGGTGAAGCAAATTCTCATCTGCAGCCATGGCTGAAATCAGGTTGGCATCACTTAGCCATTACCTTACATTACATGTGTTATTGTTAATCACAGATAAACACGCAGATTGAAGACAGCAAATGGTTTTGAGTCTCCGTTCTCTGTTTTTTAAAGTATATTCAGTAATATTAAAGTAATTTAAACATGTAAACTAAGATAATCTTAACTAGCACAGCCTGAATCTCACCCCTGCTGAATTAATCTATGCAGAATATGAATTCATTTTGCTTTTGCTGTCATTTGGCCCCTGCAGGAACAGGTGTTTGACCTCTAAGCAGTTCTGTGAGTAAAAAAAGCAATGCAGAAATCACGGCGGACACGGTGAAAGAGAACAGACAATTAAAGGTGTTAGTTTGGGAAGAGCAATAAAATGTAGGCGCAATGCCGTCTACCTGCATTGCCAGTTGGACAGTTTGAGTGTATATATGCCAGCACAAGCAAATACATCTAAACTCACATGTATCTGCTAACAGCTAAGATTAAGTGAAGCAGTACACACACAAGCTAAGCAACGTTTCCGCCCTCAATCCTCGTCTTCTTGCTGTATTTTGCTGAGCGGATTGGGGTAATGAAAAGAGAAACAATATCACACATGGACACACACTCTTAATTAGGAGTGAGATAGAGTTCACCTGCTGTGGATTTAATTCGGCAGCACAAGGGGAGAGAACATCTAAGCCTTGGGATAATCAAGATGGTACAATACTTCAGTCCCGCCACCTGCACATAACAGTCGCCGCCTTTTGTCTGGTGAGATTAAATGGTACTTATGTGGATAGCGACCTTCAATTTCTCTTACTTTAAAGAGACATCATCAAAATTGGTAATGTGTCACTCTGGACTGAAGAGGCTGTTTTTCTCTTTGGAGAAGAGAGGCATTAGGAGACATGGCTCTAATAGTTTGTCAAGGACCTTGAATTCAAAGTGCCCGATTTTTCTAAAAGTATTTGTCAAAGAAAGTCCTTGTTTAAGTCATTCATGACAAAATAATTAAAGACATCATAATGTGTATTAAGTGCTTTTCAAATTTGAGAATGCCAAAAACTGCACAACAGGACACACTTTGGGGCAGGACTCCAAACCAGATGTCAACTTAGACGTCAGTTAGCTTAGTTGGTATCTCTGTCACGGCCACTCCTTTCCCCCGGAGTCGCTTGTTTCTGCGCTATGTAACTTTGGTCAGCGGGAAGCATCGTAGTGTCTAAAACTTTCATCACACACAACACCAGCTATCACTGATTTTGGTGAAACTTATCATCATATTTTATGGAATGTGTTCTGGTTTTCTCTCTTAGGTCTTCTGGCTGCTCTGCCTCAATGCTCTGTGATTTATGGAGTTTCCTGAAAGCAACCTAACCTAAGTAACTGCTGCGTACTATAGCTGCAAGTTGGCTCTGCTAACCTGGTGGACCGCCAGGGAGTGTGGATGCTTGCACCTTATCACAGCAGCTTTGGATCGCTGGGAGGAGGAGGAGGTTTTCAGGTCTGGGCCTGGAATAGGCAGCCTCTGCAGACATCATGTCAGAGGTAAAGAGACCAAGGAGGACGTTGACGGAGGAAGTGAAGAGAAAAAGAGACAATGACTGAGCAAGAAACAAAGACAAGAGTCTCAGACTGGCTTTTCTTTTCTTTTTTTTTTGTCGTTGGCAACAGCTTCACAAAATAAAGGCGGCATGACAGACGCAGAGCTGGACCTGTTGTTGTTGGACTAACTGGCTTGCTAAGTTGTGTTTCTTGTGGTGTTGCACTTGCTTGATGTTTGGCTGTGTTAGCAAAGTTGTCAACTATTTTTTGATCAGAAGGTAAATCAGCTTCTTTCAACAGAAGTTTAGTTTGTTTCTTTTAGTTTGTGGCTTTTTACGGTCACAAACTTTTACAGTCTTTTTACAGGTGTTATTGTGACTGCTTCAGGTTACATTAGCTTGTTGGCTTGGCATGGTGTTACTGTTCTATGTTGCAAAAAATGCCTGAGCATGCATTCTTACATCAAGACATATGTTTTCAAGACATAACATTGTTGTGAAATGTTTTTTTTCGTTTGTATTTATGACAGCTTTGTCATCAGTATGATTGTGTGTACTGTAACTGACAATCATATTTTGTGCACAGAACTAGTGCATGTCTGTCCATTTTGGTAGAGGAATCCTTACTCTGTTGCTCTTCCTGAGGTTTCGTCCATTTTCCCCCCACTTTTAAAGACGTTTTTGACGGCGCTTATCTGTATCTGAAATGAAGGGGAATAAGGATGGAGTGTGTTGTATAGATGATTCACCTCTTGAGGCGAATTTCTGATATCGAGATTTCTAAATTAAATTAACTAACTAATTAATTTGTATGAATTTAACTGTAAAATATTAATTACTCAGCTTTAGAGGTGCTGACATTTGGATTATATTTACCTTTGGACAGAGCCATGCTAGCTATCTATGTTAAGATGACCATCTGCTTGCTGTAGCTTCATATTGATACAAGCATACAAGCTTTGGGGTTCAATGTTAAAAACTTCACAGCAATAAAGCAAATAGAAATATTTCCCCCCCAAAAAAATATTACTTTAAACAAGTGCTTTGAATTGCCTGAACATGGCTACAACAACATTAAACATGCTTTAGTTGCCTGGAGCGGATACTGTAGGAGAAATAAATAAAACATGTTGACAATAAACAGTTTGCAAAGACATTAAATATAAATGGTCAGTGGATAGTACTATGAGTCTTACAAAATGAATTTGTTTTTGCCTATTAGGTGAAAAATACATTTTAGCAGACAGACAACAGCTTTTTAACATGCAAACTACTGAATATATTTGCTTTCTGTGGATAAATGAGTCAATTTTGGACCATGAATAGGGCTACAATGAGGATTACTTTTAAGGCCAAAGACCCTATTTTCAGTATCCAAAATTCTAATGAGCAGTTGAAGCGTTTTCAGGTTGTGATGTCAATTTAAATACAGCACGTATTCTATTTTCAGGAGCATGTGTTGAGCGCTTTCATTTAAAAATACACTAAACACGTGACTCTTAGAAATCTGTTGTGACCCCATCTGTAACCCCACGAGGGGGCCCTGACTCCAAAGTTGAAAAACTGTGCTCCACTGCATTTTCAGCCAAACTCTGAGCCAAGTGTATTGTTACATTCATATTCAGCACTCTGATGTTTGGGCCAAAATAACAGATGACCATGTTGACGAGGCTGGAGCTGTCACAATTCCCGTTCACCTCTGTGACTGTTGGCACGGCGAGCCATACTTCTCAATCTGCCTCTCCGTCACTGACTCAAATTAACAGTCGGACTCACACATAATTATAAGTTATTACAGTAATATTTCCATTCTGCTGTATAGTAAATAGTGGCTGCTAATAAAAAAAAGCTGATCCCATAAAGCGTCATCAGGGATTCTAATGAGTTGGATTGCAGCCAAGGATATTTTCCCCCCATTTGACGCTGTTTCAGCATAGGAGCTTTTAATGAGTGTCATAATTATGCACCCCAAACATAATCTTGAAATGAAATACAAAAGTGGGGAGGGGGGGCTGGGGGGGGAGAGTTTACTCTTCCTCGGCAGCTGCTGCGAGGCTGAATGTGAAATTCCAGATCATGATGTTATGAAAATGTATTTTCTTTAGGAAAACATTCATTTCGCTCTGTCTAGAAACGATTTAAAATGCAGGACTAATAGTTTTTATTCATTAATATCATATTATGACACAATGAGGGAGGATAACAAAATCAAACTTGGATCTCTCATTAATATATATGAATAGATTGGCTTGTTATGCATAAACCATGAATTAGCTAATTAAGAAAATTACATTAGAGGTTGAACAGTGAAGCCGGCACCTGTGAATGAGCTCGACTGCGGTTAAATCTACAGAAACAGCCGATTCATTTGGATGATAGATGCGGTCTGAAAGCATTAACAGGACAGAGACTAAAGCTTGTTGCTGTTATTCCTCCTTGACTTCTTCTTCTTCTTCTTTTCTCAATTATTTAGGCTGCTCACAGAACAGCGTGAGGAAGGAATGTCATGTTTTATTTTATCAACTTGAACATTAAATAGCTCTGATTTAACCAGAACTATTCATTTAACAAACAAACTTCACACAGTTTGAATTGTACCTACTCTGGAACACAGCAGTAAGCTTTGTTGGACTGTCAGTAAACTTTAATTAGTTTTGCAAATGACTGCAGTGAATAAGATCCACTCTGTGTAAAGCACAGACGTGACACAACAGCCAAACATCAAGTACCTGATTTCTTGAACACTACCAGCAGATGGAACAAATTAAAGTCCCCGCAAACATTTTTTTTCTTAATTAGCTTTTAACTAAGAGCAATGGAGTCTTACATGAACACACTGCCTTCCATCAAAGTTAGGACAACTTTCAACTTTCAAAATGAGATACTTTAAACAAGATATTTCTGTGTTTGTGTATGTATTTGTGCCTTTTTCACTGGTTAAAATGGGTTAAAAAAAGGGTGATGTCATGTACCTCTGTGCATCAATCAGAATGTATCAAACCAGCAGACATTGAGATGTTAAACAACATATTTGCCATTGTTGGCACATCCAATCAAGACGTTTCCATAATGGTTTAAAAATAGATCCCAAATTGAAAAGTCTGCAGACATCAGGGACATTACCTGGTCATCAGCTGGACGCCCAATGTAGAAATATGTTGGTACTATGTACAGGCTTATTCAGCTATTCTGCTAAAGTGAATGTACACAGTGTGCATTCAGCAGCTTTACACATCCTACAAACAGAGAATAATAAATCAGCTAAGTCTAAAAATAATGAGTAAGCATTGATTTTTGGTTTCACACCCCAGTTGGCTGGGTAGAAGTCCTGTGTTTGACTCATTTATCCACGATGACCTTTACATGACTCTTTATACCACATGACCTAACTTTCTGGCAAAAAGCACTGAAGGCAAACCTCTTTCGTGTGCAATAAAGCTTGGATAAAGACTCTTACCTCTTAGAAACACCTCTTAAAAGGATGAGACAGGAATATACTTACATGTAGATATACATAAATGGCTAGACATGTTTTTATATTTAAAAAACTGGCATCTGGTAGCCTAGGACTAATGTTAGCCTTTGTAGGTAGAAAGGATGTCACAGTTAAGGCCCCACTGCCACTTAAAGCCCGGCTCCTGTGTATATTGGCATTTTTATTACGTTTAATATTTTTCATTTCCCGGAAATGTTGATGTGCCACAATTTTCACCAAATGTTGATAATGTCAAATGTGACAAATAACTTTTTTTTTTTTGCGAAACAGATCCACATCCAACTGTTAACCACACACCCATTCTATATTTGAGAAAGAACATTAACTGTTAGACAGGAAAAAACACTGGCTGGAGTCAATGGTAAATCAAATGTTGTATTAAAAAAACAGACACATGAATATGTGCAGGCATCTGTCCTGGTTTTTAAGGGAGGGTCTGAGTGGACCGTCTGAGTGGATGTTGAAGCTTTTAGCATCTCACTGGAATAATTTTTGTCAGGGACAAGACATCACCGTCCGACCAATGTTTGCCGGGAACATCTGAATTAGAATCCTGATGACAGTTGGTTTGGTTACTGTAAATCCCATCTTATCCAACCACACCCACACCTTCTTTGACTATAATACTGTGGCTCTTTTAATGGTAATTATTTAATGTTTTGTGGTAGTACTACTATAAAGTGACTATAATCAACATCTTTATTATAGCAAAATCATTGAACGTCTATGTTTAATGTGTAAGGGTCGTTCAAACTCTCAGAGGATTATCACCCGACGCTGCAGCTCCCTTTAGGTCTACAAAGCTTTTTAGCATCGTTTAATTACACTGCTCTTATAGCATCTCTCCCAGTCACAGCAAGCAGCTGTGCTGAGTGAAAAAGCTCTGCTTAACCCACCTGCTCAGCACCAAACAGCAGATAGTGACTATGACTATGATGACTTTGAAGATAATGGAGAATTTAACAGCCAAAGAGCCAGACATTTCCCTCAAGAGTTGGTAGAGACCCAAAGCAGAGCTAAAAAGGACTTGCATTTGCCAGGTGGCCAGAATCATGACTCTGAATGAATGATAATGCTGCTCCGGATCTGCTGGATGTGTAATTAAGCAGCTGTTTTCTAACAAGATAGTCATATCTTCTTAAATGGTGATAATGCATCAGTGTTGTGTTTACGGCTGGTTTTTGCTGCCTTGAAATGGCCGTTCTGTCATCGTAGGCTTAAGATTTGAATCCAAGCTTTCATTTAATATCCATTTGATTCAAGTCTCAAGCAAGTTCCAAGTCATTCTTCAAGCCACAGGTTGTGACAAGTCACAAGTCAAGTCACTTTTCTACCCCCCAAGACACTGTGGTCTTACCTGTTCAGTATAAAGAGAAAAGATAAAGTTTTAGTATCTGTCTAATAATGATATCATTGGCCAATATCTAACCTGTTCAAAAAGTATGACAATTAATTAAATTGATATTATAATTATTGATATTAAGTGATATAAACGTAATCAAACAAAAAACAAAACTTTTTATGTCTTAATTATCCGTCTGCATCACTTTTAAACAGAGACATACTGACAGCCAGACAACAACAAGAATATCTCTAAACAGATTCAGGCTCTTAAGCCACATATGTGTGCAGAGTTCTTGTTCCAGAACCACTATCTGAAAAACCACCCATGGAAATAAATCAAATACTTTTAAAACTGAAGAAATAAAAAAAAGAAGCTGTCTGAATAGAAACATTTGTGAGATTGGCTTCACACCCATTACAGCCAGACTACAACATCAAACTTTGCTAGTTATCCAATCATGACAATGACAATCCCAGCATGTGCTTGCATACCAGGGAACATTTGATGTCAACATTCACAATTTTGAACATTTCCAAGTCATTCACGTCATAATGTCTCAGATCAAGTCATGAGTCTTTAGCTTCCTAATCCAAGTCAAGTCTCAAGTCATTTATTTTCTGTCAAGTTGCAAGTCATCAAAACACTGACTCGAGGTCACACCCCTGAATAGTAATATTTAAAACGGACTTTTCCTCATCATGGTAAGTTGTCATCTTCAGAGAGACACTGGAAGGATGTAAAATGTTCGGCCCTACATGACATAACGTTAACGCCACTGAAAACTAGATTTCAAATATTATTTGATACCTTTAAATATTGATGGCTAAATAAACATCATTTTCCAAAATAAATAAATAAATAAATAAATAATTGTACAACTTACTAAGAGTTTAAACTTAAAATTAAACTAATGTGGATCCAGACTGTGTGTGTGTGTGTGTGTGTGTGTGTGTGTACCATGTGTAAGTACGTTGTGGGGACAAAATGGGGACTTGCTTTAAGGTTAGGGTAAAGGTTACGGTTAGTGTTGGGTTTGTGTTAGGTTTGGGCAAGTAGGTTAGGGAAAGTCTCCAGGAAATTAATGTAAGTCTATGTAATGTTCCCAAAAGGGATGGAGACATGACTGTGTGTGTGTGTGTGTGTGTGTGTGTGTGTGTGTGTGTGTGTGTGTGGTTTGATCAGATTTGACTGACAGTGGCCTGACAACATAAACAAACTGTCAACACATTTCCAGTAAATGTTGCAAACTTCTAATTGGTGCACAGAAATGCATGACATCACCTTTTTACTTCTGAGCCCACCTCAAACCCAGTTAGAAGAGCACCGACGAAACCTACACATATACAAAGCTTTCATGTAAAATAACCAAAACCCTTCTCACTTCTTCAGGAAGTGGTGTGGTCACTTAGGGCCCCATCACTCACACTAAGAAGCTGATTGTGGAAATGTGTTCTCAGGACCCTTGAAAGCAAAACAAAATGAATTGAGCTGCGCAAAATTCAGCTTCAACCATTTTCACCTCAGTTATACGATTCAGACAGAGAAACTGGGATAAAAGCTCATTGGTAATTTTTCTGTAAGATTGGTGAAACCAATCCATCCTGTCCAGACTGGGTCTTTCCTTGATGTTTTTATTCATCTTTGCCAGAGGGAGGACAGTTCCACTCAGTCAGGTCACAAAAACGTGACTTGCAGTTGCCCCACCTTCCCTCACTTTGCATTCCACAAGTGATTTAAAGTAATTCATGTGCAACTGGTAAAGTAGATAGAACGAGCATAAAAAGACATAATTAGATATTCTTATTTGCACGCTGTTAAACTTTACATTGTGTAGAGTGATTAATTAATCTGTTTGCTAATATATCCGACTTCAGTGGGGGGTACAGAGCCCGGTGATAACTCAGTCTCTTTCAAGCACTCAAAATTACAAATTACATTTCTCACTTCCCTCCTGTGAGGAGGTGTTGTGAACTAAGAGAAAAGGCCGGGCTGTCAGTTATACTGAGTGAGGATGTATGTGCAGTGTTTATGGAAATAAGAGTCATTAAGAAATCTTCTCATCAGTGTTTGTGTTGATCCAACATCAAGACGAAGAGTCTACAGTCATGCTAACATCCTCATGACGACACTGCTAATGATTAGCAGGTATCATGTTAACCATGTTAACCATCATAGTGCGACAGCAACATAACATTTGGTGATTAGTAAACACACAATACAGCTGAGGCTGATAGGCATGTTGGAAGTTTTCAGTTATTCCTGGTAACACTTTATATTTTATATGCTGTTTAATAATTAATAAGTCTCATTAACAAACTTTTGTTAATAGTTATTTCACTGTTGACAAACAATGAAATGCTTTATAAACCATGTATTACTTATTATTGTAAAGGTTTATAAACAGTTGCAACTTTAAAATCAACAATTGCTTTATAAATGATTGATAAGGCATTTTCATTGTTTGTTAACAGTGAAATAATTATTAACTAAAGTTTAATTAATTATACATTTACAATGTATTAATGATATTCAGATTATAGAGCATTACTGTATCACCTCATAACCCAAAGTATTGGACAAATTGAATTTTAAAAATGACCTGATGATGGAACCAGCGGAGGTCAAGGGATCAAAATTATTAGAATTAATCCTCCGTGAATTTCTTTATCAAATTTCATGCCATTAAATTTATTCGTTTTGAGATATTTCATAAAAAACACAAATGTTATCTTCATGTCAGGAGGTCAGTTAGAGTCAGTGAGATACATCTTCAGGGATCTGTTGAGATATTTCAATGAATAACTGATGCGTGAGGAAAAGTCAGAGGATCACCAGAGTCATGAGAATTCATCCTTTGATATCAGTAAACCAGTTTCATGGCAATCCATCCAGGACACATACAAGATATTTCACTCTTAACCACAAATGTCAAAGTGATGGTACTGCCAAAAGAAAAGAAGGTGATCACCAAAACAATTCTATTATCTTGTTAAAATTCTTAAGACTATTCATCAAAAAATCTTGAATATATGATTATGCAAATATGTGCTATTTCAAAGGTTTTCCTGCGGGACCAAGACGTCTCCTTCTTCCCTGTAAAGTCCAGTCTCAGTGTGAAGCATGTGCACTGAAGGCTACGTGTTTCCACATAACGCTGAATAATGGAACAGGATTCACTTCTAAACTTTTTGGGATGCCACAAATAGTGCTTTTAGGCATTATTAACATCAGATTTTCAATAGGCACAGAGAAACGTCTCACTTTTAAGCAGATGAATGCAGAAACATCCTTCAAGTGTCAAACTCTTCACACATCATTCTGCGCAGTGAAGCTGAAACATCCAACTGTTGGATAAAAAAATGAAAAACATATTTTTGAGTGTAGAGGCTTTAAAAGAACAGTTATGTTGTTACAAAGACATAATAAGAAGATATAAAGGCACTTGATTATTAGCTTCAAATTATTGCAGGGCACTATGCACGTGCAGATCAGTTGTAATCACAACTCCTACAGGAAGTGATTTTGGGTCTGAAAAATGTGAAACCACTTAGCGAATGGATTAGAGGGTTGCGGTGTCACTTCTCAGTGTTTCACTTGTTTCAAAACATTAATTAAACTTTGCAACTCATGTGCATAAATGAGCATAACACCACAACAATCTGCTAGTCAAGGGCAAAATGAGGTACTTAAAAAGTGAAGCCCAACTGATTAGTGATTGGAGAAAGTGTAACAGAAAGCTTCTTGCTGGTGAGATGAGCAGACTTCATTTCTTGGGGCCTGACCTTCGGCCAGGAAACTCTGGCAAGCAACACAATAGACTTTTTTTCAGGTTTCTTCATAATTCAGGTTGTAGTGTTATATGATGAGCATTGTTTGTTTCGTGTCTAGTATTTTACCTGTCAAAGATACCATAAAAAAACAGCATGCAACGATCACATTTGGATATTTTTGTTTTTTATTTGGATACATTTGGGTCAAAGGTTTGATCCAGGATATGGATTCTGCACAAATCTCGCTTATTTTCATTTTCTTTTAGCTGTAACACTTGCTCAGCTGAAGATATTTTAGGATTAGGCACCGAGCTTTTCAATTCAAGTCTCACATCTCCATATTCATGATAAAGTAGTAAACACAGATTGTTTTTATCATCTTATCTGTCCATACAAGATGTGCACATGCAAATAAAAATGCAAATAAAATGATATTCAGATGAAGTATTTATGACAGCGGTTCTACCTTAAAGTAACACAGGTGTATATCTGTGCACTTGTTTATGTGCAGCCGGGGTTAAAGGTATACAGATTGTCAGCTGCAATTGTAATATATTTCCTGTTAGTGAGAAGCACGCAGTTTCAGCATCTTAATGTTTAATTCATTACCTAACTGTTGATGAGTGATATGATAGACGCGTATGTTCTTGACAGCGTTATCAAAACTTAAAAACTTGTCTTCTTCTAATAAGCTCTGTGTGTGTGTGTGTGTGTGTGAGAGAGAGAGAGAGAACTGAATCTTTCCACAAGCTGAGCGGCTGAGGAGATGTGGATCGTGAAGTGGAGCTCTGTTGGCTGAGATTTCATGATAAAAGGATGAAGGGAAGTTTTGTAAAGATTCTCTAACTTTTGAGAACTGGGAGCATTTATGTCTCTGCGAGTCTGCTAAATCTTCAGAAACAGAAAAAGGTATCAAAGAATCTAAATCGTTATCACTCAATATGAAAGACAGATGCAGCAACAGAACAATGTGGGGTCTCAGCATAAATTACAAGTGTATGTGTGTCTGTGTCTGTGTGTGCGAGGCAGAAAAAAATAATTCACCCAGTGCTTTGCCTGGTGTGGGTGTATGAGTTGACTTATCACTGTTGTGAGTGGCATATATTAACATTTCCTGTATACGAGGAGCCACTTATGAATGATGATTGCTGGCTATATGTAGAGATGAAGTGTTGGAACCCTACATGTGTTTGTCTATTCTGAATTTGATTATTTATAATGTAGGATGTTTTTTGGTCCTGACTCAATCCTTTAATATTGAATATCTGCTGATACCAAGCCTGATCAGATATATTTACCCAAATGTTGATTAAATATGTATCTGATATAACATTTTCGCACACGTATATTTATTGAACTCAAAGCTATAATGTTGATGAACTTAAATTATTAAATGATATAAATGAAAGCTTAACATGATCACCGAGAGAGAAGACTTATAACTGTTGTTAGAACTACAAAAACACTTGCACTTTTATAATGGTTTACAGAGTGACACTTTCTTTATTTTATATTCAATCTTTGGCAGGGTACAGACACTTGCTTACACAGAACAAGCGCAAACCCTATTTATAGTTTTTATACTAGCCAGTGAAGAAATTGATATGATCAGCTCAGGACATCCCCATTGTAATGTCACCTTCTCTGTTTTGTCTGACTTGGACATAAAAAACATCTAACTTTTGACAATGTTGTAAAACACAGGAAGTTTAATCACTCAACACCAGTTCAGGTAACTAATGCAAGCAACCCGATCGCCAGAATAAATGTTGTTTATTATGTTATGTTGCAACTTTATGTTCTTTTAGGTGCAATTTTCTGTTTTATCTTGCGACAACACTGTGCTTATGATCTGGTAAGGTATAGGCACAAAAAACGATTATTTAAGGTGAGGAAAAGATCATGTTATTGGCTGAAAATATCTGTGTTGGTTGCCACAAACATGGCAGGAGATATCCTGAGGTCTTTTTAAAAACACGTTTTTGTCACCACAAATACGACAAGAGATGTCCCGACTTTTCATCATAAAAATCCTTTTTTTTTTTTGTCACCGCAAACACAGCTGAAGATGTCCCTGATTCTTGCTGGAAATTGTCCCAACATCTCCTTAAAAATATCCAGTTGTGTCACACTCACAAATGTTGAAACGCAGTCTCAAACTGTGGTTACTGGCTTGGCAGCCTCCTCAACTGTAACTCCACGTCTGTCCCCTCAACCTCTGACAGCCAGGTAATAAAAATGTAATGTGATATGACATGTTTTGCAGAAATGTCAATATGGTACATAGTGAATATATCACTGGTTTGCAGAAACGTTAACTGCCAACATTTTATCCTGGTGACTGGACTGATACAACTTATGGTAGATAAACACACCTAATAGCTGATAAAAAGATTGATACTTCTCCATGTGTGTCTGTTAGAAATAGAGATAAAGCCTTCTTTGCCAGCTTAGTTTAGCATAAAAATAGGAAGCAGGAGAAACAGCTAGATAGCTAGATAGATAGATAGATAGATAGATAGATAGATAGATAGATACTTTATTGATCCTGAGGGAAGCTAGCAGCTAGCCTGGCTGTGACATTTAAAAATACAGACACATTCAAAGCTTGCTAATTAGAATGTTGTATCTTATTCAGTCCATATACACACAGAAATGTAAAGATGAAAAGTTTTGGTTTTATGGAGAGTTATGTGCTGTTCTCTTGTTGTCACACTGAGGCTGCAGGCAGCCAGCGTTATAGCCCAAGACTCTCTGCAAAGAAGTTCTGGCCAGACGGATAAAATGTTGTCTGTAGACGTATTTTTTTTTTTTTTACGTAGGACGGAGCATGGCCAGCTGTCTCCCCCTTCTGCAAGTCTTTATACTGTACTAGGCTAGGCTAATAGCCTGATGGCTTCTGCTCTGCACTTAATGCACAGATATTAGAATCACAACAATTTTCTCATCGTACTAACTGAAACAAAGTATTGCACACTTCCCTGAATGTTGAACTATAATACTGTCAGCGATCAGCATATACAGTACCTCACCGTGATTTATGCAGTGTTTAACTGTGTTTTTTTTTCTGTCCGTCTAAAAGTTTGTCTAATGTGCTCTTTACCTCTGTGAAAGATTTCACTTAGTAGGTTTACTCCATTCATATTGTGATCTAGATTAAAAACACACGACTGTGTTACTCTCATATAAAAAAATACAAATCAATTTCAGAGTTGTCTCCTCAAATACTCTCCACTGCTCACTCCACTATCTTGATAACTAGTGGCAAACAAATCCAATCAAAATGTTAATGTGATGTTCCATGATTTCTATTAAGTCTAGCACAGAGGAAACATTATTATTTCTTTGGGCTTACCTTGGTAAATTTGAAAAGCGCTTATACTTGTATCTTAGGAACAAATCAAAGGTGAAATGGAAAGAACAACTACAGCGATGCCAAGAAAGTTTAAAGCAAAGGTATGACATGGGGAAAAAAACCTTTAATTTGTAATAGCTAAGTTTGTCCTTGCTTCCAAATAAGAGTCGCTGTAAAAGATGCAAGAAATGCCAGCGCAGCATTTGATACAACATTTTAATCAACGCAGCTTGGAAAGGCCTCGTCTTAACAGTATAAAACCTATATCTTAGTCAGGCAAAACCCCTTCAGCTTTGCTGCCTATCTTTGTCTGCAGCAGAGAACAGCCGGATAAGTTCTGCGTGTGACACAGGATGTCTGGGAGGAAAATTTAATTACTTTCTTTATTAAATGCACAATTTTATTCAGCAACACTTTGTAAAGAGTAGCCCTTTTGGGAGAGCTTCTTTCTCACTCTCTCTCCTCTCTGTCTGGTTCCTTCTCACTCTGTGAATCATCTGAAATCTGCCAGTGTTTTCCTCTTTTTTCCTCGTCTCCTTCTTCTGCCTCAGCCCCAGGCACGAGCTCGATCATGGATTTAAAGTCACATCTTTCTGTTGGTGTTTTAATTGTTAAGTCTCCTGAAACTCATTGCTGTCCACATCCATCACTACAGCTCATTTCACTGCCAGCTCTACTTCTCAACACTCTGATCCATATAGCTGGTAGTGTCAACAACACTAACCTAAAAAGACATTGGTCACTTTGTGACGTGAGTCGGAAAACTTTCTTGAGTCTAACACACCCCGGATTGAGGAAGGGAGGTTTTGAACCAGCAAGCCACAAAAATCTCTAAACTTTTCCACTTCCTCTCTAGTTCTTTCCTCCTCCACCTCGAAACCTTCTGTCTCATCCACAGGTCGCTGTGCTACACCTGTCCACGCGCTGTGGTAAGTGGCTGAGAACCGCTCTTCCTGCCATGCTGGTCTACAGTACTGACCTTCAGGCTGACAGGAAGGATGACAGGACGGAGCTGTTTGGGGCTGACCCCTGACCGGCACTCGGCTCAGCAGCGGCAGGGCACTCACTGCCACCAGAGCCAATTAAGGTCCGGGCATGCAGCTGCACACCGCAGACCAGGACCTTCCACAGGGTGAGCTGATGCTCCTAATCTCTTAATACCTTAGCTGCACCTGCAAGGTGACCCAATGCCACCACAAGACGACATGCACTTACTGTATACCCACTATAGGGAATGTGATAACATGTTCTGCAGTCACAGTAAGTGCTGTGAAGGCACTTATGTGCCTATAGAAAAAAATGACACCCTACTACTTCATAGTGAATCTACTTTATTCTGGTATGCAGTACTTATTTGTGAAATTATATTCTCACACAGTCTTGAAATAACAGAAATGACACATTTTCGGGTTGAAATGATCTCAGGTTACCAGAAAAAGAGCTGGAAAACTTTTAAAAATGATAAATCTGCTGAGTACTTGGCATTGTCAGGGTCTCTCGACATTGACATTTTGATAAAAGTTGTTCTGTCAGAAAATAAATCTAACTCATAAAAAACAGAATGGCTCATATATTTACAGGCTTTTGTCACAGACCGCTGGCCGTCGACGGCAAACACAATAAAATGAATCCATCAGAATATTTCCCATTTCCCTCTAAATCATTCTGTTTTTCATGCATCTGCCTGAATGATAACTGCAGCAGATGTGTCAGTATGAGAGAGGTTCTCCACTCCAGTGGTCTGCTGTAGAAGAAAATGGATGACTATTATCAAGCAAAACCTCAAAGGTAGTAGCTATGCAAACACGCCGTGTGCATCCCATCTTGATTTGAGCTAAAGGATTCACTTTGAAGATACACTGAGAGGCCTATTTGTGTTTCCCGTTTTCACACACTCTCATTGGAGATACAAGCCATCTAGAGGAGCAATATGTGCTTTGTAAACATATCACTCTTTGACAACAGATAGGAGGCTGACAGCTTTTTGCACTCAGAAGAATAACCGATAAACAAATCAAGTTCAGCCGTAAAGCAATTTCTATTTCTGATATCAGGAAAGGGAAACATCCAGTGTCCCTCACCTCGTACATGCTGCATATGTCTTTTCTTCGTCTGAGAGTGGCACTTTCAGGTGGTCCTTGTGCGCTCATAAAATGAAAATATGTCACATCGCCTATTGCAATGTAGAGGAAAATAACATTTGGATGCATTTTAGAGTAGCCATGATCAACACATGTAGCCCTTTGTGAAATACAGGTTCACCTTCACGCATTAATCTAGTCCAGGGGAGTGAATTTTAGCTTTTAACATTGCTGAACCAAAAGCCTAATTTTTGCATTTTTATGATTTGATCTACAATGGTAATTATTATTCAATATTAAATATTCAGCCTGAATCTCCTGATGGTTTATCTTACTCCCTCCCTGCGATCCATTCTAAGAATATATTTGTTTACAAACTCTCTGGACACCAAACACAAGAAATAAAAGGAACATTAGAGAGACATTTGTATATAAATTAGTACCTTTTCCCAAACCACGCCTCAAAATTGATGTTAATTACCTAATGGATTTCAGAATGAAAAACAAGGAGCAGTGTTGAGGTCATCTCTAACGTTTCAAGAGTAAGCAGTAATTATAAAGGCAATGACAATCATGCTTTTAATTGAGTACTTATTTGCATTTTTTCGGAGAATCCATCCAACATTTCTTGCTTTAGCAAAAGACGGCAGATTTGCTTTTGTTTGCCAGGCTCTGAATGATTTGTCCCACTTTAATGTTCTGATTTAACACATTTTTTTTGGTGATCAGCTCTGCTGCCCAGTAGCTAGTGAACGCAACAACCCTTCATCCAAATGAGGATGAATAATATATTCATCAGCCCATTAGAGGTCCCTGACAATGCATTAATAGAAGCTGATAAACCCCTCCTAATTCCTTTTTTTCCCATGGCTGATAAAATCATGCCACTTGCTCGTGGTAATTAATTACTGATATCTGGCAGATTGTAAGTGATGTCTATGCCAAGGAGTTAAGTGTCTCCAGTTTCTGTCATCTCATCTGCCCATTGGCTCTTTCCCCCCATTTAGTTTTAAATTTAAAACTCCAACTGCGAGGAGAAGCTGTGAGTTGTTGGGATTTAAATGTGCAGTTGTGAATAAGGAGACACTTGAGGCCAAAAATGTTTATAGGATATGACTCTCATTATGGCACAGCACACATGCCCCCGCAGACCTTTACATTTTCTTTTTTAATATATTTAATTTACAACATTTTGATAATCAAGTCTGAAGTGTTTCTCCAATTCTTTCATAAATTGTCTTGTAAATTCTTACCGTTTTCCACAGGAGGTAAGTTCCACCCAAGAGTAAAAGTTAACAAACAACGGATACGAACACTGTTACAAATACCCCATGGCAAAAATAAATTGTGCATACAAATGTTTTTAGATTTATTTTCAGCCAGTCGAGTCGAGTTGAGTGTGAGCTTTGCTTATATAATGTAAAAACTTGTGGCTACAGCAGGCAGTACTGCATTTGATAAGTCCCTGAGGCCAGTTAAAAGAACAGCTGAGAGGAAATACAGCTATTTACTTTCTTCACAAGAGTTTTACGAGAAGATCAATACCACTCTGTTGCCTGACAGTAAATATGGAACTGAAGCCAGCTGATGCTTAGCTTAGCATAAAAACTGGAGGCAGGGGGAAACAGCTGGTCTGAATCTGCCCAAAAGTATTACAGTGGGAAAGTGCCACTTCAAAAAGAAATGAAAACAAAAAAAAACAAAAAAATGAATGCAAGGCGTACTATTCCTTTACTCAGCTTTTCAGGTTGCCTACATCCTCTCACTGTTCCCTAATTCTTACGTCTGTGACTAATTCTTTCAGCACAGCCAGATGGATCCTGCAACTTACACTAACAAAGCATGTATACTCTGTAACAAATGTTCACTTTAGATATGCCAAGGGAGTCGTTTTGTGGAAACTAAATTATGAGCCAAAATTAATATTGACTTCATTTGCATACAGATCTTACAACCCAATATCCTTGTACCATTTGGTAGAAAAAAACAAAAACACAGTGGTTATCACGCTCCCTCTAAGAAATACCTGCAGAGAATTGCTGTTTCCTGATTTGAGAAATTGAAAAGGTGAGTCTAGTTTACACTGGAGGCCACATCATGTCAGGATATTTGGGGAAAAAGTGACAGTCAATATGGTGACAATTAAGGGTATGAATGTTAATAAGGGAGCTGCACAGGGATCCATGTCAATACTGGCGTGCTATCATTTTCTCGATCATTGTCTCGGTTTTCAAAGAGCCAGGAGCCAAGGGCTGACATGCTGACATCTTTGGGCCAATATGTGCACAGTAAAACCCCTGATTGCCTGCATGTGATGAGTTTGGGGCTTTAGGGTCGATATCTTGACACTTTAGGGCTGAGCTTGATGTTTCTAAAACCTGAGTCAGTGAACTGCAGGTCTCCTGAAACCGTGGTTTTGTTAGTGGCTGCTTGTTTCTTGTGCTGAGAGATGTGACTGCACCATTGTCATGCTAACAGACTAGGGAACTCGGAAGAAGTGAGTTCCAGGTTTTGAGGCTGTGGATATGTTAGCGCAGTTGGCAGAGCGAAGAGTTTGATTTTCATCCGCACCCTCTGTAGGCCGCAGTGAATGAGGATCAGTCTGAATTAAAAGCAAGACACTGAGCAGCAGATGGTACGAGAGGATAGCCGCTCGGTGAAAAGAAAAGCCCTAACTCAAGTGAGGAGCACGTCTCACGCAACTTCTGGAAAAAAAGTTATAGGGTAAGATCTCCACAATCTGTTGCATGGGCTGATGCCCTGGCTTCGGTGATTGATTCCAAGATGCTGAGAGCTAGGGTTGACTGAAGTCTGGTAAAAATGTGCAGAGTCAGGAGTAAAGCTTTCCTGTTTGCAAAATGAAACACCCCTGAGACTGAGCTGGGAGTCCAGTGCAATATTACTGTTTTCACTGGAGGTGCTTCTGTTCTCAGTTTGACAGGAGGAGGGGTAGCTAACTCAAGGGCAAGCTTGTGTACATGTGTTTGTGTGTGTGTGTGTGTTTCGGGGTGTGTATTTATACAGAGTGGTAGATGCATTGCAGAGAACACTGACAGTACCTTACACCAAATCACATTTACAAAAGCAGCTAAAGGGGACTCTGAAAGCTTGGAACAGGTAGCAATAAGTGTAGAAGGCGGACAGGTATCGTGTTTATTTGATTTAAGTGACTCAACAAACAAGCAAACCAGAACTACATGTTTGGCATGAAATAGGAGACTGAAGCTGGAAATAGAAGACTTACCAATATATTTAACGGAGTTGAATCAACAGAAACATGGTTGTATTGAACAGAGTAGCAGAAGTTAAAGCTGTGAACTGGAAACAAAGAAGAAGAAGAAGAAGAAGAAGAAGAATAAGAAGGTCCACCTCAGGCAAGTGTAAAACCTTTTAGCTGAATTTTGAAAAATATCCATTTTCCATCAATATTTTCTAATCCTATACTTCACAGACATGTTGATGGAAACACCACTAGCGGTTTCTCTTCATTAAAAGTTACATAGTCTAAATATATGCTGTTTTGACCTCATGTGGTGCGATTGAGATTTTCTCTGGATCTTTTTCTCGATGAGTGGGTTTCTGTTCCTGTGTCTGACGCAGTACACACTTCTGCCAATGCTTTGACATTATTCCAATCAACTGTTGGCAGTAATGCACCAAGAAATGCACAAATATGCCAGTGAAGTCAGCAAAGTAAAAAGGCTGCATTCACGTGCTCCTCGGATGGTCCCTTTTGCCAAGATTGGAAGTCGTTCTTCTGACTTCGGTGTGTTCATGTGCATGATGTTGGAATGTGGGAACAACATGGACGTGGAAAACAAGTGTTTAAACAACACATTAACAGCTTTTTCCAGTATTTGAGTGACAAGGAGGCGCAAAGGAAATGAAACAATGACTATACAATATGTGACTTTGGAAAAGCTTCTTGCCATCAGCCCAATGTTTACTACTTTCGTTGGCCATGTTTCAGCGTCATATCATGTCAACTCGGCAGCTCGTCTACCAAAATTTTTCTCCGACATTCCAAGTTCTTTCTCCCGACTTGAGAGAGCATTCACGTGAATTTTCCCAGTCAGATATTGTTTTTCTGATAATTCCAACAGCATATGAACTGCAGGGTAGTAAACATGAATGTCAGAAATACAGAATTTAAAACTAAATTGGATATGCAAATGTGAGGAAGGAAATCAACCGAGTCGCCAGGAAATAATGTTTGCAGTTAATGTTTCTGTTTCTGTTTTTTAATGGATTGTCACAAAGCGTGGCACAATCATCTGGTCGAAACTAATTAAATAAATAAAACGTGAAACAATGCAAATGGTTTGCATGTATATATATTTTTTCTTTACCTACATGTCTTCCTCTCAGCCTGTAGGTACAATCTCCACCAATCAGAAGGCAGAGCAGTTGTCTCTAAGTAGTCTGAGTGAAAGTGAAATCGAGAACAAATCCCCCATGGTGTTGCTTATTAGACACCTTTCACATCTGGAGGTGGAGACTATAGTGGTGGCTTTATTACAAGCCAAATGGCCGACCACAGTTTTTTGGTGAGTTACACTGAATGTAAACATAACTTTTGTTTCTTTACCGAAATCTCCACCGGGCACCTTTAAGTGCAGGGCTGTCATTCAGAAACTGTGTGAATTTGAGGACATTGCAGCTGAGTGTTAGGAATACAAAACCCTGAACCCTACTCCACTGGAGCACTCTCTTGAGTTATATTATGTCCTCCCGCCTCGATGAGAACAGATTTACCTTTGGAGGACTCCTAAATGAGCCTTCATCCTTCTTTCAGTGTTGTCAGCTATTTCAAATGATGGTCGAACTGTAATGATATGAGCAGTAATCTCCTGGGAGTCATTAGATGAGATCATTACACCAGTCCAATAACAGCCAAAGATTATGAGGCCATTTTACACAACCAACTGTTGATGGTAATGCCATCATACATCCTGCCAAACAATTTAAATTGTGTTTTTTTAATTAACGCCAATCTGACATCAAATAGCTTCCACAACCACTTCAATTGCCAAATCTTCATGTCACTGAATAATTATTTTAAAACACAGTGTGAAGATTTCTGATTCATCACTTGAACTGAAACTTTAGGATTTGTTCGGTAGCAATAAACATATTGGAAGCGGTTTTGTGTATTTTTCCAAGTCTGTGTTTCTGTTTGAGTGTGTGTCCATGCATTCATGAAAACATAGTAGTATATCATCAAAGTCTAGGCTCTAAAGTTTGTCTGAGTTATTTCTTACAATATCTCCGGTCTTTAACAAACAATTATCCATGCAGTCTCAAACTGATCTGTTTGTTTCAAGGGCAATCGGTATGACTTACCGCACAGGGACAAAGCTCACAGCATGCTTCACACTGGAGGCCTATAGAGCCGCCCAGCATGAACCTGTCCATCCATGTCTTACACACAGCTTGGTGGCTGCATGCCACCTTCAGAGAGAGGCTGATACAGGGCTTGCTGTTGTTCTTTTTTCTACCTTTACTTATTTATTTATTTTTTCACATAAGTTAGAGTTGGAGACATGGAAAGAAAAACACGGGGAAAGAAAGAATACTTTGCTCCATATATTGACAAAATGTCTGACTGTCATATTTTTAACAAATGTTTTTCACTGTGACAGTAGATAAAGAAAGATCATAAAAATATGTCTCTGAACAAAATCTTATCTGAACAAGGAAAATGCTGTACATGGTTTATCTTCTTTCTAGGTAACTAGACCATGTGTGTGTGGGTTTTTTTTTTGCAGTGCATTAGTTCTAGAAGAACCAAAAGTAGGTACCATAGTTTAACAACGTGTGTCTGTCCTATTTTAGATTGTGTGCCAGCAATATGGGGTTATAAATGAACAAGACCATGTGGCTCTGTGTTATAGGCACAGATGTCCCAGGGTTTCTGCCAGTTTATCGCAAGTCTGGCCAAAAGATTGGGCAACTTTTTAAAAATGTATTTTTAATATGTTTTTGAAACTAAGATGTGTTATACAAGTAGCAAACTCCTTTAACGAATAACCCAGTGCCCCTTAGCTGCCGACCTCACAACTTTTCTGGTGGAAACTTTGAGTGATTTGAGCTAAATTCTTGCACCAGCATGCCAACTTGCTCACAATGACAATACTAAAACGCTGTTGTTTGGCATTTTTGTTGAGCGTGTTAGCATCCCAACAACTAGCACTAAATACAGTGAGTCAAACTCATGATGGCACTACAGAAAAAGTCAGGGGCGAACTGAAGTTATTGGGATTCATCATCCAGGCATGTTGAATGGCTGCTCAAAATTCTACTGTCGTCCATCCAAAAGTTATATACAGATATTTTAGTCTGGACCAGTGGTGGACCTACTGAAAGACCGACAGACCCACATTGCAATTCACAGAGTGACACTACTAGCATGAATAGAGTATATGTGACTCCTGTGAGAGTAAACTGAAGGCCAGCATGGTGAGCTTTGTGGAATAGGCTGGAATTTGGGTTGCAAGTATATTTTACTGGGTCTTCTCTATCAGAGGAGAGTAGACATCTGAAATATTTGATGTATTTCAGGAATTTGAGGAGAATTATATTCAAAAAACAAATGTTGAAGCTGAACTCAAATACTATTTCAGGCAGAAATTCATAAAAATGGTAGTGAAGATCTGGCAAAGCCTAACATTTAGAAAATCTATTGATTTTAGAGATTATGAATGTGAAAATTTTTTTTAAAATAATTTGTCCAAGAGATCATTGTGAAAGGATGGAGTTTTGAGCATTATTTTGTGTTTTCTGTAAATATTTCCAGAGCATGGATTGGGATGGAAACAGGTAAATCATATTGTATAAAGCTGAAAGACCCGTTCAGAGGCAACGAGACAATGGCACCATTGCACTCTGAAACCCATTACTTCCAGTGGCCTGCGCTGCCCAGCTCGACACCCAAAAGTTCAACCTGGTTGCACTTTGGGTGCAGCAGCACTGCCACTGCGCTGAACCCAGCAGCGAGTGCAGCACCAATTGCGTTGTGTCTGAAAGGCCTGTAATACTTTATTTGGGTTACGGACTCTATATTAATTAATGAAACAATTCAGTCGTAGAGTGTGTTCACTGACAAATGTAGATTTTGTTTGTTTGGATTTGTATGTTATATTTATACTACTATTTATGTGAGGCTGAATGCATATACTGTATGTATTTCATTTCCATTGTTGATATCTCACATTCATTAATTTATTCATTTGGCAGATGCTTTTGTCCAGAGTGACACTGTACAGTATGCAGGGTGATAATATTTGTATGATGTCAATATATTGTGCTGTTAGATGCTGGTGGGTTTTAAGTACATATTTGAATATTTGGTTTCTTGTTGATTGTGTGTCTGAATAATCCCAGAAGGATGAGTCATGTAAATGACCAGACAGATTATCATTTATTCATTCAATCAGTCTTTCATACTGCTGTGGTGGACATTGAAAGTACTTCTTGGTCCCTACTTTAGCAAACAGCAATCAACCTTCACCACAGAAATATAATATGGATTGCCATGGAATTCCCCACTGTTTTTTTTTTTTTAATGGATTGTCACAAAACGCGGTACAATTATCTGGTCCAAACTAATAAATAAATACATATTTAAATAAATAAAAAATGTAAAACTATGTTTTTTTTCTTTACCTACAGGTCTTCCTCTCAGCCTGTAGGTGCAATCTCCACCATTAAGAAGGCAGAACAGTTGTCTCTAAGAAGTGAAACCGAGAACAAAAACCCCCATGGTGTCGCTCGCTGCTCCTTGTAAAGCCTAATTGCTGTGAACGCACGGCAATACTTGAAAGTGACCTAGATGAATATATCAACATTTCTATCAACTTCTCTCTGGAGTTTGGCAGCTTGACAGACTAAAGATCCTGTTAAGAGGGATTACTGAGTAAATAAAAACTTAAAGCTTTAAAGGCACGAGGACAAAAACACCATTTTGAAATATATGGGGGACTGGAAACTACACTCTTGATTGTGCATTTACAGGCTCACAGGGTGTAGAGTCTTTGTGTTGTTTTCACCATGCCTAATTGTGCCTGATTTTTTCTTAGTTTTACTAAGGACATTGAGACTTTACCGAGGGCCAGATGTATAAATGATTAATATCAAATTATCTATGATGAATTTTATCATTATTTTTATTTACATTGGAGCAATTGTTCCATGTTAATGATCTTCTCATCTGATCCTGAATCTAAAGCACATAGTAAAGTCTTTTTGAATATGAGCTGTGTAGCTTAACCACTGAGCATCCTTCTGCTAACCCTTCCCTTTCCTAACCCTTTTATAATGATGATTGAGACATTACAGTGATGATGATTTACAGGTACATGTGTGAGGGCACTTTAAATAGCCAAAGCCGTGCATAATGGCAGCTGATAAAACACAATCAGTCACTTTTTCTTCTTTGCCATTCTTCTTAATGACAGGTATAATGCATGGTAAAGGTATGGACATGCAAATGGATGTTTAAGTGCGTTTCTACATCCATTTATAGATAACTGTAGTGGTGAAAAGGAAGCTTGTGCATGTGCGCCTGTTTCCACAATGGCTGAGATTTATAAAACAGAATCAGGCATACGCAGAGCTTTATAAATCTGATGAGCAGAGTGTGTATGCTTATGTCTTTGTGCATACAAAAATCTACACAGCTTTATGCATCTGACCCTAGGTGTCGTCTTCATCCTGAAATGATGCTGACAATATGCATTTACTTTGCAATGTACTCTGCACAAACTGCTGATTGCTTTATATTTTGTAATTCATACAGAATATTAACAGCTTGTGAAGGAGAAAACAGTTTGTTGTTGAACTGCTCCGCTGCACAATCTTCTCCATGGTGATCTGAAGTGTTGTTGGAGCCCGTCTTTATTCCTATTCTACCTCCCCATAATTTTGTAGGCTGGGAAACAGAATTCAGTGCTCTTTCATTTCCTTAATTCATGAATATCATGTTCTCAAGCATGTCATTTTCTTTTACATGATGGAATGCAAATTAGTTAATCAAATACTGCTGAAAGACTGATATGTGTATGATTTCTTAGCTTTTTGTCAGCATCACACCCAGAGCTGACATGCCGTGCCATTCTGAGAGCAGCGATTACAGTAAAATGTTGAAAGGTTGACAGCAAAAACAGACAATTATATTAACTGGCCTCTGGCCCTCTGTCAGTTTCCAAGAGCGGCCCTCAGGCTAAACTGTTTGAGAATCTCGGGTGTAATAAAGCAAGAATGGATCTCCCGATTAAATTTGCAGGAGTCTGTGAGTATGTGTTTGTATATGTGTGTCTCTGTAATTGTTCCTCTACATCTTTAGCATCCGATGCTACCGAGCTGTCAAATGCGTTGTCGTTTCGGAGAGCTCTTCAGAGTTCAAGTGAATACCTTAACATAGTTCAGTGCTTATAATGAATGATCCGTCAATTATTGAGACCCAGGAGTTTCCTGCTTGCCCTTATATCTCATTTAAAAGTCCTCAAATGCAACATGTCTCTCTGTGCTCCCTGGATCTCACCCCTCAACAAGTAATTGGGGGACTAGTTAGCAACTCAGAGGCACGGACGGAGAGCTGTGCTGGCATAACTCTAGCTTCAGTGACGAGGCAACTAGTCCCACAGACTCCCACTCTCATTCAATTAATTATGACCTTGAGAGCTGAGTGGGAGAGCTGAGACCAACTTAAGACTGACTCATACTTCTTGCTTCCTTGTTATAGTGATATATCTCTGTGTAAACATCACTCTGTGGACAGACTGCAAACTATACTGTCTTGGTTTGAGGGCTCAATGACTACATGTGTGGCCATGTTGCACCAGCTAAATTCTCTCTCAAGTTAGGGGCAAAGTTGACACTTTAAACTAGTTAGTTTAATACTAAAGCCGTGTCTGGTTTGGTTGCATCCCGGAGATTTCGGCACAAATTTCTGTACAAGTCTTTCAGTCGTTGTGAGCTTTCAACACTGCATGACCAGCAGCAGGGGGTCACACATCACAAGATCACACACGCAAGCATGACATGGGAATGATGTGGTCCAAGCAGTCCAAGTCGTTTGTGTGCTAATTTGCAGCAGAAAAAGGAAGTAAAAGAAAGTGTGTGAGAGAATGGATTAGGAAAATGCAGAAAAAAGAAAAAAGTTAAATATGAATTAAATATAATTATATTTATGCACTGAATAGTACTGCCTGCTCTTATTGTGGTTCAGCAAGGACAACGTGGTTACTGAACAGCTTGTGTGTATGTAGAAACTATAAGCTATTATTATGCTCGCTCCATACAAAGAGATGTGCGATAAGACTGGGTTCAAAGAGCTACCGTGGTTCACAGCAGAGGAGAGAGGGAGAAAGGACCTCTCCTTTCTGCTCTCATTGGCTGTAACCCATTCCTGGCTTCCAGACCTGTCTGTGACTCCACCAGGTATTTAGCCTGCTAGATATCTAGTGGACATCTGGGTACACTGGAGAGCTGTCCCCGAGCTCCTGGATCGCATCTTTGAACGGTTCACACATCCGAACGGTTGTTTACGAGAGCATGCGCCGATCTGTCTCTTATCTGGGACTTCTTGTTGCCGATCTCCATAAAACGTCAGCAACAGCAATATCAGGGCTAAAATCCTGTAGTATGAACTTGACATTTGAGGGATTAGGCCATGTCTGACTGTAGACCAAGGAAAACAAAATCATTTGCTTATTTGTATTCAAATCCTCCAGGTACCCCAGCTTTTAAAACGATGCGCCATGACAACCTCTGATTTATGGAGGACTTGACATTTACTAAGGGCTAGGTGTAAGATTCAAGCTGTAACGTATGTGCCTAAACTCAGTCCTAAGTTAGAAAATCTTGTTTAAACTTGGCTACATTTGACCTAAAGCATAGCTGGTGCAACCCTGGTTGCAGGCCTAGCTTTACTGCACATTATTATCTGAATATAAGCCAGTCTGACTGCTGCAATTTGCAACTCTTGAAATGCTATGAATGTTATTCCATTTATGATCAAAGGACCACAAATTCTTTAAATGCTTCAACTTGCTCACAGCACCATTTTACATATGTATTATTTAATTTTGTACTTCTACATGCACTGTTGGGATATAATATCTGTGTTTTCTGGTAGACTTTTAATGTGTCATCCTGTGTCACACTAAGCGCTGTACATGGCAGCAGGAAACTGACATTATCAGTATGTTTCTTCACACTTGGTAAATACTCAAAAGCCCAGCACTTTTTTGCAGGTGCAGCAAAAATCTGAGACTAGAAGGAAAATTTAAGTTAAGCGATGTCTTCGCTGTTCTTAATTACCAATTTCTCTGTCATCAAAAACATACTGTATGCTCACAAAATATGCAGAATCCAAAAAGAAAGACATCTTGAGACAGATGTGGTGCTGCCATATGTGAGTTTCATTCACACATTAGTACATGAATAATGTAGCCTGTTTTGTTTTCTGTTCTGTATGAATTATTGATGTTGAGGTGTACATTTAAATGCTGCAGACTGATTTGAATCTAGTTCTATTTGTGAGAATGAAAATGACAAACTGTTCAGCTTTGGTCTGCGGTTAATATAAGAGTTTAGGCAGAGGCGAGTTGATCAGTAAGCGAGAGGCTGATTTAATCAAGAGAAACATCTGCTCCTCCAACTTTTGAAGTTTACTGTGTAAAAGTGCAATAGTGGAAGCTTGGATTCCAAATACTGAATAGGATTACATAGCCTACAATAGCTGTTAAATAAACAATTCAGCAATCTGAGAGATACATCTATTTGGTTTCCATACAAGAGTGAGAGGAGTTTGCCATCAATATCATGTCTGTTCATTTAGTATGGAACTGGCTACGACAACCTTACAGTGTTTCCCACACATAGACTTTACTTGGGCGGGCTACCCAGGTATATTAAAGGCCTTCCAAGTATATTTGGCGACCCATTTTAGCATGTTTTTACATTTATTTATTTTTATCCATCCAAGTGAATTAAGGTAAGGTAAGGTAAAAGTTCAGATTTAATGGTGAGATTTTGAGATTTGGACCGAGCCCAGCTGCTTACTGTTTCCCCCTGCTTCCAGTGCTTATGCTAAACTAGGCTAAACTTTGTTCTGATTACATGCTTAACTCAAAATAGAAGGCAAATAAGTGAGGTGTATTTTTAAGGTTAAACAAGTGCAAATTATCGTTGGCGATATGCCGCCCACATTAGTTTTGCGCAGTCTACTTTTCTATTTGCATAACAGATATTTCTCATTTTTTTAACATTACATGAATTTGAATAAGAATTACTGCTCAAAATTAAATAATATTTACAATTTATTTTCTGTTAAAAGACAGAGTATAATATGTTAATGTGTTTTCAGATGACACCCATGAATAACAGTCTAACACAGAATATGACTTAAGCAAATACAACATTATTTTGGAAAATTACTGGGTACACCGAGGCTTTAATGCTCTAATGCATACCAGCCAGTTTTAGATGATTTTTTTTAAATGTATTTTCTTCATTCTGTTTGAATTTTAATTGATCTTTAATAATACCATACAGAATAAACCCCTTTCTCCTCCTGTAATAATCTGGCGCCATAAAGAGTTTAGTCAGCGTGTTATTAGGCTAAGCCATGCTGAATGGTAGTCTCATTTTTGGGCATTCTTCATTGTACCCCCCTGGCATATCCTCTGCCGTTTCACTTTATAACCAACATATTTTTGCTACAATATGTCGGGTTGTTTAATGAAACCACTGCGGCCATGATGGCTGGGGATTATACCTAATCCACACAGGAACTTTGCTGATAAGTGCAGCCATAAAAGCTGCCCCTGTTCATCTTCTCTGTAAATTTTTGGACCAGTAGTTCATCACACAAAATCTAAGCTATTCTTAAGCACTGGTTCTCTCAGGCTTATGGGTATCTTTTTCTTAAAATTACAGGTATTAAAATCCAGCTGACGCACAATGTAAAGTATAATCCTCGATGATACAGGTTTTTGAGTGTGTTTGTTTGTTTGAGTAACCTCTATGAGCCCTATTTTCACACGATGGAGGCTTTGTGCCTGCATTGTGTGTTTTTTCCTTCACATTTTGCTGTGTGAGCAGACCTGACCTGCCTGAAAAGCCAAGGGGAGTTGGCCCAGTATTTCTTATGATTTCTTGCCAGAATCTGATAGTTCCCTGGGAAAAATACAGGTTGGATCACAAGATTTTGTGTAATTTTTTCTGTCTGTATGCTCCAGTGTGTTCATACACTGAAAAAGACACTGCTTCTCCAAACCTCATTAACGCTACCACACTACTGTTATAGTTGTGCAGCCAGTCTTGTGGGGTCTGACCTTAAATTGCAGTTTCTGCAGTTGACTGTATCAACTTTTTGCCTGCAGCAGTTTATTCCAATTACTTTAAATGCTAAAACAGCAGGTTACAGTTCAACTGTGGGGCAGGGTTTTAGATTAAGTGAATGAGGCATAAATGAAGAAAAATCTGTAGAGGTAAACGATGCAGAGGAGTTTAACAAGTGGCTTAATCAGATATGTAGACCTCCATCCTGTTCCAGAGCATAAGGTTTGATACCAAGTGGAGCACTGAGTGCAGAAGGTGTCCCTCGTAATGTAAGTATGTCTAAGCACCACGCTCCTTCCCTGCCACTGTGCATCTTAATAACCTCAGGCCACCTACTTTTCTCCACCTACTTGTTGTTGCGCTAAAAATATGACCACATACTAATGTATATGGAAGAACCCAGAATTAGAGCTATGTAGTGATGTATACAATATCATTATATTTTCAAGGAATCAGGAAGCAATATTTTAAAATCTCTGGAAAACTTTGAACACTATTGGTTCTTCTTTTCAGGTCACCGGTGCCGCTGCACTCCTGTCTTAGTCACCGCATCACACCACCCACTGTTTGTCTGGAAAAAAAACTTAAAACCCTGTTTACTCTGAGCCACCTGGGCACACCTGTAGTCTGCCAGAAACAAATTACTGAAATGGCCTTATCATGTTGGAGATTGTTACGTTAAAAGCATTGCTTCTCAGCTGAGAGGCAGTCATGCTGTCTTTTGGGTTTGCGCACTTAAATTTCAGTGCCTGTTGAGACTAAAAGTACATTATTGACCTTCCAAACAATGGCCGACAAGAACAGTCTCAGCGCACGCTCCACTCAGTACAGTAGCCGTTGTAGAGCTTTTCGACCACATCACAAAAACTTAAACACAGTATACTGTCATGACAGCCTGCTGACAGTTTGCTGCAGAAGATCATGTACTTTGATTGAAACCGCCACAACAGCCACTGAATTGAACTGAATAGTGAGATTGTCTTTATTGGCTTATTGTTGCCATTGTCATACATATTTCTTTACCTTTTTTGGCTTCATTGCCATTGAGTTCTTTGAAATGCAAATCCTTATTCAAGCACCACCATTAGCATGTAGCTAATTAGCTAGAAAGACCACTTTGTCATTGCTACTTAATGAAAATTGCAATAGAAACTAGAGGGATAGCAAATGGAGGCAGAATGCAATTGTTAATCAGTGGGAGGGTTTGTTTCAGTAGTCAGCATCTGTTGAGTCACAGTGGTATGTTGACACCAGCACACACATGAGCATTTCTATGTAGGTGTGATTAAGAAAAATACAGCACCAGTATTTTCCAGCTTCTGCTGTGTGACCAGATGACAGGGATAAAAAAGGATGGGTCTGAAAGGACAAAGAGAAGCAGCTCAGACCTTGTAGCCTTCTGTACTTTGGTGTTGGAGCTGCGAAAACAGGAGGAAAAAATATACAAAAGTAAAATACTTTGAGATTCTGTGCTGTTGCTGCCTCTTAAAATATCCTTTGTTAGGTTAAAAACAATGACTTGTTTGAGATGGAGCAATTATCTTTGTTTATTCAGCTGGGAAAGAAAATAAAGGTCCATAGAAAACTAAATGTAACTAAATGTGAATCATGATTTTATGACCATACTATTTACTCTGGACCTTGCATATATGCTGAGAAGACAGCTGATTATATTAATGCAGCAGTGCCTCCGCTAGTTGCCTCACAGCTTTGCAGTGACAGTAATACTACTCCTACACCAAAATTAGCGTGAGGCTATTTAAACGTGGGTAACGTGCCGGAAAAGCAGGGAACAGTAGAGAGCAGCAGATCATATATCACATCCGACTACCTCAAGAAGACATTAAAACGTGTTGCAGAAGTCGTAATCAATGACACTCTCAACGAGACACATCGTGTTTTCTGGAGCTGATAAAAAACGTCACACCTTGCTTCTTTCTCATCTACGTTGAGAGTCTCACATGTGCAGGCACGGAAGCCACTAACAACGGTTAGCGGCTATTTTTTAAATATATTTTATTTTAGTCTGTCTTTCAAACTCGGCGACGACTGGACGATATTTAAGCGCTGCTTGACAGAGACGGATGGAAAAGAATTAACAAGCCGACGGCCTTTACTTCAACACACACCATAGCATCAGGCCTGCAGCAGGGCGGTTATTAGAGGGTTTACACGGTAGTTGTGTTTTCATCACAGTCGATTAAAACCCAAGGCAAGTAAACCCTGCAGTAAACGCAATTATACACATTCACATTAAGGACAAAAGCCAGATGTCAGCAGCTGTAGGTGTTTTTTTTATCCAGTGTAAAAGGGGTATAAGACTCCAGGTAGCTGATGTGCCCTGCTAAGAAGTAGTTTGTGAGCTTCAGAGGTGTTGGTAGGTCAGTTTTTGTGACTTTTGGATGAAGCTAGGCTATCTGTCTCCCTTGTTTCCAGTCTGTATGCTAAGCTAAGCTAACCAGCTGCTGGCTGTGGCTTCATATTCACATCGCTGTCAGTCCTCTTATCTGGTTCCTGGCAAGCGCTGTATTTCTCAAAATGTCAAACTATTCCTTAAGCACTGCTGTCAGATACTATAATCTAAAACACATTATTAGCTCTTACCATAAATAGTTTGTTTTTCAGCAGTATAGCTCGGTTAATATCTTTTTTAATGAATTCCAGATGGAGATCACAGCTTTTCGGATGACATATTTGCTGTAAACATAAAAAATGCCTCGTTTGCAAAGGCAAAGTTCTAACAAAGCATTCATATTACAGAAACACAGTCCTTGTTAGTCATTCAAAGCTGGAGTTGAGCAGCACTCACATTTTACCGAACAGAAATGCTGATAAAAGCTGAGAGAGGAAATGTGGCCAGTTTCTGTAAGTACTCAGGAGAGAGACTCACACAATGCACATTCAAACCCGAACACTGACTGCAGTGCTGACTAATGAGAAATAAATGAATTCATTGAGATAAATCGTTCATTAGTGTTTGCCATCGTAGTTTGTTGGGAATTTGAAAAGTTCAGTGCAATTTGTGTTTACAGAATTAATGGTTTCATCAGTCTAATTCTACCAGGAGGCGTCATTATTCCTCTGCTGTAAGGTAACTCTGACAGATACAGTCTATCACTGGTTCTCCACCATACCGTCCTTGTTTGTTACCACACAGCGAGATTCAGGAGTCCGAATATGAGAGGCAGAATGTGTTCATTTCTGATATTAAAACAGTTTTCCTTTTAGTTTCTGCATTATTGTCGTCTGTGTGAGAGGCAGAGCTGATGCATATCAAGTCCCACGTTTGTCAGTGGAAGCAGAGGCAGGTCAGGCTGTCTTTATAAACAGCAGGATAGATGACATGGGGAACTGGAACAGTGCAATTGTCTGTAACATCACAAGAGCCCCCCGTATGGCACCTACTCAACTTCCAAGTGTGTGTCAAGCAGAGAAACCGACAGCTTGACAACATGGCTTTTATCTCACACACCAAATCTCTCCACAATCAACTGAAAGAAAAAAGAAGAAGCGAACACATGAGAGGCTGTATTGAAAATGTGAAGCCACCCTCTTAGATAAGACTGTCTCTGTAGGTGCCCTGCTAGTTAAACATAGCCTAGCAGCCTCTCACATCCCCATTTAGACACAAGTTTGTCATTTGGGAGGAGGTCATCCCGGTGACAGTGATGAGGAGGCCCAGACGCCAGACACGCTGTCAGCGCTCGTTAAGATCAGCTCATTAAAGAATGAAATAAATAAGCTGGTAATGGAAAGTGTGAGAGAGGAGGGAGTGCTGGGAGACGTCACCATCTCCTCCCGCTCTGGGGAAGAATCCAGGGAGGGAGATGGATTGTAGCGATTGAGCTGTGAACCTGCGCGACACAGCTGCGTTTTCTGCAGCTAATGATTCTTTACAAAAAGCGGATCAGAGCTGAAGCACTTGTCATGTGTCACCGAGCCATGCAGCTGCCCCCCCACGTATAGCACCTCGCTCCAAGGCTGCCGCTGATCAGAAGAAGATGTGTAGAGGGGAACGGTGTGGAGATTTGTTGTGTGCGTGTAGGTGTGTGTGTGAGTGGAGGGGGGGGGGGAGCTTAAGACACTGATGCTGATTGATCATAGTCAGAAACATGGTCGATTGGAGATGTGAGGACAGACACATATACACAGAAATGCTCTGGAGACAGACAGATCTTTAAAAGTTTGACAAAGAGCCATCAGCTGTCAGTCAATCAAAGCTTGCAGATTGCTGATTTTTTTTTTTTTTCCTGAGAGGGTGCACACTGGGAGCACGCACCACAGCACCAGAACTTTATATTCCTCCCATGACTTGAGGAGAGAAAAGTTTTCTCATGGTGCTCTCTTTTTTAACAGAGGGGCGCAAAAAAAAAAGTCCCGGTTGCTGCCAAAAAAGAAAAAAATCACAAAACAATCAAATGAGTGTGTGCAAGTTTCACTCCGGTGGCCTTGGAAACATCTGTTGGATTTGCCTCTCTGGTCACTGGCAACATATCAAGGAAGCGAGTGAGAATGAGGGGAAAACAAATAATAGCTGTGATTTAGCAACGAAATTAGATATTTAGAAAGGCACAGAATGATGTACATAATGACACATAAATAGAGCTCCTAACAGGTTGAATATGGAGGACGGATGATTTAGCACTTAGTGGTTTGTCTCTTGTCAAACGGTACAATAAAAATATGGATTGACATCCCTCTAATGGGTGTAATGGTTGGTTTACGGGGGCAAAGAATAAAGAAAGCATGTCTCTTTTTATAGTGAAAACAAACATTTAATTGGTTTAATGTATGCTCAATAAACTAAACCTATTTTGGTGCAACTTTTTTAGTGATTTATTTCTTGATGGTAGCGCTATGCCCTTGAAAAAAAAAAATCAATATTTCAGCTCAACAAATGTCCCAAACAGCATTATTAATGCCTGGCAGCACTGGGCACTGTGAATATACAACTTTCCATTTGTCATTTTGCTTCTTAATACTATTAGTCCACCATTTTCCAGTTGGGGAGTTTAACTGAGTGGAGGTAAAGCATATTCAATTCCTTCCATTTGTTCATTCCCAGCTCACCATCCATCCTTCCACAGTCTAAAAGTCATGATGGAGCGACTGAGCACTCAATACAAAAAATTCACTCTGCTTCTCTCGGGCATCTGTTCTGCTGTGCTACAAACAAGCAGGTCTTCCTGCATTTGTAGCTCCTTTTAGAGCAAAACATTTGACTTTTATTCAAGGAAACAGTGAAGGGAAAGCATAAAATCTATGTGCATGCTGCTGCTGCATTCTGTTTGCACGCATAGGGGCAAAAAAATGTCTCGTTTTTTTCCAAATACAAAGTCACTAGTCCAATAAAGCAATTACAGTAAAAGCAGGAGGTTGGAGTGCTCATGGTTTTCTGATGGACATTTTGGATATAATGAAAGCCAAATCCTGCATATGTCAGAAGCACTGAAGCTATGGATATCTGGGCAACAGTCTAACTAACATCTGTCTCAACATTTCCTCCTACCACAGGGTCCATTTTGTTTGTAATATTATTTTGGCCTTTGGCAGTCCTTCCTAAGCCTCCAATATGTTCTTCCATTCAAAATTTAATATTAAATTCTTTGTGATGAACCATACAAAGCACGAATGATTAAATGAGGGGTGCAACTATTTGCTATTTTGACTTGTTGCATGTGACTTAAATGACGAAAAAGGATTTCCACCTTTTTCCTGTTAACAATAATTTACATAATGTGTTAAGAAATTAGATTAAAGTGGGTGCACCTATTTGCTGGTGCGCCTAAATGAAAATATGAGGCACACCTGTGCAACCAGTGTGAAAAATTTGTCTGGTGCCCTGTGATATGTGAGTTGTTTTTGCAATTAAAGGAACATGTCGCCAATTTTACACATGGAAAGCAGTTTACTAATCATTTTCATTGGTAACACCAGTGCGCCAGAGGTTTAGAGGTTTATCTAGATTATCTCAGTTTCTTGGTGCATGTGATCTAAAAGAAGAAAAATGTATTTTCGCCATTTTTCCTGTTGACAATCATTCACATAATGTGTTAACAAATTAAGTTAAAAGGCGCACCAGTGCAAACACTGTGAAAATGTAGTCTGTAGGTTTGTGATGTGTTAGTTTTGCAAATGTTATTGGGCATGTCACCAATTTTACAAAAGAAAAGCAGTTAACAAGAGGTGCTACTACGAATATGTCTTCTGTAGTTGTGGCATTAAAATAAATCCTTCAAATATTTGGGCAATTGGAGTTTCAAAGATGTTGGCATTGACCAGATCAAGAAGGGGACCAATTAAAAATGTTTTTGGGCTGCATGTTAGGAACTGTAGGATCCAGTGGTGTTGACACTCAACCCAACCCAGGGACTAAAAGTGAGGATATCTCAGCCTCTTCTGCTTCGATTTTACATTTTTAATAAGTCTCATGCGAGCATCTCAACTTTATGGATGTAAACCATTAAATTGCTGTACAACTTTAATCAATTAATCATAAAGTCAAACATTTTTCCCAGAGATTTTCAATAGATAGATAGATAGCTAGCTAGATTGATAGATTAGGCAATACAAGCATAGAAACAATCTGTTCTTAGTGGTGTTCTCAGTCTATCCTGCCCCTCCCCAGTCCCTGTTCTATCTGTCCCTCTCCTATTACCCTTCAAGAGGGATGTCTGTTCGATACTCCTTCCTCCAGAGCACAATGACAAGGAGAAGCGAGAGGGAACAGTGATCAATTTCAGATATGGCCCGAAGCACAGGGTTTACTAACAAAAGAGATTTCATGCACTGTTTAAGCTATTGAGTGGCCAGTGGATTAGCTCACACTTCACATTAACCCTGAAACTCGACGACAAAGGCCCACTTAACAAATGCCCCGCAACCTACGCCGTGTGGGCCCACTTAGACTCCGATAGCATCAGTGGTAATTGAGACACTTCAGAGGCGACATACAGTGACATTTAGGAGACACAGATGTTTAATGCAGAGTAATCCAAACACAGGCTAACGGAGGCGGTGCACCGGTGTCTATCTGAAAACATGCGAGGCTGAGGTCACTGTCAGGGCATTTATTGATTGAGGGATTCCTACTAAAAATAATCCACACATAGCTAATTGTTAAAAGAAGACCTTTGTGTTAACATTTTTCAGATCTCCCCGGTGAACGTTTTTGATCGCACACTCTTTGATTCTATGGCTGTTGAAAAACTGACCATTGACTGGAGGCTATAGATCCACTTAATTGGATTTTTCTGACTGAAGAAGGAGCTAATTATCTGAACACTGGCCACATTTTAAATACATCCGTCACAAGATATTCTTCACCCTGTAGATTGAGGAGAAAAGGCGATTTGCATTATTAATCTGACTGCTGTGTGACATGTCATCGCTTTCCGGATAATGAAGTGCATGTAATGTGAAATGTAGCACTATCGCTGAAAAGTGATAAATTGTCTTCAGCTTGTTTTGAGCATCGTGAACTTAAAAATAGTTCCCAAACATTCCTCTTATTTACAAGAGCGGCACTTACAATAACAGCAAATATTTCTTACAGTGTTTTCAGGGCACATCATCATCCATCACCGCTGTGTTACAATGAGGACTGACTGTGTAATTTGTTTGCTTTGTTTGCTTACAGCAGTTGTTTGCTGAATCTCATGTTCCGCTGGAAAAAAAACAGCAGGGAGAAAAAAAAGAGAAAAGAGGAAAAACTGAAGCGTTTTCAGAAACTCGACATGGCTTTCATCTCGTTTCCTCTGCCTTGTTTTGTCTTCCCTTTACTATTCAGTGTACACCAGCAAAATGCAATGTGATTGTAACAATGAATAAATGCAGCGTTATTCTTACTTTGGATTGTTTTGTATTGAATGTATTCAATATGAAACTATTGCATCTCAGATTGTGTTAGTCACACTGTCGTGATTGAAAGGCTTAATAGTCCAACATGTTCACAAAGGGACTATAAACTCTCAGCCTTCGACACAATGTGCAGTCTTGTGTGATCAAATTCATTAATTTAATCATCAATCAATCTCAAAAAGTTCTCTGTGTTTATTATTTATTTATTTTTTGCATCCTTTGAACAAATCTGTGGTTAATATATGTGCAATCAGCACTAATAACTGATCTCCATATTCATTTCTTAACACTTGTGCTTTAAACGCTTCACTGAGCTAATGTTGATTCATGAGGTTGTAATTCTGCTGAGAACATTTAACCTGAGATGGAAATCAAACTGAGACAGTTTGGGAGTTCAACTAAAACCTCTGCACATAGAGAGCACAATTAGGAGTGAGGCACAGTTTTCATACTGGATTTAGGGATTGAATTATGGGGAGGGGTTGAGAAGGTCTGCCCCTCCTAATTAAGACTTGGACCAACCCCAAAAGAGGTAAAAACAACTGCAAATAAATGTCAAAACATTTATTTAGCCTTTTTACCTGTAATCTTAAATATTACAATCCATATTTCCCGTAGTCATGCCTAGAAAAATCTTGTAATACAATTTCAGATACCCCTAAACAGGACCATACCACTTCTTAACATTGATGTGAGCTGAACGTCTTCCCTGCCTGCCTCACATCACTGCCATCATTGGCTTATGAGACATCCTCACATTTAAAAGTCCTATTTGTAAGAAGAGTTGATTTTTAAGTCTCATATATTGACGCTTTGGGATTGTAGGTCAGGTCGGCCGCCATCCCAGAGTGTCATCATTTGACGAGTTGGGAATGAGACTTAAAAATCGACTTTTCTTACAAATGAGATATTTAAACTACGAGTAAGTTTGCGGGTGACATAGTTTTAATTCTGCGCCAGGATGGACAAGTTGATCACAGGCCAGTTGTGAAAGACTTAGTTGAGTGGTGTGACAACCGCTTCTAAAAGTTAAATGTTAACAAAACTAAAGAGACAGCCATTGAATTCCAGAAAACCTCCCACCCAATCTTCCCAACTACAATTGAGAGTTAACTTGTTGAGAAGGTTATTTGTTGCAAGTACCTCGGGACAGTCATCGATAAGAGTTTAAATCGTGACCATAACAACAGCAGTCTGCAAAAAAGGGCCTGCAGAGACTTTACTTTCTGCGCTGACTGAATACTTTTAATGTGGACAAGACACTAATGGTTTTATTTATGGTATATTCATTGTCTTAACCTTTTGTTTTATCTCATGGTATGGTAACCTTTCTGTGCACAACATAAATGATCTGTCCAATATCGTAAAAAAAATGCCAGCATAATAATTGGCACTCAACAGCTTTCTTTGTCAGATATGAACGACGAGGAAGGCAAGTTCGAGCTTGGCCAGCTCTGATCATCCACTCTCACTCTTGGAGGAATTGGTTCATCTCCCATCTGGTTGGAGATACAGGCTCCCTATAGGGCAAAGACCAATAGGTAGAAAGGTTCCTATGTCCCAAGTGTAATAAACACGCTTAAATCTGCTCTAAAACCTCACATGCACTGATCAGCAGCACTTTATTATAGTTACCAACTCATGTAACGATTCTTTTAACGAACAATACATTTTCTTTTCTTTCGGTTGTTATACTGTCGTGATGTCTTCTGTCCTCTTGTATGTTGTGTTTGTGCTTTTACCCACTTCTGTAAGTCAAATTTCCCTTCGAGAGGGCCAATAAAAGCCTGAACTGAACTAGTTATATACACTTTACTTTTCCAACCTTCAGAGTTTCTGAATTAGATTGTGTCAAGTGTCTACGACGAATTAATGAAGCTAATATTTGCTTTAACATTTGCCTGGTGCGCCCTCTCATTTCCAATGTTGTCTCATCTTTAATCTGAGGGTGTTTGAATCCACATCAGATTATGAGATCAGGAATTTATCCTTTTTATTATTAGACTCAATGTGTTTCCTTCCTCATAAAACTTTTTATGCATTATGCCACAATGCAGTAATGCATTCCACTGTCGACCCCTGGAATGGCCTGAAAGTGTTGATGAGATACAAACAAATGTGCAATCCACAGGGCCGCTAGTGCAGTGAGGGCCTGTTAAAATGCAAACACTCTGTCAAAATGTAATAATTCTTAATAATTTATCAGTCATCGGTTTGGGTCAGGGTAGGATGCCGTCTGGGGATGCATTTTGGTCATTTTGTTTATACATGAGGTCGAGGTGGATGATTGGATCGCACATCAGACTTTAACAAATCAAACTGCTGTTCCTTCACATTTCCAGCAAATAGACATTGTTTTTTTTAAGCCACAATCATTCACTTACCTTGATCACATGTTTTTGTATTCTAACTGTAGCCCAGTAAATCCCTCATTTATTCAGCGAAGGGCCCTGAGTTCTTTAAATCACTTAACTTATCAACTAATACTGAATAATAAGATAATGTATTTATATTTCTCTTGTGCTAATGCACTCTTTAAATTGTCTTGGGTCTCTTTTAACAAAATAATAATGAATCACCAGACTGAAATCTGTTTTTAAAATAATGAACTCCTTATTTACTCTTCAAATTTTCAAATAACAAAATGAAATAATATTTAACACATCTCAACAACTTCAGATGTCATGGCAATATTTCCTTTCAATTGCAACACACAATGTAACCAAATTCAAGCCACTTAATCCAAATGCACATTGAACTCAGTGGGCCCACACTCATTCACTAAACACCTAAGCCGGTGTAGTGCCGAGAAGAGACTGCTTGCCGAAAAACGACTGCCCCCGACGGGAACGCGCATCAGTTCAGAGGAAGTGGCGTAGGTCTACTACGGTTCAGCTGGCAGACGCAGCACCGAGAGAAATGTTTTTTTTACTGTGCAGTCCTGTAGCCCAAGTGAAGAGGCTACGGAAAAAGAGCGGCGCAGATAAAAAAAGTAACCTGATGTTTCCATAAAGTAGGCTAGTTGTCAACAATTGATGAGGGTAGATGCTTTACCTTGCCACTTTTATTGTTGTTGTTGTTATCGTTGTTGCAATGTGATTTTACACCGCTTTGATCTATAAATAAAGTCATAATTCAATATCCCTGTTTCAGTGATTTTATAACGAGGATTAGGAAATCAATGCAGAAAAGAATGCAGGAGTGTTTCCCCGTCACATTAGATAGCAATCATATAACACATACTGAGAAATTAGTAAGTGCTATCAGAGGTGGGTAATAACGATTTACATTTACTTCATTACGTTTACTTAAGTAACTTTTTGGATAACTTTTACTTTTAAGAGCATAATTATGAATACAATAATACAGTATATATAGAACTGTAGGCTAACTGTAACGGATTGCCTTTACATTCTGCATAACATTCTCTGTGTTTGCCAGGTGCATGTACAGTGAATTTGGTCAATATCGCTCCTTGCAATCCAGAGTTACAGGGTGCAGTCACTTTTCGGCAGGGCCTGCCGAAAAGTGACTGCACCCTGTAACTCTGGATTGGGAGGGGTTACATTCTCTGTCTTTTCAGCATTAATAGTAGAGGAAACCAGGTGCATGTACAGTGAATTTGGTCAATATCACTCCTTGCAATAAGGACTTACAGGGTGCAGTCACTTTTTGGCAGGCCCTGCCGAAAAGTGACTGCACCCTGTAACTCTGGATTGGGAGGGGTTACATTCTCAGTCTTTTCAGCATTAATAGTAGAGGAAACCAGGTGCATGTACAGTGAATTTGGTCAATATCACTCCTTGCAATCCAGAGTTACAGGGTGCAGTCACTTTTTGGCAGGCCCTGCCGAAAAGTGACTGCACCCTGTAACTCTGGATTGGGAGGGGTTACATTCTCTGTCTTTTCAGCATTAATAGTAGAGGAAACCAGGTGCATGTACAGTGAATTTGGTCAATATCACTCCTTGCAATCCAGAGTTACAGGGTGCAGTCACTTTTCGGCAGGCCCTGCCGAAAAGTGACTGCACCCTGTAACTAATGACCAAAACTTATGGCCGGGTCACTCAAATGAGCAAAATAAAAGTGTGGTACCTTATTCCAGTATTACCAGTCCAGTCTGCAGCTTTAACCAGTCCCCCAGTCTCTGGTGAACAAAGGGGTAGGTGGGTGTCCTCAGCGGCCGTGGGGTCTGCAGCTTTAACCAGTCTCTCGGTCTCGGTGACGAAGAAGATGGCACACAGGTGTCCAGCGACAGCGTTGTCTCCTCCAGCTGGGGTGCACTGAGCTTTAAGTTGATACTATAATGTCAGCTCAAAGCAGTCTCTGATCAATCTTCAGGGTGTCCACGCCAGAAACGATGAACTAAAGCCTTTGTCGTTAGCTGGGTTAGCTAAACAGTGGCTACGAGTCCGTTCACTTTGCTAATGAATGCTAACAACATACACTCAGTATGCTAATGAGCTAACAAACACGTGAGGCTAATGCACACACATGAACAACTGTACAAAACATTTCGAGTAGAAATATCTTTAGCTGCTCACAGAAGCATGTAGCATGAGTATCTTGACACGGGCTCACAAGTAGAAAGTCTTAGACACCCACTACACACTCGTTGCATAAACTCTTCAAGGTCTTTTTTCTCCGTCGCGATTTGTTGTTATTCCACAAGCTACACAAACTTAGCTCGGACTCTCACTTCCTGTTACTGCCCGCCCGTCCATCAACCACCTCAACCAATGAATGATCAGAATTACTCTTGTTCACAATACCACTTCCTTTTTCAACCATGAACTCTTCAAAATAAAACACAATATTTATAACAATGCCTCTGCATCTTTTTAAATGTAGTTATTACATTGTACCCTTTTAATCATCCATGAAATAGCTTTTTTTTAACCCTTTTATAATGTACCTTTAAACCATTTTAACATTTTTATCCTGATGTAACATTTAACCTTGACTGTGTGTTTTTTGTTTTTGTTTTAACAAAGTCACCTACCTTTATCTCAACATCATTTTTATTACAATGTAGGGTAATTTTGACCTGGTTACATAACCATGAATGTAACTAAGTTGTTTCTGTGCCTAAACATAATCTAACCAGTGTCGTAGTCAGACTGTGAAAACCTTCAAACCAATACTGAATGTTTCATTCCCAGAGAGCCAAAACAATGGACAATGTGTCATGGTGCTAATACAAACTGAGACCTGTTCCATGCAGGATTTAGATGCTTTATACTGGTGGAGACAATTGAGCTGCCCCAAATTCAAACTGAGTTAATTGGGGTAGATATTGTTTTTCATTTTTTTTTTTTTAAGTTTTACCTAAAGTTGCTCAACTTAAATGACCTGCAGCATCTAATTCTTCTTTCGCTGTTGCTAGCTTGCTGAAGGCGATCCATTGTCTTAGGAGCTGCAATATAATTAACTTGGAAAAATGAGTGCACCTCGCATGAAAAAGCGCACCAGTTTCCCCCAAGATCTGCATCCTAAGCTAGAGATTACAGACGCTTTTGATCTGTTCTTAA
This sequence comes from Pagrus major, assembly GCF_040436345.1. NCBI lineage: Eukaryota > Metazoa > Chordata > Actinopteri > Spariformes > Sparidae > Pagrus > Pagrus major. The sequence goes on along the minus strand of NC_133221.1, from coordinate 11,745,694 downwards.
ACACAGATTTGTGTGAGTGTGTGTTTCCCTCTGTCGACAATGGGATGAAAAAAATGAAGCGATTAGCGGAACCAGAAATCTCATTACGTACCCAATGCAGAGGCTGCCGTGTTGAATGAAATGGTGCACAAGCACACAAACGTACAGGTTATTGTCTGTATTTCCACGCAGGATGCATGTTTATACCCATTCATGAAGAAAACACACATACACAGCTTCATTTAAGTGAAAGCGAAATCATTTCTTCTTTGTTCAGAACGGATAGAAGCATATTGAACTGGCGCCGTCTGGAAACACAGCCAGTTCTGCTTGTGTGAGTGATTATCGGTGCCTGACTGGAATGATATCACAGGGTGTTCTGTCTTTATTTACCCATATTGATCTGCTTGTTACAATAGTCCAGATGAATGTTTGAGGGGAAAATTGAAAGCAATTGAGTCTGACGCAACATGGTGTCTGATTCTTGTCGCAGGTTAAACAGATGCTCTGTTCCTTCTACCCATAAACCACCTGTGCAGCGACTGTAAAACATCCCTCCTAACCAACCCGCTAAATAATGAGAACACGACTGGGAATTCTATTACCTGCTAATCTACATTCAAGGACTTCTGGTACACTGTGCTGTATTAAGCTTCGCTCACGCTGTTGCTCAGAGGTTGTTCTTTTCTGAAGCACATAAAAGGAAAACAGCTGGTTTATACTGGTTCTAATGTAATTGTTAATTCTCGTATAAACCTCTTAACCCTTCAGTGGTATTTAGTCGGATTGGATAATGCCAACAAAATATGTAAAAAAAAAAAAAAAAAATCCTCTAGGGAAAACCTGTGTATTAGACGTACATGAAGATGTAGTATTATGGTTAATTTTAATAGATGCATTTAATTTATATAAAAAATATGTCTTACATCTACATTTAGCCTTGATAGATTTCTATGGTTGGAGATGTTTACAATAAATAAGCCACTGCACAGCCTGTGGCTTTAAACTCTCCACACAAAAACAATATTTTAACATAATAAATTCAGGAAGCAAAACTCTGTGTGACTTTCTGTGTTTTATGAGTCTGTTTACATTCAGATCACCTTTAGCAGCACTGCTGAGTGAAACACCAGCTCGAGCTCGTACAGAAATATGATTTGTTAGGATGTGTTGCGGTGGAAGAAGTACTCAGATATTTTTCTTAAAGTCCCAATTTTGACAGAAATGCGTTTTTCTTTCTGTTTCTACACGTGGATGCTTGAACTTCACCGTGTAGAATGATGTATGTGCAGAGTTTGACACTAGAAGGCTGTTTTCACATTAATCTGCTGAAAGTGCACATTTTCTCTGCACTCATTGAAAATCAGATTTTGAGTGGCGGGGCTCTGAGCATGATTTGTGACATCAAATACTTTGGAAGCCAGTGCGGGTCCAGTATTTGGTGTACACAAGTGTGATGTGGAAACTTGAAGGCATAGACACAGAGAATGGACTTCACAGTGAAGTAGTAGACATCTTGTGTCCAGCAGTTAACCTTATGAAATGAGAAATATTTGATTATTCATATATTCTGGCATGTTTAACAAGAGAGAAGGAGTAGGTCTTAAAGCTGTGATGTTCTGCCTCACAAATTTGCTAGATATTTCTCTAAAATCTGCTTCTTTGAGAAATACTGGAATGTTTTACCTTTCTTGACCTCAAACATTTATTCAAATAAAAATATTTTATTTTAAGTTTAAAGGGAGTATCTCTCTTTGGCGGAAATGCAAACAACTCTATCTTATCTGGCACCAGCTTTTATGTTGTATTTCATAAGCGTATCATAATGTATTTTAATCTGAAAAGTAACTAAACCTGTCAAATAAAGTGCAGTAAAAAGTAAAATATTTTTGCAGTGGTGTGGAGGTATAAAGCAGCATAAAATTGAAATATTTATAAAATGCGTACTTCAGTGCAGCACTTGATTAAACGTACTTCTTTACTCCCCAACACTGCTGATGTGTGTGACTTTCTCCACTGGTCTTCAGACTGTGTGTGATTAAGCGTGTGTGTCCCTCCATCACATGTCTTGTAATCTACATCTCTTGGTATCAAGTGTGTATCTCCTTCCATAAATCCTCTTGATACACTATCATACATTTCCTTGCTCACACACACTCTGTATCTCTCTCATCTCCCCTCCCTCTCTTGTGTGTGTTTGTACAGTGCTGCTCAATGTGCCGTGACAGAGTAAACGCTGACACCAACACCTGTTCCCTGAAGGTCACCCCCCCACAACACACACACACACACACACACACACACACACACACACACACACAGAAACATGCACAAAACCTCCAACTTTTACCGACAAGGTTTCTGTTTATATGTATTCTTTCTGAGAGACGTGCACAGAGCTCGATCCTTCCTACACAGTACCCACTTATTGTGTTTTATTTTCAATTGATTGCTGACAGTCATGCATTATTCATATATGCAACCTTGAGTTCTCATGAAAAGTTGTCCTTTGCTTGAGTGTTTGTTTGCGTGTATCATTAACACATCGCTCTGCAGGGAAAGAAAACAGCCCCCCAGGTCTCTTAGCATTAGCAACCCTACTGCCCACACGGATGTCACACCAGTGTAATTAGCAGCGAGAGGAGCAGCCTCTGGCACTGCTCACTGTTAAAGTCACTGCGGAAGCCAGAACAGTAGGCTATGTCTCTTTGCCTTCTTGTTGTTGTTGTTGTATCTCATTATTTCTTGTCCACAAACAAATATGACCTTCACGACAATTTGTGATCATCAGAATTACTGCGGCTCACACACCCACCGGGTAACGAGAACAGGAGGATGGATTGTTAGCACCGACGAGAACACTGAAGGAGCGCCACAGATGTAGAAAAGCTGGATAAATTACATGCAAATATCTGCAAAGAATTTGGTGATTTTAGTAGCACTTGTAGATTGTGAAATGTCCACTTATAACAGGAGATATTTCCCGTATTTCCAAAGGCACATTATCTATAATACAGGCGCATAAACAGAAAGTTGGCAGAGAAGTGAGAAACTTTTCCATTTGACGTGAGAGTGAACCTGTAGTGCTGGTGCCTGTAGTGAAGGATGAGATGAAATTATTTTTGTTGTGCAGAGGGTTTGGATTCGGAGGGGGTGAGAGAGGGAAGGTAAACTAGCTGATTCTCATGAATTTAAAGAGGCTACTTTACAGGGTTAATATACATAAATGCCTCCTTAGCAACCACAGAGTCATACGACTGTCATGCAGATTTTCCAACAGTTTTTGAATGCATAGTGGTCGGACATCGTTTTCGTTATCACCTTAACCACTCTGCATTATGGAATCACAACAGTAAGGATGACAGAGACAGCTTTCTACAGCATTTACATTGTTCCGACCAAAGTCATTTTTATGAGACCATACATTCACATGTAGCCTATAATAACCTTTCTTATTTTGAGATCTTTCAAGAGAGCGTAGTAGATAAACCTTCATGGTTCAAGTTACCAAAATAAGTCCATCTGTCAAGATATTTCTATTTTGCATTTGTTTGAATGTATATTATACTATGTATACTATTTTTTTCATTACAACGTGTCCATGAATTTAAGAATATCTTAGTATTTGGTATTTCCCCCTTTTGCTTTAATGACATCATGTGCTCGAGCCGGCATGGACTCCACAAGTTCGTAATAAATGATTCGACAGGTCAATTCTGTGCAGGTGTCCAACTCCAGAGGAGTTTTTTCCAGTCACCACTGTGAAATTCTGGTATTTGTTTGCTCCCACCAAAAGCATTTGGCCTTGTTTCCATCCTGAGAAGTGGGTTTGAAACCGCTACCGCTACACTTCCTCTGAGACCACTTTTCTTCAACTTCCACCGCTTCCTCTGAGACCAGCTTTCTTCTGACAGAACTTTTGCTGATTGGAGTCTTGTTTGGTTATTTGCCGAATTCTTCATCTGTTATGAAGTTGCTTTTCTATCTCTCAAGGAACTAAGCCTGATGTGTTGATCTTCTGATGGTGTGGTCACTTTGGGTTTGCTTGAGCATGCGTTGGATGCAACTGATCCAGTTTATGTAAAGTGTTGTAAAATTCGATGCACTGCCCCCTTAAAAATCTCGAGTCTAGCCATGAATTGATGCTGAGAAAGACTCTCTTTGCTTAGAAAAACAATTTGACTTCTGACACTTTCATTTTCTTTTCTGAATCCTCAAACTATCTATTTTCAGGTTTATGTGACAATATTAGACTATATATCAGTGCAGTTTCAGACTTTTGCACCCCACCGTGTTCTTCTGAGCTCTTCCCGTGGGTTGGGGTCAGGTGGATACAGGTGATATCACATTCATCTGTGCACCAACCAAAGTCTAACTGCGTTTGAATAAAAATTGCAATTACAATTACAGTTGTTGGGTTGCTGACCTGCTAAGGCTGATTAGCTGAGTGTTTCATAGTGTTCATATTTTAAGGATGTTATTTTTATGTCAACTTTGATTTTTACTTAATTACTCATGAATATTTAATGTCATAAAAAAGGGGGATCAGGGGCTTTAAACTTGCTACAATGCCATAAACTGTGTTCAGTTAATGTCTGAATTTGTTCCGTTAAGTCCCACTTAATGCCAACATTACCAGCCTTTTCTTGAATTTTAACAACAAAAATTTGTTCATAACATAGAATCAAAAGAGCAAAGAAGTATATCATTTTAAGAACATGGGCACAATCATTGATCAGACCCTTACTGTTAAGGAAGAGAGCACGCAGCCACAGAGTTATTGTTTTTAATCAGGAAGCACATACTACAGCATTCAGCAGCCCGACTGACAGCTTTTTATCATTTAACGTAGCAGCTTGGTAGGGCAACATGAGTGCAAGGAAGGTGATTGGCAAGTCATAAAAACAACTTTGCAATATATTTGACAGCACTCTTCACAGGAAGGCCAGCGTATAACTGTAGATACCTCACACCCACTACACTCAGAGATTGAGCTGCTCCCATCTGGCCATCAATTCAGGGTCCAGAGGGCCAGGTAGAACATATAAGAAGGCTGTTATTCCCTATAGGCCATACAAGCATTGAAAACAGAATGACTGCATCAGGGAACACCTGTTATTTTATAGGATGCTCTCTCTTATATAACCTATTTGCTGCTACCTGCCTATTTGGGCTTCTGTATGGAGAATATTTTCTCTTTAACGTTGTGTAATGCTCTGTGTAGTGCTTGTACTTTTCTTGTACTTTGGCAGAAGCCAAGACAAAATGGTGGACATTATTTTTCTATTTTATTTTATTTATCTATGTTTTTATTCGTATTAATTGTATTTAGTTTTTTATCATAGAGACAGGACAAAATGACAACTACAAACCAACAACAAACATAAGTACTCATAGATACATACAGTACATAGAGAAAACAAAAAGACAAAATCCCAAAAAGCCAGACTAGGCAGAGATAAATACACCAAAGTTTCAGCCTAAACAAAACATATGGCACAGAATAGCCCACCTGGATGTCACACAGCAGGGACTCCACCTAGCTAAGAAACGGGAGTATTAAGATGTCTAATAATTGGGTCCAAGATACTATTCTGCCAGAAAAGGACAATCTTAAGAAGAGACCAGAAAGTATCCTTTGCTATATAGCATCTGTCACAAATATCAGAAACATAAGGATACATTTCATTAATCTTTTCTTGAGGATAGTGTAATCTACGCATAACCTTAAACTTAGCATTTACTACACTGTCCTACAACATTTCTAAATGAATAAATGAAAACTTTCGGAGGATTTGACGAGATTGTCTAACAGTTTCTGTTCAATTAAGAGCATTTGAGAAAAAAATGTCCTTGTACTAAGTAGACTGAAATGCTTGTATGTAAATCTTTCCTCTCGTAGGAGGAAAACTTAAGTCCTAATAATTCCAAAGAAAGCACATTCACAGAGCATAACCTCCGCAGCTCAGAAATAATGAAATATGAATAGGACAATCTGCTGTCTCGTCTGAGGCACAACGTGGAGAAAGTGAAAGAATCCTCAAGTGGTTGATATAAAGCAGCCTTTTATGTAATAAAGTATTCAAATATAAGCCAAACTAACTGAAAGATGTCTTAACTATTGAGTCTTTTGTTAGTTCTCAGCTGTGAAACATAGCTTTTTTTTTCTCTTTACTGAGACTTTTATTTTTTTTCTTTTAAGAGTCCCATTCACACCGACCTCCAGTCAGGGCCTAGCTTTTAGCAGTGTCACAGGTTATTGCAAGGGGAGCAGCCTTGTGAGTCTGAGGCCTGTGAAAGCATCCAGGGATGTTAGAGAAGGTCTGTCTGCCATCCAAGGACTGTCCCCTGGAGGTGCCGGCTGAGGCTGCTGCAAGGTCAGCCTGCTGCCGGCTGCACGTCCCCAGGCTAAGTGCTCTGTTCTGTGTCACTGTGGGGAGATGAGGTGAGGGTCTGGTTGAAGTTTGAAAGCATCCGTCTGCTGACATAGGTCTGATGTCACACCTGGGCTAGAGAGAGATCACAGTGGACATCGACCTGATTTGACACCAGGAAATGGATTAGGACAGTTTGCTAAAAAGAGGGTTACAACACTCTTTACTGTGGCCGGGGAAAATACAAAGACTGAATCCAACTAATTACCAAACTATGCAAAGGAAGGATGTTGCCATAGTTGTGATAGGCTGGGAATTGCCTGCAGCAATGAACACAACTGATATTTTCCATTTTCAGTCATCAATATTGAACTGAATTTTATGGTCTCTGCATTTTTTATTAAATGCCTCCACATAATGTATTGGTTTTGTCCGCTGCTCTTTCAGTTGACAGTGCCCGACGCCAATGTGCACTGGAGTATTCAATGAAAAATGAATTAAGAGCAAATGATTGGTGTCGTTGCTTAATTGTGTTACTCTATTATTATGGCATTATTATTACATTTCATTCTCTCCTCTGACTCGAATTGCTCATCTTTTCTGTTAAATGATTTTGGATTGTGTCATTCACACAAGGCTTTTGTTGTTTAGAACTTTTGTTGAACTGATTTTGCATTGTGTGTTGAATTATATAAGCGTGTTATATATGTTCTTGTGCATGTAAAAAGGTCCTGACAGATGAAACAGAGCGTTTCAGAAAGAGGGTGAATACAGTGCTGCAGGACTGAACAGTATGAGAAAACTGATGTGTTTGTTTGAGAATTAAACATGAAAATCTATTCTAGCAGTAACCTAAAATAAATGTATGAACCTGAAAATGAGCACAATATGTCTCCTTTAATATGCTGTCAAAATGTGAGCAATGATTGTTTGTTGCAATGACAAAAAACTAATTCCCCACCAACACAGATTTACAATTCATCTATCCAACAGATCTGAAAACAGTTGAAAAGCCCCTTCTTTGTCATCTTTTTTTTTGCATTTATATATTTGTGAGTGTTTATGCTAAATGACTGCCCTCAGGTAAGGCAGACATGTGTTTCATCTAGTCCCTGTTGTACTTTAAAGTGCTTGCTAGGTTAACGCGTCTATGTTAAACAGCGCAGTCGTGATTTTTGAATGACAAAAAGAAGAACAAAGTAAATCAGACATGTAAAACAGAAAAGTCAAAAAATATGTGGCATATTGTTGTTGGAGAAGATAATATGTGCTAAGCGATTCCAATTGTTTTTGAAATAATTGCGTTCACAATTATAGCAAAAAAGAAAAGGAAAATGATTGTCAACAGCTTTGTTTTTTTGTTTTTTTTGGTGCTCTGCCTCACCTGCTCTCCACCAACACAGAGTCACATTCACAGGGAGGGTTGAAATTCTGCTGTGTGTTTTAATCAGTCAGTCTTTCTCTCTTCCTCTCTGTGGAGTGCTGTGAAGCAAATGAAAAGTAAGCAAGTGATGTATAGAGGCAAGACACTGACACAGAGCCTGCAGTTGCTCCTGCTGGAGACAGAAACCGCTGTGCATATCTTCCTTTGAGGCTCCTGATAAATGCCATCATTTCAGGTTTTTGTTTGGTGGCAGCTTTATTTGTTAAAATATCTATACTCCCGCAGTTTAAGCCTGCTTTGACACAAATTGGACAAAATGCACATTTGAAAGAAAGTTTAAAGGTATAAAAGGAACCACAGATGTTTATAAAAAGTTCAAATCATCAGAGGAGGACAGCTCCGTTTGTCACAACGTGACAACAATATAACAAAGGTTTCAATTGACTGTAGGATGACATGGAAATGTAATTCAAAAAGAAGTCAAACCAAATTGCATTTCTTCAACTTTCTAAAAAAAACCTCCCCGGCCCGGCACATCTGACTGTGGCCAATACACACAGGTGGCTGCTCTGTATCTCTGACTCCATTTTAGTGCAGCCTCACTCAAATACAAATTTAAAGCAATGCAATTTACCACCTGAGCTTGTAACAGCGGCTCAGCAGCTGTAAAACTGCTACACCCTCAATAAAGAAGGGTAGATGATCCCATAACCAATATAAAACAAAACAATGTCATTTAATGAATGCTTTTATCCAGATTGTCTGACAGTATGTGTGCATGACTTTTATGTTATCACAGTACAAATTGAATCTACAATGATAGCAACAACAATAAGATTACAAAATATGTTCATGCATTTGCGAAGCACTCGTAGAGCAGTAAATACCATGATGTCACTGACTGTCCGTGGGCTAAAAAGTACAGTCGTTTCCTGCCCCAAGTCCAACAATGTTATATTAAAACCCGTTATGTGTAATTGTAATTGGATATATTTATGACTTAAGCATCCTAATACTGGGACTTATACTGCAACACAAGACTAATGCTGTATCTTGATTTTCTTGTCTTCTACATGACTCATCAGCTGGTGAGGATGTTGAGTTTTTGCCCGGGAAATGCTGCTTTAACTTCAGTCACGTATGTGGGATACATACACTGAACGTGTGTATGTGTACGTAACCATCACATTAAAGATTCTTAAAGCAAGCAAGCGAGACATCTTCCTGCAATAGTGTTATTTCAGTTGGCAAAACTGGCTAGAAAATAAGTAGCCTGCTTTTGGAGTACCCCTGAAATCGGGAAAGCTTTGTTTTGAATTTTGAGTGGGTCACGTCCCCACCTCAGCAAATACAGAGAGCCGAAGTCGTGCCTCTTCTGGTGGACCACCTATGGGACCTTATTTCAGAAAAAAGTGTATAGTAGTGAATGGAGAAAGACAAATACATTTTTTATCCCGCCATGAATCACACATCTTATGTTTTTCAATTTAAAAGATAATTTTTCAATTTGAGAAAGTTGAATAAGTTAGTAAACACGTACCATATAGCGTTGATGGAGAGCTGTACTGGCTGTAAGATTCACAGGTTGAGTTAAACAGCCTCATTGCATCATATTTCCTAGAAACAAGAGTTTTGTAGAATAGGAAATAGACACATTCACTAATAATTGTAGCCTATGAAAAAAAATCTTGTTTACAAACTATCGACTGATGTGGTGATTTAAATTAATCCTGTCATTTTTTCAATTACACAGCATGCTCAAGTTTTTCGTACTTGGCCTGTTCCCACAAATAAGGTTTCTTCATGAACAAGTCAATACTGAGCAGTTAAAATGTGTGAAATTGAATAGTTTCATCTCATTTGTGAGAGCAGAGTGTTTAGAGATCAAAGTGTAAATTTGGGGAAATGAAATCTGTACTGATGGTATTTCTCCCCCCCCCAACTTACATTACCTTAAGGTAATGAGATGATACGAACATATTCCCCCATTTTATTATCAGATTTTAATTTCTTTTGGTCAAACTCATTCCCTGCTGTGTTGCTGCACCAGCAGATTTTCGAAACACCCTGCACACATCTGTCCTTTCTCTACCCCTCACCTCATTTTCACTCTTCTACTTATACAGTATGTTATCTTTTCGGACAGCTCTCGTACGCAAATACATGCACCCTGGTTTGCTTGATTGCTTACACACTGCTCCTACTCCTAATGCTAATCTGTTCTGTTACCTATTCAAATACCCCTGTGGAGGTTATCAACTGTGGAAATATATATACATATTTATCTAATTTGCAGGAATATAATATTAAAGTCAGTCTCTGAAAGCATAACCATGTGAAATTAACTGCATATTAAGAACGCAGCAGTGCTAATTCTGGCTTTTTCTCAACACATCAATCTACTTCCATCTGGTCTGTCAGAAGTGACCTACATTGGTATGAAGTGCTACAAGGCTCCCTACATCCTATCCTCCAAACACACTCGCACACACATTCCCCACCTCCCTTCTTCCTCTGACCCAACCTGTCGGATCTGAGCCATCCCAGGGCATTTAGCAGTGTTTGCCCCAGCTGAACCCTGGTCCACCTCACAGCTCCTCAGGGGGCATTTCTCATAGCTCAGCCTGATCTCCGGCACTCCAGCTGGGGCTGACACCCTCCGGGGATGAGGTGGGGGGGGTGGGGTGGGGGGGGGGGGTGGAGGTGTGGCAACTCTGCTCCCAGACAACAACAGAGAGTGAAAAGCTTCAGACTTTGATAAGAGGACCTGAGGACCTGAGTGATATGTGTGCACACATGTCACAAACACCACCACTGCTGATATATACACACACAAACATGCTTGCATCCACTTCTGTTAAAGTGGATGTGCAACTATGCAAAGGGGCACTTAAATTGATACCGAAACACTTGTTTTGCATAAAAATCAAGGTCATGCAGGCTCAATTGAATGCCAGCCTCTTTATCAAAAGCATTTCTCGTAATTAAATGGAAACAAAGAATTATAAATTAACAGAGTGCTGAGGTTAGTGAGGCCATATTAACTGTGTGTGTGTGGGAGGGCTGGGCTTATTTTGATGCTTGTTTTCAGCCTCCTGCAGATTGCTGGTTCCTGCATTGTATCTGAGTCTTTTAAGGTATATGAAAGAGATGTGTCCTGTTGTTCTAGTGGGCTGCATTGTTAACATAGAGATAGAACGGCAAAATTAATATCTTAGTCTTGCCGCAATACCCAAAACTAAAGATATGGGGGCAGACGGGGTGCATTGCCTCTGCTGGCTATGCTGTAAACTTTAAAATGAAGAGGAGTTACTTGGCTCTTTGGAGTTTAATCTGTGCTATTGATCATGATGTGAAGTTTTGTGCTCTCTGCCTGAGGGATCTGTGTTTTTTTTTTATAAAAAGAATAATCTCTGGTAATCATAATCAGCCCTGCATTTTCTCTTTATCCACACAACGAAGGCCATTCAGTCCTTGTCCTGAGGGCTGTGTTGTTATCATGTTGGTCTGTGTGTGTGTGTGTGTGAGTAAGTCTACGGTTGTGTTTTGTGTGTGTGCGTGTGTGTGTTGTGAAGTTGCAACACAGCCAGCAGCCTCTTTGAGGGAAAATCACAGCCATGGTCGGAGCCAGATGAGGAGCAGTCTGGGTGCTACAGGGAACTTCGTCCATGCGCAATACCAACACTCCTGGAGGTAACACAGGGGAGACTAATCAACTAATCACTGCCACACTGTCAGGAACCAGGCAGTTTCTGTGGGAAGCCGAGGATAGAGAGTTACACAACAAGCCACATGTTCTCAGTTTCGTGAAGTTTAGTGAAGCTCATAATGAGTTTTGTTGAGGTTGTTGGAGGTGGTGATTAAATTTAATGGCCATTTTCGAGGCTGAGGTTGAGTTTATATTTTAGACTTTTTCAAAGGTTTACTTTTGTCCACTGTCTGTCTTTGCATTTTGCTGCATCTGGCATATAGTGCCAGTACCTCTGCACTTTATTTCTTTGGATTGGACTTCTTATTGACTTCTTCAGTCCAATTTCCAGATATCTATCTAAAATGATTTAGCTACATGTTTTTGTTTAAAGTTGAAGGGTTAGTTGACCACTAGTGGGCAAACTTAAAGCAAATAAGTATTGTTATGTTTTCACCCATGTCCATTTGTTGGTTGGTTTGTGAGCAGGATTAGACAAAAACTACTGAAAGGATTGAACCAACTGTCAGAACTAAACAAAACAATCATCAACAGTAATCAGCTTTTTGCCTAAAACACCTGCATGCTGCTGGTGAAAACAGGTTTAAAGAGAGGTGAAACAATGTTCTGAGCGAGGCTAAAGGGGGAGCTGAGGGGAACTGCAGAGCAGGACAACATATCTCTGTGGGTTTGTCTCCACAAGTGTCATCTTTCACATCACACATAGTCTGTAATCAACTGTTTCTGGAAAAAAAATATGAATTAGTGCAACTGAAAAAAATGTGCCTGCGTCAGTGTGCATATAATACTTATTTGAATTTTTTGCGTAGCAGCTTACACAAAATGTGGTCCATTTCTGTATATATGAAATTTTTCTGAGAGTCCCGGGTTATTTTGTTGACCTCATCATGATAACCAGAAGCACATCTCCTCCATTATAGCCAGAGTGGTTGCACCCTCAATTTCTCTTCAGTGCTTTTACCCAGATGCAGCAAAGGGACAGCATGGCACTTACACATGCAGCTGCTAAAAGCTGCCCCCCATTGACTCTCACCTCTGGGTAACACAGATAAACATCCAGCTTTAGTCTCAGTAGGCAATAACAGTCTGTGTGTGTTTCCCGGAACATGTACTGTAATAGTACACCAACTGTGCAAGATGATCTCCTTATTGAGGCTGAAACGATATTCTGATATACATATTAGCATTCAGACATACAGCGACAAACATTAGCATTTCAAGAGTTTCATGCTGACCTGCTTTTCAACACTTATGCGTATTATAATTAATCACTGAAGATTTGTGCTCAAAAAAACTTCCACTGGTGAGGATTATCATTATCATTCAAAGCCTGGAGCAATTTGTGGCAAATCAGTGACGTTTCAAAGTTAATGTCTACCGCGCTCACCTGAGGAGGCTGTGGCTGTGGGCTCGACTTCTAAATCAAGAAACACCTTCAGCAATGATAATCCCCCTGCATGCAGCGCACGCATCTGAACTAAAGACCAGACCGCCGAGATAGGCTTCGGTTTCCACTGTTTTGACATCAGATATAAGTCAATAAGTGAATGAGTCGAGAATCACTGTTTGTTTTTATCAAGATGTGTGTGTGTTTGGGAGAGGGCGATGAAGAATGTAGCCGTCTATTTCTGTGAAGATTATTTTCTCTAAGGTTTTTTTTTTTTTACGCTGTACACACAATTAATATGTTCGTTGCTCAACCACCCAAATGATTATTTGTTTATTCGTCTTGTGTTGACTGCGCACAATCCCCCCCTAGAGTCACACTGGCCCCATGTTAATTATTTTGTCAACCCTCATATCTCTTTTAATTGTTTTGGGTTTGTTTATCCTGGAGATCAAATTGAGCTTGGAGAGATTGTGGGTGTCTGCCAACACGGATCAGCCAGGAAGACAGATGAATGCATGTCAAATAGTCTGACAATTGGAACCACTTTGAGGCACACTGACAGTATTAATGACTTAAATGGATATATGGATGGGGTGATCACGTTCGGGCACCTAATAAAGCCCTATTTAAATGGGCTTTCATACAAGTTTGAGACATTCAGGAATAAAAACGCAGCTGCTCATCCAGCAAGGCCACTATCTTCCTTACATTGCATCTAATAGCTTAAAGTGCTGTTGGCTATGAAACTGTTATTTCTGTAATGGCGACAGAATGATTCTCTGCTGTCTGACAGCCTAGAGGAATCACATTCTTTTAAATTAAAACACTGTACCTACCAATACAAGTTTGAATACAAGTTTAGCTCACATTCAGGGGTGTATTTTTGGTGTTTCTCTCTTCTCTTACGTCCTGTAGTCAGTCAGAACATGTTTCAATCAAGATTTTTATCAGGGGTTGTTGCTCGAAACATTATCTCAGTCAGTATATCCAAAATCCTAATTACGGATGTGCTCACATTTACTTCTGTTATGCAGCTCCAAATTCCCAAGTGTAAACGGTGTCATTTCTCTTGTAAAGTGAAAATATTCATTACCGTGCCGACAACATTCCCTGCAGGTACAGTTAAAATTATTCCAGTCATCACTTTAGTTTGGTCTCAAAAATCAGGTTTTGAGTTTTAAATGTTGCAACTCATCCTGGCGTAAATCTAAATAAGCTTTGGAAAAACATGTGTTTTTATGACACTGTGACGTAAGTGATAAATACTGGGCAACACCACTGGGTACTCATAAATAACCAAAGCTTTCATTTTTGGCTTACATGCTTGCTTGTGATCTGGAAAAAAAACGACTGCAATCACACTTGTATGTCTCTCATGCTTAATGGGTTCAGTCTCCAGTGACTCTCAGATGCTTTTGAATGGTACAACTCCCAGAATTGTACTGAAAGCATTTATGGTGAAGTGATGATATACTGTATATCCCTAAGGCTATAGCTGTAAAATGGACTTTTGGTAAAAGAAAATGGTATAATGTGGAGTTTGTCATTGATGTTATAAGCTTTAGATTTTAAATGTTGCAACTCATCCTGGCGTAAATCTAAACAAGCTTTAGAAAAAAATGTGTTTTACTACTTTGTAATGTAAGGTAAGTAATACTGGACAACACTTATTTTGGTTTACATGCTTGTTTGTGATCTGGGAAAAAAAACAATTGCATTCATTGCTGATGCCATGGTTTGGACTTTACTGTGGCTTGTTTTCGTGGTTTTTATTATGCTTTGTGTGTCAGAGGTGCTGGGAGAGGCTGGGTGTGGTTTCCTGCTGGACCTGCAGCACATTTGGGAGTAATCAGCTCCCCTTCTTATACCGTGGTCTCCTCTCTGCCTGCTGCCAGATTATTATCACCAGCTCGAGTCGGTACGTGGTCTACCTAAACGATCCTAGTGATTTCAAGTGTTTCTAGATTGTTTTTTTTGCCTTCACTCTAACTTTGCCTGTTTCTCCGCTTCCTCACTGTGTGAACTTCTCCTGGACCGGCTCCTCGGCCAAACACCACCCAGCCGCCAGCACCTCTGCCACTCTGCACGCTCTGGATTCCCCCGAGCATACAGCCTGCTCACACAGTCTCCTCACACAGAGACACCTGCGACACCACCTGAGTCGGAGCTCTTCACCTCCACTTGCCTAAAGTTCATCGTGTTCAATAAATTACCTTTTAATCTACTCCCTGTTTGGTGTCTGCTTCTGTGTCCACTACAAAATCCATTTACGAATCGTCACAGCTTAATGGGTTCAGTCTCCAGTGACTCTCAGATGCTTTTGTATGGTACAACTCCCAGAACTATACTTAAAGCACTTATGGTGATGTGATGATATATATTTCTAAGGCTGTAGCTGTAACATAGTCTTCCCACATGCAGAGAAAATGGTATAATATGGAGTTT
Source organism: Pagrus major (assembly GCF_040436345.1). Lineage (NCBI taxonomy): Eukaryota > Metazoa > Chordata > Actinopteri > Spariformes > Sparidae > Pagrus > Pagrus major. The sequence continues at coordinate 11,730,413 of NC_133221.1, read as the reverse complement.
GTCATTGATGTTATAAGCTTTTGATCAGAAAATGTTACACTGGGAAAGACTTTAACTCTGCTGGGGCATGAAGAAAAGACTTTCATCATATCCCTGAAACATACAATGTAGTCTGTGCAATATTTATAAAGTACAGCCTGATGATCGATATCAGAAAGAATTGTTTTGAGGTTGTTTTCTTTGTCTTTTTTATAAATGTAATGTTAAAAAAAAAAGCTGGCTGCTTTGCATACATATTTTATCAAATTAAGCGAGCAGCTGCAGGTGGAAAAATTCCTCCCCGTTGACATTAAATGAGTGTCACAGACAGTTTTATTGAAACATTTGATAAGTAATGGCGGAGGTAAATAAAATTACACTTAAAAGATTCAGCAGTGTTTCTTTTTTCACTGTTCAGCCATTGACTCAGCATCTCTGGTTGCGCTATCTATTCAGGCTATGATTGGAATATTTCTTTAAGCTTCCGGAGAAGGTCAGAAAAGTAATTAACCTTGTTCTGTGTGCATCAACAGAGGGAGTGAGACGACTCTCTCTCTCTCTCTCTCCCTTTTTCTCTCTCTCTCTCTCTCTGTTTCTCTCTCGCTCGCTCGAGCACAAATACTCAACACTGTAATGTTGTATTTAAATGGACAGATTAATGCAAAAGCGATTAAACATTTCGGGGTTCAGTGTTTTCCCTTTGTTCTAAAATTAATGGAAATAAAGACGACAGTAACACGTTGTCCAGTGTTCGCATGAGTTTGCTCCTTTTATAGAGCGACACAAAGACAGACGGATGCTGACATTTAAATAATAGCACTTTAATCACAGGAAGCAGGAGTGGACATTCCTCCATTTTGCTCTCACTTCTTCTCGGCTGCCCTGTCCGTCTCTCTTTTCTTCATCCCACCTTTTACTCGGCACCTGTCTGTACACCCCCCACCTCCCCACCTCCCTCCCCTCCTCTCGCTCTTTCACTCTCCAGACTTGGACAGTTTCAATTTATGAAATCCACACAGGTGTTGAGAGGGCTTTAATGGCTGTGGTATTTCTCCCCAGTCAGCTGAGTTGGCCGCCTGAAGACTTTTTTCAGGTAGGCTGAGTGATTTCTCGCTGTGCACTTAAATGCTGCAACCCCTCCTCCGACTCTCCCTTGCTTCAGCGCTTGTGTTTTCACAAATAAGCCTGTTACATCACATAATGCTCCCCTACCCTTACGCAGCAGGCTATTTATTCTCCGCTCAAAGTGCTAATGTGAACAAATGTTTCACAGATTTTCCACTTTCCACTTCCTGGCTTACTTTAATTGTATGCGCGGGTCTTTAAAGTGAGACCTGGGGTAGCAACACAGTCCATTTCTCCAGGCTTCTTTGTAAGGAATGGCATTTGTTTGTTGTGGGCCAAAGTTGATGGATTGGACAAAAGAATACAAAGCAAACAGGGATTTCAAAATATGTTGTCCAAGTCGTGAACATAAAAGAAATCCTGAAAGGGTGCGTTCCGCCATCTGAGGTTCAGAGCCCAGTGTGGCGTTCTCACCAGCAGCCAGGTTGTTTATAATGCATGTATCGTACTGCCATCACACAGCGCTTTTGATCACAGAAGATGGATATTCACTTTCACGCATCATTTAACCAGAAGATGACAACCGCGGCCAGTAACGTCAGATGCAACAAATGCCTAAACAAACCTCCTCCAGATTCAGGGACGCTCGCTCACCCGACGAAATGCACAAATAAAAGAAGTACGGTATATTCAAAACCCTTCCATACGGTTTTCTTTTTCTTCGTTACAATATCCTCTTTCATTTAACTCATTTCTGTTGTGACTCACAATGTCAATATGAGGAAGAGGAAAATATTATGGGTTGTTGGAACATGGCCGTACAATGTAAGTACACTCTAGAAAAAAAAGAAACATTAAACCAACTCCACCTCACACAACAAGAATAAGTCCAAAGATGGCTTGAAATACCACAAAAACATGTGATGTTTTGCCATGAAAAACATGTTTTTTCCATGTCATCTTTCACAGACATCAGTATAGAGACGGTGATTATACGTTGGATGGAATAACCAAAAAAAAAAAACGGAAATATGTAGGCTTTAATTTTGAAGACATGCAGGAAGAAGTCATATTTGTAAATGCCAAAGGAAGGAAGTCAAGGTGGATTGATGGGTAAAAAAACTGCACAACTTTGACACTGGAGACAGGGGTTTGCGTCCTGTCTTCTAACGACAGTCAGGGCATAGTTCAGCCTGGTATTTTCTTCATGTTTGGGAGGGTAGGTTAGTTTGATTTATTTGCCTTAACCAATCAGTAGTGAGAGCTATGTCTGCTCTGATTACAGCGTTTCTAGTCGATGCAGAAGCTGCAGTCGTGGTAGCTCAGGGCACTTGATTTGTTATAAGAAAGAATCAAAAAATATAAATACGCCAAGAGTTGTCTTTTCGTGGATTTTACCCCTAACCCTTTTCTGGCTCTGGAAAATTACTCCAACTTCACCCACCTACAAAGCTCTGATTAGCTCAACTGTTTTCCAAATTGGGGAAACAGACATCAATGAGCATCTGTGGGAAGCAATTAAAAATGGCATTGTTGCCTCCACCCTTGTCCTGCTCAACTCACGTCAACATCACTGTAAATATGCAGATCAGCTGTAAGAGAGAGGTTGAGTGTCCTGTATTACACTGGTGATCGACAGGCATGATGGACAGCCATGCTTCCGTACTCATTATGCCTGAAGTTTTTTACTTTTCCATTTAAACTCTGTATGGTACCTGGATGAGGAAAGGTCAACACGGGATGTAACCTGCCAGCTTCTTTCGTGGGCCTCGGATTAATTATTAGTCCCCATCATGTAGCCAGAAAAATGCTGACACTAGCTGTCTTAATGAAGAAACTGCATCTTCAGCTGTCGGAGGATATTAGACTAATTTGACCTCTCCAGATATACTTGCCCACACAAATCCCCATTTAACTCTCAGAGCGATGATTGTAGTCAGGGCGTCTCACCTTACTCGCAGAATCATTTGCCATTTAAAACTTCACTAAAATGATTGCCCTGCGAAATAGAAAACCTTCACAAGCAACGGTTTTTCCAACTTTGTCTTGCCTCATCAGTAAATCCTAACTTTAAAATGAGTTTTGGGGATGCATCACGAAGATTAAAACGAGTGCCATCAAAGGTAGCAGACCAGCTGTGGATGAGAGGAGATCTTTCATCAGACACTAACAACAGACACCCAGCCCAATTATACGACATCAGTCAAGAAGAGAATCATGACTTCAATCACCACCTTTGAAACATGATCAGAAATGCACAGCATGTTAGGATCAACAAACACCAAAGACATAGCCTTTTCAGAGGGACTTGGGCCCAGGAGCGTGAAATGCAAAAAGTTAACACAAATTGTTGTACTGAAACTTATTAGGTGTTTGCACGGGTTAAAACACATTCATGGTAATGAAAAAAATCTCCAAAGAGCTCTCTACTTATGCACCAAATCATGAAATTGCTTTTTAGCCATTCAGGAAAATTTTCTAATGACTTCAGTACATAATTTATATACAGCATCTGTTGTTGTGCGAGGCGAATAACTGATTTTCTTGCCAGAGGAATCTTTGAGTATGACAAACACTGCAAAAAGTTTTCCTTTTTTTTCTGTGGCTTGACAGGACACACTCGAAATATACTCTGACATCCATGGCAATTAAATTAGCTGCTACAATACCCGTTCTTGCACTCTAGAAGTCAAAAAAAGCCCCTTTAACATAAACAGGACATGAAAGGGCTTTCTAAAACCTTTCAGCATTATTTCTCTCACAGTTTCCAACAGGAGCGCCCTAGTTTCCGTTGCATTTTTGAATAATGAATGCTTCATGACACAGTACTTGGGCATCAATCCAAAAAACAAATCTATTCGCCTAAGCAAATCTAGAATTAATAATGACTAGAAAAATAATCATTGCTGATTTAACGCATTCGTATTCATTTTCGACAGTAACATCCATCAACTGTGACTCTTTCCATTATGTCTTTTGAGCAAACACCAGAACCCATTTAACAACAATGCAGACCCAGTCTGAGAAGAAAAAAAAGCATCAGTCAAAGCTCTTCCCCACACACAGTGTAGCTTGAACCTATTGACATTGCACGGATCAATTTTTCCTTATTTAAGAATAATCTAGACAACTTCTGAACACACTAGCATCTAGCTGGAGGCAGTTTAATATAATCCCAGTCATGCTCTATAAATACTTTTGGTGTCGACTGACTCCATCACACAAAATGAATCAACATGTGTGTGAGCATGAGAGACAAAGAGGAAGCGAGATATAGGAGGAGACAATCAGAGAGACAGCATGAGAGAGAGAAGGCGCTACAGAATTACCAGAGTGAAATGTGGCACAGATGGTGGGGAGTGTAGGTAATGGGGGGGCCGCCATCCTGTGTTCCCCAGACACATAACTCAAATGCACCATTATTACATTGACACAATGACTGCTTCACAGACATCTCCATATCTGGCCTGCATTGTTATATTGCTGTATAAAAACTAGAGACATAACACATGGAAAATAACCACGCACTAAACAGTGACATAAATCCTTTCCTGCATGAGAGGGGATTTTAATATTGACAGTTTTATTAACTCTAGAGGTGGACCAGCTGAAGCTAGAAAATAATAAAACACCTCATTAATTTTTCAGTGCCATCTCTTGAAATTTTCAAACGAGTAGATTCGAGAGATAAATGCAAGGTTCCATAAGCTTCCTCATTTGTTAATTTCCAAGTTAACGCCTGGATGGTGACATCTTTAATTTGAACATTGCGTCTTTTTTGTCCTACAGCGGTGCTCTGTGATAAATCAGCCATGTCTATTGCCATGCCAAGGTCCTCTGCACACCCTAGAGGGTTGTTCCTGAGACGTTGTAGCTGGTGAGTTGAAGCAGGTCCAGCTGGAAACGCTCGGCTGCTGAGAGTCTGTGCAGGGTCAGGACTCCTCGGGCCCTCTGGGGGAGCAGACTGGAGAGCCGAACTCTGACTGCCCGGGCCAGACACAACAGTGTTTTTCACCAACATACATGGCACGATGACACCCACTGTTTGGCAATAGTTTGAAAGTTAACCCAAAGAATTTAACATCCAGCATCCACTGCCGACACCAACAGCCAAGTATCATCTCTCTTGCTCGTCAAGGTCTTAAGATAACATTGTTTTTCTCACAAGAGGCAACAGTAACATTCGCCAAGAGCCAGTAAATACTTTACTGTTTACAATTACGCTGCTCATTACTTGAATATGCAGGGGTGTGTGGAAGTGTAATGTGCATGTGTGTGTGTGTGGAAGTTAATGCAAGTGTGTGTGTGTGAATGGCAGCTCGCCCTGCATTTAATTTACAGCTCCAGTTAAAATGACAACAACAACCTTTGACAAAAGCAGTAAAGAACATGACAACAAGGAATCTAATTAAATCACGTGAGCTGCGGAGACGTGCGACGGCCAACTTGGGAGGACAGAGGACAAGCAGCAAAGAGAGAGAGAGTGGGAGAGAGTCAGTGAGAGTGAGAGGTAGCTTGAGGATGAAGAAAGCGTAAGTGTCTTCAGTGGCTGTAATTTGTAGCGCAGGGAGTAATTTAAGTCATGCACAGTGGCTTCTCTCAGGGTCACTTAGGCATCCTAGATTAATTGAGCTGCGATGGGCGGACGGGGGGGAGGGGTAGAACAAGAAGAAGGAGGCAGAAGACAAAATGGGTCTTGGACCGTGGTGTAGCTCTCTCGTCCGTGAGCGGAGAGGGAAGCAGCTCGTGCTCTGACCCTCTCGACCCTGCTGCATGACAAAGCGCAGCCCCACACACTGCGCTGTGCTGCAACGAGCGACAAGAGGAAACACAGCGAGCGCACGGCCTCTCCTTCAGCCACAGCTGGAGCCAGTAATCTGACAGCCATGTCTGTAAATCACATCTCCATGCCCATTCTTCACGCTGCACGGAGAAGAACACACTTTTCTCTTGCTGATTTTATCCTTAATTTCACCATGGGGGAACCAGGACAAAAAGCCTGGTTAACAGACTTTAAGCACTATATTTAGTAGAGTGGCCTTCATGTTAAATGCTCTACAATGCACATGGATGGAAAAATGGAATAGTATAATCCTCTTAAGGCTCTAAATATCGCTTGTGAAGCACTGATCTGAACAGGAGAATTCTCAGTCCAAATCTCTGTGTATCAGGAGGAATCAGGCATTGTGTTTTTTAAATAGCAGTCGAGGGTCAGACGGACTGGGAGCTTAAGAATATCTCCACATCCTTTTAAATTATTTTTTTAACCTTCTATGCAGATATTGGCAAAGCAAGAGGGGGTGGCAATGAAAGAGAGAACAAGAACTCATCGAAAGCTTGATTGCATTTCAATGGAAAACAATCATGTCATTTCAATTCAAATGTTTTTCATGTTTTGTTTGGAGGGCCAGAATTGGCTGCAGTGAGACAATGAGAATCAGGGGAAAAAAATAAATAAATAAAGAGTGGCAAACAGAATAGAGATGGATTGCAAATAAGAACCATTCCAGGGACGCAGGGGGTGTCTTTTATACAAAGAGCACTCTAGCTGAACAGAGGGGTGTTTTGAGGCAGAGGGAGCACACACATTGCCAGCTCCGGCTCAAGAGAAAGGTGTTAGCAGGTGAGGAGCTGTGCACAGTGACTGCACCAGATAAACACACAGCCATGTGAGGGGTTGAAAGTATCTGTCACAAAGATGGTTTATGGAGTACAAAGACCAGGTGAAAGCAATTCTTTTGGACCCATATACACATATTTGCACCTCATGCATGCTGAAATAAATCAATACATACACAAATGGGCACACACGCAAGGTTTTTCAGCCTGTCAAGCACTCAGAGTGCCCACAGTGGCTTCTTTTTTGGTCTTTAATCTCGAGCTACCAACAAGGCAAGTGGAGGCGAATCAATTTTTCCATGTAGTGTCACCATCTTCCAAATCTCTGCAGCCTCAGGGATAAAATGTTTGATTTGACATCACAACAGTATCTAGTCTTTGCCTGCATTTGCTCGCTTATTCAGTTTGGCTGCAGCACTCTCCATGTTTGCTCAGGTTTTCAAACCAAGGACAGTCCATTGTGTGTAATATCTGCTTCACATTTAACTCACGCTTCATGAATGTACACACTGTCTGTCAACTCTTCCAATGTCTCCTTGAAATTATGTTTATATGCTGCTAATTTGTTTTGCCAAACACATTTTCAAGGGGGAGTAATTGCCACCATGATTATACTCAGTGGCAGAAGCGCTCAGTTGCAGTAGCCTACTGCATGCAAGTTGTAAGGAGGCAACCAGAGAGTAATTGTGAAAACTGAAGCGATATCCTGACTTTTAGTCCCTTGTTGGGGTCCATAAGTCCATAACACTGGCTCTTACATCGCGTCCTCCTGTATGCTCACTTGTTCCAGACCCTACACCTAAAGTTTATAACACAGGCTTTCTGTTAATATAATTAGAGAGCCCTAGCTAATGACATTACAGTGAAATCATCAGGGTTGTTTTCTTGAATGGTAAAAGCTCCCTCTAAAATCCACAGCCAGCATTACACAACTGTTTACAAGATGAGTGAGTTGTCGGCTACTCATGATCAGTAAACCTCACTAGAGACCATTTTCCGATGGGATCACACCAGCTGTGACGTCCATCAATTGACCCATGACAGAGATAACCACATTATTACATGAGACCACACCCATCTTTGATCTCGGCCTTTCTGATCTCAGCTACACATATGTAAAGTGTCCTGACTGCATTCTGCACGGATGTTACGCTATTGCGGTGCGAACATCTGTCCACAACACCAGCTGCAGTGGACAGGAGTAATTGGAAAAGGGTTACAGTGCCCCCGTGCTCAGTCTACGCCCATCTTCGAACTCAGCTTTCATTTTGATCTCAGCCGTACACCTGTATCGTTTCGTGACTGTATCTTTTATGGTTGTGACACTATTGTGCTGAAAAAAATCTGTCCACAGAGAGACAGACTTACAGACAGACAGACATAAAAACACCTGGCAAAATACTCAAAATCGATTACGTTTTAGTTCCCACTGCAAAAGATATCTTCAGGACACAGGATTCTATTCATACTTCTTTAAACTTGGAGACGACAATTATTGATTGTAAATCAAAATAATTTGTCAGTTAACTATGATAATGTTATATTTATATTTGAATGTCATAATTCATTAAATTGTTGTCTGGGGTGACATGATTGAAAGAGGATATGAGGCATGAACTCAGTGAACAGTTCCCTGTGGAGTCCTCATGTTGTGCTATAGAACTCTTGAAGACAAAAACAGCAACATAGCGAAGATTGATAAAAACAGTGCAGATAGATTTTTGAGATACTTCTTATAGATGTTTTATGAGGAAGGAAATACACTTGAAACATTTGTTAGACCTCAAGAATACACACCATGCGCAACACTGAAATAACATTTGTTGTTAGTACTCCACAGAGCCCTTTCTGGTAGACAGTTTTGTGAGCAGGTTGGTAAACCTTCATGGTCACTGCCATGGGTAACAAATCCAAAAGCCCCCCTTAATTCTAGTCCAAACTCCGTCCACTATGTCTTAAACACAGTGAAGGGTGTTGGTGTGCAACAGAAATATTTGTGACTTGGCAGATACATTAATATTTTCTCATTATGTTGATGTATTAGCTGTTGTCCAGGTTCATATTTACTGCTTTGTTGAAATATACAGCCCAGTTCCTGACAACTCTTTAGGCTGTTGTGTTTTCTTTGCAGTATTTGTAATACGAAAGTGGAGAGAAATCATAAGACATCAATAAAACATGAAGGAATCAAAAATGAAGTTTGAAAAATCTTGACTCTATTTAACTTCTCAGAGCCCCGCCTTGTGTTCGTCCGCCCTACCTGTCTCTGCTAATTTACTGTGGTCGACATCAATCTCTGTCAGTCTCTTACAGTTAATCTGTTTCTGTGCATGTCATCTTCAATCAGCCTCACTGAGTCTAACAGAGCATATCAGCCTCACAATGGGGGAGAGCGACCCCTGGATTATGGATAGATGGATACACACCCAACTTTGCTCTTTCTTAGTCTCAGAGGAAGCTTGAGTATTTGTCCAAGGGTACATTTGGGATGGATCTTCCTTATATAGGTGTACATGTAGGTAAGTATGTGAACCCAAAGGCATCCGTGTACCTCACATTTTTTAGGAGCAGCTCTCCCAGTCTGAAATCTGCCTTCGAGGTAATAAAATAATTGTGGAAGGCCGTTGACATTTGTGTTGTTGTGATTTCTCCCACTCCCTCCCCCTCTTCTCCCTCTAGTAAACAGGCCCTGACTCAAGCTACACTGAGCTTCATGGCTGCCAACTAGCCTAAGGGGGGACAAGGAACATATTGCTCTCCCTGCCTAACACTTCCAGGATTAAACATTAATTCACAGAACTCTGAAACTTTAATATCTGGGCATGTGTAAGTGTTATGTGTATTCAGCTCACACTTCATGTTGGTTGGAGGATACAACAATTGATTTCTCAGACATTTGCTTAATTAAATAGTACAGAAACAGTCTTATGTAGCCATGTTGTCAAAACACAGTGGAATTGAGCCTGGTTTATTCGTTGTTTGTTTGGCTTTGATTAATCTCTTTAAAATGGAAATCAAGTGGAAAATGTGCATTAGTTAAAGACAAGCAGGGAGTAGCTGTTTATGTAATTTTTAAATTGAATTTTTTCAACTGTTACTTGTTCAGTTCTGGCACAAATTGATGCAGACTTAGAAAACAAGGTGAACTAAATCATAGCTAAATCAACTTCAAAATATGGAGATAAAAGCTGAAGAATTAACAGATGATTACTGTTTTTATTAGATATGATCACCAGTAACATGAGCACATACTCATGTGTTCATACTGTACATTTATCATGTGTGTCCAAGTTTCTCAGTCATGACATTACAGTTTTTGTATTCCCATCAGTAATTCTTTATCCTTCTATCACATAATAGTCACTATGCCATTAGTTGGCTATTGAAAGTAGTAAGGTGCAACTGATTGTGTTCAGATCAACTTTGTTTCATATTTATTCTGTTACACTTCTGTAAGACTTAAGCGAGGGACTTTTGCCTATTTGTCTTACTATCACCATGTTTAATGTTTGAATAAAATCTTATAATACTAAAATAATAAAATGTAAAGGTGGAAGAACAACCCCACCCATTGGTCGGGAGTTTCATATCTTGACATACACAACTACCTTATTGGATCTCCAGGTTATGTATTTCTCTCATCTTCCTCCTTGTGAATAATAAAAAGACTCTATGTTGCTGTTTTTGTAGTCTGTCCAGACGGGACTGTAAACTGATTACCTGATCTCTGTGGAAAAGCAGAACCACGGTTTTTATTATGATGCTGTTTGCAGAGGTGTCATTTACATTGGGGACTCTGGCGACATGTCCCCATCACTGTTTTAAAGCAAAAATGTTCCTATAAATAGCTTGCACCTGTAAATGTATTATTAATTTATTTAGTTTACAATAGAGTTGTGAAAGCAGATAGAAGTGGTGCCAGGCTCCCAGTCTGACGGGTCACCCGTCAGCATTTATATTATCAAGAGATTTTGTGCCTGGTGCCAGAAAATGCATGGTAAAAGCAAGGTTTATAGGGAATCAATTTTACATTTGTCATTATTCTATAGCCATCATATTGTGAAATCAACATTTACCTTATTAAAGCAAAAAACTTGTCTATTGCCAGTTTAAGTAAAGAGTCTGATTACTTTTAGCTGGCTCCTAATCTTTAGCAACTCTTTTGTACCATCAGATAAAATACAAATACACAAACTCTTCTTATATTATTTTGTTTACACTGTTGGATTTTAAGAAGGCAAACATATGATCTCGTAATTTCATCGTGTTAAAATGAACAGCTGTAAAAAACTTAATTGCTAGCTGCAGTGAATGCTGAAAGAATTCCCACAAACAATGAAAACACACATTTACAGTATACTGCATACCTGTAACCACTGTTATCACTGTAAAGTTTCTTATCAAATAATAAAGCACTACAGCAATATCTGACTTGAAGCGTCAAATTCTCAAATATGTGACCACTGATTCCTTAAATGAGCCCATGTGTGGATCAACAGTGAGCCTAATTTCAGAGTCTTTTTCCTGTTAGGTGGTGAAAGCCAACATCGCACATTCCTCTCTATTCCTCTGTCTCTCTGTGGTCAGTCCTCTGTTCGCTCTACTACACCTGTGGAGAGTTAAATCATCACAGTTGGGGTAACAGAGCAGAAAAAAGGAGGACCGGAGGGGAGTCAACAGCAGGGGAAGTACGCTAGCAGTCGAAAAGATCTGTGGCAAAAACACGCTGAGCTCTACGCTTGCAGGAATCAGAGGAAAGACGAATCAGTCCCGAGATACTATATCGGTGTGAGACTGCAGGAGTACTTGCTACAGTGATTAGGCCTTGATTTTCAGCGTGTTTTCACCACTGCTGAGACAGAAGCAGAGCAGTTGAATGAGGAAAAGGGACTTCTGTTTGACCTCAAGACGTCTCGGTAGAGATTAAAAACTTTTCTTGTAATAACACGTTACGCTAAAAAGAAAATTCTTAGGCTCCTTTTGTTAATAGGCTTTGAATATATTTCCCTGAATTGCTGAGCTCTTAAAGGAATGGCATTTAGTGTATGTAAGTTAACTTGATGATTTTCATAACTTATTGCGGGCTGATCATTCTTGGATCGTACAGACATTTACTAAAGAAGACAGTTTTGGAGGAGATTTATTTGAACTGTTCATTGAAGTTTGTCAACAAGGTCTTCTGCATTACTCCCTTAGAAATGACCAAGAATGTGGTAAAACACCCCATCTCACAATGTAGGGAGAAAAAATTATTGTATCTGTTCCTTTATCTGGATCCGAAGCCAAAAGTAATGTGGTGTATTGGATTCCTCCATCCAAGTTTCGTGGACATCAATTCTGTAGATTTTGTGTAGTCCTGCTGACAAATTAGCCAACCAACTCCTTGGCAGAGGGAGTTATAGCTAAAAATTCAAAACAGCCACTGATTATGCTGAAAAATCCAACCGATTTTGGCATTATTGATTTGTATTCTGGGCCCATCTCAACCGCACTACGGCCACAATACAGTTGCAGGAGCTAATAATGGCTGTTCTAGACAATGCTCCTGTTTCACCGCATGTTTTAGCAGCGGCCCAGAAGCGGCTGTCCTCTCTGCTCCGTGGAGAATACGCAGCAAGTCTATTTTTCACAGAAGCGGCCTATAGCCACGTGAATCTGCTTAGAGCAGAGCGAGCCAGACAGGAAGTCAAACAGTGAAATGACATTTAGCATCGAGTCAATTTTAAAAATAAAACACCCTGTGCAGACTCGGGATCTACAGCGCAACAAAGTCAGAAATATTAACAATAAACACTCTTAAAACAGTCAAATAACGAAACAATTTAACTGTGTAGCCTACTCAACCACAGTAAAAGCACAAAAATCATGGAGAAATGATGAAATAAACACAATCCGAGCAGGTCAACAACATCAGGGATGACACTCCACTTCTGACAATGATGCACGCCCACATTTCAGCCAATCAGAATTTAGTTTTTTCGAAAAACTTTACAGTAACTGAAAAGGGTTGATACTGTAGTTTATTGCGGCACATTTTCAGCTTCAAGGACCCGTGGCTATCTCAGGATGACTGGTTGTATAATGATCAAGAGTATTATTTATGGTGAGAGAAAGAAATTGGACCTTGGTTGCAAATCCTTTCTAGTTGTTAAATATGATTGTCCAAAAGGCATATACAGTTTGAGCAAAAAGAACATGGTGATGGAGAAAATAACCAGAAAATGTGAAAATTAAAAACCAGATATAGAAAGTGAGACAGTCTCACACAATCATGTTCTCTACCTAAATAAAGAGTCTCTAATTCTCTGGAGTAATTAAAAAGGATAGATTGAACTTAGCTAACCTTGCTGTTGATTTCTTCATAATGAGGAAATGAGAGGAGGGTTTAAGAGGAATGAACAGAATATTAAGAGTGTCCGCCCCATTTAATCAGAATGTGGAATGGTTTGAGCAACACAGTGCCCTGCACAATGTATCTAACATCAGAACAGCTTTTACCAAAGGGAGAGGAGAGAGATGTTGACTTTCCCAGTGAGCAGGAGTGGGGAGCATGTCAAAAACCTTCACTAAATTCTGCTGATGACAGTCTACAGCACAATTACTTGTGGTGGCTACCAGGCAGAATGCAAACAGAAGATCCCTCTCCCTCAAGCACAGCCACTCACTGTCTTCTTCCCTCATTCCTTTTCAGAAAAGATGACACTGCCAAACAAACACCTTTAAATAATGAAAATGTGCTCTCAGGGTCAAACGCCTCTTTAGCTCAACCTGTTTCCTGCCAAACAGTCAATACAGCGTTAAAGTGGAGAGGGCGAGCAGGGGGGGGATATGGAAAAATCTTTCTCCTCACTCCTGAGGTTTTTAATGCAATCGTCCCTGCAGTGAAATGGCCGAGCTGTGCTGTAGCCTTGCAGCCTTATAATTCATCTTGCATCCATGATCTTTATTGTATGCTTTGGCTCCCACCTGCACCAGTCTCCCCTCCCCCTGCCTTCTTTTCCTGTGCCTGCCTGATCCTTTCACAAGTGTTTTTCTCTCTGCCTTAACTGCATAAATGCTTACACAGAGGAGTGACAACTTCGGGGGATGGTGACTTTAACTGTAACATTCTCACATTTTTCTGTCCTTCTCTCATACGTGACACAATTGCAAATGCACTACTTGCATTTTTCATGTGTTTTTGTGTGTATCTGCGTGTGTGTGTGATTCTCTTTGTATACATTGCCTGGCCCTGTGGGGAATAAGGATGATCAGTCTCTGGAGAAAATTCATATCTTCACACGTTCACATGCTGAGCTCCCCGTGGGCTCTGCAGCCGTCTCAGCAGATCATCTGCGGACAGTTAAGACATCTCGTAAAGTAAAAAGATGGAGAGTTTCCTTATTGAGCTGTGTTTGTTCCCTTGCTGGTTTTAGTGTTATCCCTACTGATTTTCTTTATTCCCCTATGAATTGTCCTGCGCAAACACTGTATTAAATCCGAAGTGTATTAGTGTGTTGATCACCAAGATGCCCTTCCAGTGGACACAACGTGGTGAAATGCTCTCTAGGGTGTCCTTCCAGTGGAAAAAACATGATAAAGTGTTCTCTAGGGAACCTTTCCAGTGAAAAAAACATGATAAAGTGACATCTATGGTGCGCTTCCAGTGGACAAAATGTGGTGAAATGCTCTCTAGGGTGCCCTTCCAATTGACAAATCATGATAAAATGCCCTCTAGGGTGCCTTTCCAGTGGACAAAACATGATAAAGTGTCCTCTAGGAGGCCCTTCCAGTGGACAAAACATGATAAAGTGCCCTCTAAGGAACCTTTCCAGTGGACAAAACATGATAAAGTGTCCTCTAGGGAACCTTTCCAGTGGACAAAACATGATAAAGTGCCCTCTAGGGAACCTTTCCAGTGGACAAAACATGATAAAGTGCCCTCTAGGGAACTTTTCCAGTGGACAAAACACGATAACATGCCCTATAGGGTGCCCTTCCAGTGGACAAAAATGATAAAGTGAGCTCTAGGGGGCCATTCCTGCCCCTGCCACTCAAACATCCTGAGTTTGCCACTGGTGTTGATACATAATATTTATATAAAATTGTAGGTATTTTTGAAAGTGGAATAAGGTAGAAAAAAAATCTCAGTCACCAGAAGATGCATGCTTGACAAAGACAGGTTATGTGCCTTTACTCAAAAATAGCATAACAGCTTTTGAAACGTGTACCACATCTTCAAGTCAGCTCAGCGAAAGAGTCAAATGAATGTTAGGTAGAGTTCAAGATTCAGCTGTATTTTCCTTAGCTTGCATTAGCAGTCAACACACAAGGCCATGCAGAGTCCAGATTATCATGCAGAAGCACCCGGGAGTCTGCCACCCACACTCTATTAAAACATCAACCCCAGGGTGTTGGATGCAGCAGGAAACACAGGAAACAAGAAGTGCACTTCCCACTGGCCGTGGCTCACCACGTGGGCTCAAACATGCAGCCGTTAAGGTTACTGAGAAGTGAGGCAGGGGTCTTTGTACCTGGTTTCTCTGCAAACTGCTTGTACTAAATCTAAAAAGAATTGCTTCTTTGTAGGCACTATCAAGTAATCTGACGCCCTCTGAGCAGACTTCTGATGACTTGTTATTTTATGCACTTTTTATTTTATGTCAGTCTTTTTCTTGTCCTGCTGGAAACATAAATAGTTTCTTTGAACGTCCCATTAATGTTTCCTAAAATTGTTGTTGTACAGCTCCTGTCTGGTTGCGGGAGGACATGAAGCCAAACTCGCAGACACACAAAATTGGATATTAAAGCGCACAGAAAAACACACAAACAATCACGCACAACCTTGGTGGTGCATGCGTGCAAGTGTGTTTTCCAGTGCGTATAAATAATGTGACAAGAAAGTACATGACAGCACTCTGATGTCCTGAGGTGGAAACTGGTGTGATTTAATTTCAAACAGCATTAAAATATATTACAAAAATGATTATTTCTTCCAGACTTTTTTTCTGGCAGCACTTCAGAATGACTAAATGAGAACGTTTGGTCTTTTTTTTCTCCAGTCTTTTGACAAACAACTTTTTCCTCAGTACACCTTTGTTTATATTTTTTTTCCTTTTTAGAGACAGATGAAGACAACTTTGGAAACCTGCATTAATGACAGTAACCTCTTCATTAGATCTTTTATTTTCTGTAAAAAATGATGATTAAATTATTTTTGGAGCCGCTCTCGCAGCAGCAAATCTATACGTCTGGGTTAGCAGTGCAAGCATTTTCTGTTACTTAATTATTTCTGTGGTTGGTGTACTGTTGGAGGGTATCACTGTGCACCTCCTCCACCAGTCCCTTGGCCACACTGGGAGAATGTGGGTGCATAATACAAGTAAAATGTCACCATGATAAATCTAACCTTTCCGGGGAGCCCTTAGTGGCTGCGTACCTGTGTACTTGCATTAATAACCAGATCTATCAAAGGGGAGTTTTCAGTTGCATTAGTGTTTGGGGAGTAATTGCTGTCAGCGGGTTCGGTCATAAATCCTGACACCTCAATCATAGGAGCTCCATAAATCACACTTAAAAAGTTCACATCTGATGTACACTTTCTCGCCGTGGCTGCTAACTGAAAACTGCTGGAGGAGAGAACTTAGCGAACACTGTGTTGCTCATTTTTCATACTCTTCTAAGCTCACTTCCAGGTATCACTTCTCTTGTGGGTGAGAACAAAGTTTAATGAAATTAAGTAAGCGGTCCGTTCTTTTCTTCCAGATTTCTCCTAATGGGCTCGGCCAGATAATCAAATTCCACCTTGGATGTCAACTTTTATACCTGTAAGCAACTCCTCCCCCTATCAAATCTAATTTCTCTTCCTATTCATAACTGTAGCTGTGAACTGGCCATTTACCTTGAGGGTAGAGGGCCAACAAGTCACATTACTTGAACGATTTAATGAGACAAGACCGGAAAATGTATTAAATGAGCGAAAATATGGAGATATGTGGAGGGTCCTTTTCTCTCTGGTGAAGTGGGTTTAACAGACGGTCCTTCATACAACAAGGTGTGATGAAATGAAGTGAGGTCCATCAAAACCCATTGAGAAAATCAGTCGCTTTACGTGTAGGGACTATTTTGATATTGTTGTTGCATGTTGTGACAATATCTGCTGTTGATGAAGCTACACCCATCGGCCCTCAATCCAAGTACCTCGAAATGTTATCACTGCCCTTACTATGAGCAGCAGCCTGATAGTGGTGTGGGAGGAAAGGCAATGTTGTTGCACAAATAAAATACAGATTGCAGAGGGGCCATTTTGAGAAAACCTCACTTGAGTGCGCTGCCCAGGTATATCAATGGCCGCTAAAGTAGAGGTGGTAATAATTGATTGATTAACTTGTGGACAGCCTCCCCTCATTCTACCCCTCCCATCTACTGACATGTTGGTTTGGATTGTTTTTGATTAACAGCAGGCCTCCTCCACATGTGGCTCACATGCTGTTGTGAAAACAGAAGGGCGGGTGGAAAAATCAGCAGAGCAGACACACACAGGGAACAACACGTATCACGCAAAAACTGTTTAATAGACCCGATGGCGTTTGGCCTCACCTGTAAGTAAAAACAACATGCTATCTTCTTCGGTCAAGTTACCGATAACAAACATTCTACATCCGGTTACATTTTCAAAATCAAAGAACTTGGTCACGAACCCTGGGGGGTCGCTTGGGTGAAAGTGCAAAAAAAAAACAAAAAACGGCAACACCTCACCTCAGTCTTTTGCAGATTTGAGGGTCTTTGAATTCCATCGTCCATTGTTCCTGCCAATTGTCACCCCGTGCTGGTACTGCACCTTCATACATACGTGTCCTAATTCATGCCTAGGCGAGCCAAACCATCACCAAAGCACGCTTACCTCTAGTGGATTGTCTATTACACACAGTGGGGGAAGGGGGAGTAAAAGTAGTTTGTGAGTAAACACTGAAAAAGGGTGTAGAATTAAGTTTTAAATGGTGAAATAAGAAATAACCTGCAACAAATGTCATAATGTATTCTTTCAAATAGTTTTCACCACAGGAAACACTGGTTTAAGCTGAATTTTGTCAGCCTCAGCTGGCTCAGCTGTGACATGAAAAATAATGTTACATTAGTTAGACTCCAAGTATCACCAAATCTTTACAATTTGTCCTCTGGGGACCATGACAGTAAAGTGTTGGGTGGATGGACAGAAGCTCCACAGCTATTGCTCGTTCATCCGTTTATCATCCAGTAACAACAGCACTCCCGCTCATAATTATTTCAAACATGCATTACCTGCTTGTCTCCTGCATCCAGTGTTCTGTACGTACAAGCGTAGCTGTTGTAGCTGATTAACATCGAGTGCGGACCAGACAAGCGTCTCCGTTCCTCCAGATGTGTTATTCTTCCTTCATTGTTAGACCTCAGAGGAGAAAAGATGGATGGAGACTGTCCGCCTGCAGGTAATCTGATTATGGGACCATTAATAAAACATCATTCATTAAGAGCCTGTATCAATCTGCTGTCAACATCAAGTGGTTCACTCATCAAAGTGTGACAGAGAGAGAAAGGTGGGGAGACAGAGACAACGACAGGAGAGTGGTTTATGGCACAGAGTTGCTGCATGCGTGCAAAATCACATTTTCTATTGATCATGTTTGTCTTGACGTGCCTGTGCACTCTGGGGAGACACTTAAAAATGTAAATAATTGATTTTGGCTCTATTTTTTGACTGGGTAATGACCCTGTATGTTAATTAAGTCAACCCCATTTCAATATTTTATTTTCATGTTTTGTAAATATATCTTCTTTATGCATTGTTACTTCCCACCTCTCTATCTACCCTTATCCTTCCATCTCTTTTCTCCAGCCTTCTTATGAATGCTGCTCCTGCGGCAGAGTGACAATAGCCGCCCAGCCTCTGGATCCCACAGGGCCTTCATTATGACTGACTGTATTATGTAAAGCACTTAAAATGCCTAATTATGCTCTCTGCCTGGCTCTATTTTAGTTCCTAAGTGTTGCAGTCGTCTGACTGATGGTCCTCAGGGACTTTTCACTCTGTGTTTGAAATATTTTTCTCATATCCTCTCTTCACTTAACAGTGTATCTTCAGACACAAACACCTTCCATCAGAACTGGAGACAGTATGGTGTCAGTGAAAGCACCGGGCACAGACTCCGGAGGTGGAAATACTGCGCCTGTGGACATGGAGTTGATGATCATTTTACTGGGAATTTTCATATGTAAATTGCAATAGGGAAACTTTTAAGTCATGAACTACATGATTGCAAAACTCATTTGAAATTCCTAAAAATGTAAAGTATATTGGAAAATGTATTTCAATTTCTCCATCTTAAAATAAAATGATCCCTCAGTGGGCAGATAATTCAAAGCAAGTGCTTACATAATTAAAACATAGCCCGGGGTTAGAAAAATAATTTACATTTCAGGGAAATCGAAGCTGTTGTGAAGCGGTTTTCATTGTGATTCATGGTTGGTGACAACATAATGGAATCTGAACAGAGACGGTTATACTGTGTGTATGGCATTTCCTCTGTAGAGAGAAATTTAATTGAATCTACCCCTGCATTTCCACTGATTGCACAGTAGCCCATTTTCAACCTGAACTATTTCTATTCTACTCAACTTGCACACTGCACTGGGCTTTGAGCGTGTGTGTGTGTGGGTGGATCAATGTGGGTGTGTACAAATGATGGAGAGAAAGTAGTAAAGAGTCAGTGTGGTTTTGTGCGTTGGCATTGTAGGTGGAATTCTAGCCGTGTGTGATGGATTTGTGTCTGATTGTCTCAGAAAATTACCATAAACAGAACAGAACAAATCCCTAATTGTTTTGGCTCTATATTTACAGGAGAACTGCCTGCAGCGTATTGCAGTCTCTTCTTAAACTCTACAGATTGCCTCTGATGCTTCTCTCTGCAGAAAGCCAGGTCATATCCAGGTCAACGCCAGGTCAGAGCAGAAAAGACAGCAATACATCATCTTCTGTATAAAGCTGAGGGATTGCCTCACAGGTGACTGGGCGCAAAGATGATTTGACCATTCGCTGAGCCTCTGGCCATCTTGTCTGTTCAGCGCTCATCCAAATAAGGCCTCCTATGAGTGAAATTCTCTGCTGGGCCCTTGTCCGCTACAGCAGCCAGAGCAGATGGCTGACTATTGACATGCAAGGAAGCCTATCTAATGCAGGCGCTGTAGTGCAGCGTTACCGGCGTCAGGGGAAAAGGGTTGATGGAGTTTAAAGTGAATTAGCTTTATGTTTCGTTATCGTTTATTGCAGCCCCCTGAGTCAACCCTCAGGGTGTTCTGGTGAAAGTAGAGGTGCATATTTCACAACTTTTTGCGACTAGCTATTATCTTGACGATTTTCATTCTATCAAACCCCATTTTATACCGTTTAAGGTCAGCAATTTTTCCACAATAGTCATTCAAATTGCACTGACATTCTGTAATTACCTCCTTTTGTAGTAGTTTCCATCATTACTGGCAGTGTCCACCTGTCTTTTACAGGGTTTGCTTGCTTTCACATGCACAAGAGACTCACAGTTACAGTGTTGCTATTTTTGTTACTGTTGAAGATATAACAAGGTGATAAATCAGTGATTGGATATGACATGATAACATCCACTAATACAGAGATAAAATAGAAATAATTGCTCTAGGATTGATAAGAATCCATTTCTCAGCTCAAATCTCTAACATTTAAAAACACAAACAAACAACCGAACAACCTTGAAGCATTCTCCTGAACAACTGAAGTGGATGGAGAAAAAAATATATATATAAAACAACCTAAAAAACTAATAATTGCTCCATTCAGCTTGTCTGGCATAATCCAAATTGATTTGAAAAGATGTTATTTACACCCTCCCTGCAAGGTCAAGCTCGTGCAGACACTAACATGGTGCGTGCTAACAAGCTGTATGGAGTCATTTTATGTTTTTGTCAAATAAATCTTTCAAAAATCTCCTTCAATAATGCTGTCTGGCTGTGAAGCTCCAGACATGTTTTTCTGAACTACGGATCTTCACTGACTTTCTCTTGGCATTGGGTTATTAATGACAAAATGTTCATTTTATCCTTTAATAGCCACATTAAGATAAATACAAAATCAGCCTACTGTGTAATATAACTAAATTATAGGGCAGATATCTCAACAGGACCTCCAAAAACTTGCCCACGCATTTATCTTCAATAGGCTTGACTAACAAGGTCTTTTCAAAAAGCCGATCAGGCAGCTCCAGCTGATTCAGAACACTGAGTCCTCAGGAGGCTTGGTCACATCACTCCATATCCACATTGTTGCGCCGGCTACTTCTTTGTCAAAATATGTATTTTAAAATACTACTCTTTTTACACTGTATTAAGCACCAAATGGTTTGGGATCAGAATACATTTCTAATGTGTTGCTCCAGACTTCTCAGATCATGCTTACTGTCCCCAGAGTCCAAACTTAACATGGAGAAGCAGCATTCTGTTTTTATTCACCAGATGTCGGGAACAAACTCTCAAAAAAAGCTCTTTTTGAAAAAGACTTATTTGTGTCTTTTTATAAAGCCTTGTCCTTCTTTTATATCTTTCTATAAAGCCTTTTACGCTGTATGTAAAGTACTTTATATGACCTCATTGCTGAATAATGCCATACAAAAATCTACCAGAGCTGCCTTCGAGGTGTCATTGACAGAGGCTGCCCTGTTCACTGATAGCTAGTTTAGAGATAAAATGAACTGTAAACTAACGAAAAATGTATGCACAACTATTCTGATAATTGTTTGATTGTTTATGCCACATAATACAAACAAGGCATTCTCTGGCCTCAGCTGCTCAAATGTGTAAATATGCTGTTCTTTGTCATACAACTGAATATATATTGTAATATCTTTGGGTTTTGGACCATTTTTCAGATAAAACAAGGACTCTGAAGACAATCCTTTGTGGTCTGGTAAATGATAATGAGCATTTTTTCCCTTTTTTTGATAAGTTAAAGACAAAACAATTAATCTGTTAATTGGGAAAACAACCAGAAAGTTAATCAGTAATGAAAATAATCTTTAGTTGCAGCCTAAAGCAAAAACAAAACAACCTTCTGCTGCTTCATAATAATAATAAAAAAAAATCTACCCACACACCTCTCTACACATTTTTGATTAAAACGCTAAATAAAGTATTTTCAAATTATGGGCATATCATGTAATAGCCATATAATCGATGTGAGTTCTCTTTTGCTCTTTAATTTAATGACGAATGAACCCAATGCATACCTGTGCTTATTATGCATAACTGATAATGCATAATTTATATTTACATTACAATGCCATGGTCATGAGGATTTGAAGATCTTATTATTTTACAGCCTGAAAAAGGTGTAAAAAAAAAGCAAGAAAAAAACATTCTGTATGCAAACATGAACTGGATGCTGAAATTAAATTCATGACTCCTTCTCTACAGACTCAGATACACTCACTAAATGAACCTCTCTCGTATTTTTTTCGGATATTAGATAATGGTAGAAGCGATCAGGCTGGAGAATAACGCGCACACCGGCTCACTGTTGGAGAAAATCAGCTGGTTGGTTCACTCTTTTTCTGCTGAAAGCCTTTCTGTCCATCTTACCTCGGCGAGGCTTATCAGGTAATTAACGTCATGAATGGAGGTTTAATGACCCTCACATCAACCTTGTTTAAAGGAAGTAGAATTAAAGATGGTATCTGGACATGTAATAATGCAGGAGGAGCCGGGGTAGCAGGGATGGAAAGCCCGAGCATCAATGTCATCGTTCTGCTGATCGGGCGCCGAGAGTCCTGCTTGTGCATTATGAGAAACCCTTAAGGCCAAGAAAAGCTTACTGACTCCTACTGACTTGTATATCTGGTCTCTACAGAAGACGTAGAAGAGTTCACGCTCGGTAATTGGGCTGTGACCTGGCCTGAACGGGCCTGAGTTACAGTTTGTGTGGAGGAGGGAGTGGTGCAGAGCAAAATCCCAGATTAGGAAACTACAAACAACATTTAAATAAATGAATAAAATATAAAATTAGTAAACACTGAACCACATCTCGCTGAATGTTGTTTTCAGCCAGTGATGACTTGCATGTAAAGCGCTTCCAAACCCTCATTTGATACAAATAGGCCTAAAACAGTGGTGATAGCAGTCAATAGTAAGACGTTTTTTAATGCTTACATCTTAGTGTCTATTTGGACATACCTGTACAGGCGGGGGAAACATCTCAGCTGCTGTGACACGATTAGTGCGACCTGTAATAGCAGGTAGCAGTTGACTGATATTATCCAGAACAGATAGTATCTAGCACTCATTGCTGAAACATGAAAAGAAAGTCAAAAATCCCTGGCCGGTGCTGCAGAGAGGTGGGCAAAAAAGGGGATTTATTTAAGCAGTCTGTAGACGATAATGAGGGCAGTGGCAAAGAAGCAGAAACATCAAAGAGGAATGAGTAGGAAGCAGGTGCTTTATCATGCTAACATGCTATGTCCTGTGAACTTGCTAAATTAACAAACTAAAGAACAAAATGTTTTTGTTAACTTTGGATTTTCATTCCTAGAATACTGCCGCAGGTTAAATTTCTCTAAAGTCTTACATTTTAAATGGGTAAAACAAACAAGTTGATTTGATCATTTTCTTCTAGACTACTCATCAGTTCTGTTTAGCATTACAGCCTATCAGATATTTTATATTTGACTGCCACAATTCTATCAAAATCAGGCTGTTAGGTCACTGTTTTGCTTTCTGTTCACATAAACAGGAGGTTGTAAAATTGGTTTCATCATCTTATAATTTAGCCAAACACAAACAATTTTGTGGTTTTTTTTTATTATTATTAACGATTGGTTTATCGACAAACATGTTGTGTCAATTCAAATTTAGTATAAAACTGGGGCTGCTGACAAGAAATTCCCGGCTGCTTTCCTGAGCTGGTGCACCCCTATACCTTTATAGCATTTGGAGACAGGGTGAGAAGTAGCTGAGTGCCCTCATACAGATTGGACTTTATTGAGGTCCATCTGCCTGTAATAATAATAACTGACACCCGAATGATCAAAAGTAGAATTTACTTTATAAATAAATTAATTGATTGTTGTTTATTGTTTTGGTATTTTTTGGAACCTTTTTTGTTGTTTTATTAATCCTTTTAAGATTGACCTACTTACTTTTTATGGTGAATGAGAGGAGTCAATTCACTTAGTTGCTGTTGTTTCCATTTGGTTAGTATTGTATTTCTTCATCTTTTGATACTGTGCAATCTTGCTATTTTCGCAGTGACCCTTGTAAGACTAGCAAACACTTAGTGGAAGATAATGGGGTTAATAAAAGAATAAAGAACTGGGTGCTGGCATTAGTCATGAGCAATCAAATCATGTTTTCTTTCCCTTTAAGAGCTGTGCACTCTGTACAAGCAGGCTAAAGCTATTTCATGATATAAAAAAACAGACTGGAGTGGATTCACTGTAAAAGCTTCTCTCCAGAGGAAACTACAGTAATACACTTGTGCTGAAGAGGCGCAGATGAATAGTTTCTTACATTTAAGGTAGGTAGGAGATGAAGCATCAAGCTGTGGGCCTCAGATGACAGAGTCAAGGCCCTCTACAAAAATATAGAGAGATGACCAATCACAGAGCTTTCTGATATGTTTTTTACCTATTAACTCAAGCGAGGCCCTGACAGATGGCACACAGAGATACTTTTCTTTCTTTTTCTTTCTGCTTGATATTTCCAACAATTTGCAGCCGTGTTCGGAAGAGCCTGTCCTCATCAGAAAACCCTGTCGGTCGAAAATGAAAGTAGATCATTTGTAGTAATGATTATTGCTGGAAGGGAGGAAGTAGGAAGAAGTAGTATAAAGAGTGCATAGAGAGAAGGTCAGCGACAGATAACAGTTATACAAGCACTCTCATTCAGGAGACCGCTGTTCATGTCCAGAGGGAAACCAGAAGTGAATGGAGAGTTATTTGATGGTGCAGTTACGTCACGTACAGAATCTTACAGAAGTTACTTACGCAACGTAGGTACATTGGGAACAGAGGTTTAAGAAGTAGTGATTTTATGCCAACCCACAATGTTTTCCTACACCTAACCACGTAGTTTTAGTACCTCCACCTAAACAAACTGACATACGACAAAGGTCCGGGAGGTGTGTTACAGTTACGTTGCAACGGTTATGTTGTTTTGGGAACAGTGGTATATGGAGTTTTTGGAGACACTGATAATCGACATATTCAGTTATTTAGGTACTCAAAATCTGGACGACTATGCTTGTCATTACGTCATTACTTTCACAGTAGCCAATGAGAGAGATATCCGAGAGCAGCTTACAGTGTTGCCAAGCAACCATAAACAACCTCAGTCCTTAGGACTAAAGTTAGCTAACACACCAGTTCTCGCTGAAGCATAGACAGCATGTTGATTGCGTATCTCCAACCATTCTCTCATCTGGAAAGCATTAACGTAACTACAGCTAGTTGTTGTGCCAGTCTCCATTTGTTTACATTTGCCTACCCGTGAGATGGCGTGAGATAGATGACGTGAGGTGCTGCATTGCTCCCTCTGGCACGATAATCCTGTAGTGTGTGATGCGCAATTATCAGAGTCTTGTTGCGTGTCTCCTTATGTGCGTAACAGCACTCCTGTAGTGTAAGCCCGGCCATGGAGGGCTTTCAAAGAGTCAAACTTAGAGCCTACCAACTTATTTGCACTTATCTCTTTTTGTGTCATTTTGCCTACTGACACTTATTCGCATAGTGAGTGATGTTAAAATCTACAGTATATTACTTTATTTGAAAGGATTTAAAGAACCTCAAAGCAAGGTTGGACAGCTTGTCCTCCACATACAGTTGATAAGTTGAGTCTGTGTATATAGAGCACTGGACATGTAAGACAATTTTGTTAATACGCAAGTATCATAACATAAAATAGATGTTATCTGTACAACCTCCAGAGGAGTTAATGACATCAGAAATTGACACTGACACAGGCTATATGAGGTCTAGAAACCTCTCGGCTACATGAACCAAAATTTACCTCTAAAAGACAGAGAAATGTGATGGGGTGTAAAGACCACTGTTAACACCCTTCCCAGTCACTTTAGGTTTTTACTCCTTAATTATATGCCACAACTGTATGAATTACAGTGCAGTGATAAAATCAGGCTTTTGCTCTCATCCACACACAGACAGGTAATTTCTCCTAATGGCACCATTACGTATGGTGCAGAATGTGTGTGTGTGTGTGTGTGTTTTTAATTGAAGTGGATGTTATAGTAAAAGCAACAGGGAGTTAAAGATCAGGATAAGGGAACATAAAATTGCAATTAGATATAATGATGTTAAGTCTTCAGTAGCCAGACGCAAACATGATGTTAGCTCTTTCAGATTTATGGTTGCAGAAGTAATGGAGCTGCCAGCCAAGGAAGCAGACAAGATGTGATTCCCCAAAGGGACAGAAGCATAGATGGGAATTTATGTTGAACAATTAAACCTCAAATCGAAAAGAGAATGAAAATTGTAATTTGTCTTACTGCCATTAGAAACTTTGACATAGGTAGACCGTCTTCTCTGTTTTGCCTTGTGCATTGCAAAACCAGAAGCAGTTAATATAGTTAATCATTGGTCACTGTTGTTGATTTAAAACACCTGTCAGATTATGTTTGTGAAACTTACATCTGCCATGTGGTTAGCTTCCATTTGCCAAACAGCCACTGTACCACAAGTTTTTTATACATCTTGATGTCAAAACAGCCTCTCAAAGTAGCATATATCATCGCTGTGCCTGGCAGGGGGCAGTGCCAGAAATGTTGGTCTCCCTAACAACTCAACAACAGCTCTGACACTTTAACTAGCTGTAATCCCAGGCGTGTTACAGGCCCTCTGTCAAGCTCTGGGCCCCCTGAATCATTCAGGGTTTTTCACCCCAAACTGTGCCCCTGGCAGCCTCCCATCGGCAAACGCATTAGTGCGAATCCCCTTATTCTTGACACCAAAATTGCACTGCACTGGCTACTAAATTGTTATTGTTACTGAAGCATTCCTTATGGTGCCTGTCCACCCCAGTTCATGATAGGTCGCCCCAAATTCCAAGCTTGCACAGGTGGGAAAAACACCTGTGTGCTGCTAAAAACAACACTTGGATGGTCCACAGGCTCACCATTCACCCCTGAAAAAGAAAATAGAGCCCTCAGTGTCATATTTTTTCTTGTCAGTGGATCTGCTCAAGGCATTACAACTTGATGCAGTCATAGCTTTGAGCTGTGGTTACTGAGCCTTTCTGCTCTAATAGAAAATGTCTCTTTGTTCAATGTTTACTCTTTGAATTCTCAAACTGGCATCCAAACAACCACCATGGGGGTCCGTCACTGGTCTTAACCACAACATTAAATAAAGTCATTTTTTTCAAAACTTTTTACCCCCTAGTGTGGTATTGTGTTACAATTTAAGCAAAAGGACCCAATTCCGAGACACAGCGCAGGTTGAAAAACAGAGAGCAAACTTTAAGGAGATAAAGCGAAAATCCAAAGAACAAAATGCAGGCAATAAAAAGGCAATGATTGAAGAGCAAAACTAAACCAAGTACGATGACACAAGGGACAGAAGCAACAAATGTAGGTGAGACTGGTAACAGAAGTGAAAACACATAAACACAGACTTAAAAACACGAGGGATTGACTAATGAGGGACAGGTGACACTTAT
Organism: Pagrus major; assembly: GCF_040436345.1. NCBI lineage: Eukaryota > Metazoa > Chordata > Actinopteri > Spariformes > Sparidae > Pagrus > Pagrus major. The sequence continues at coordinate 11,703,047 of NC_133221.1, read as the reverse complement.
AAAGGCAATCAAATAAGTCAGGAAAACACACAAAGACAGATAAAATCTAGAAAATAAAACAGGAAATAACTGAACTGAACGAAGGACCATGACAGTATAAGGCCGCGATCACACATACACGAATGCAGGTGAATGGAAATGGCCTGATGGTGCTGAATGTGGCAGTGCAGGATGTGAGGGGTCAACCACACCCAGTCTTTGCTATTGGTTGTGGTTGCAGCTTCGCCAGTCAAAGTTCACCAACGTCTTTCTTTCTTTCTTTCTTTCTTTCTTTCTTTCTTTCTTTCTTTCTTTCTTTCTTTCTTTCTTTCTTTCTTTCTTTCTTTCTTTCTTTCTTTCTTTCTTTCTGCCCTTTAGCGGTAATGGAATGGAAGTGAACAGGAGGCAAATGTTGATTTTGCATATGTGTGACCGCAAACTTATTTTTGATGCCGCAGATCCAAAGACAAGCGAATCGTTTTTGGAACTACCAGTAACACAGGACATATGCATTTGTTTCCATCGAGAAACAATTAATACCACTTTGGAACTGTAACTACAGCTGGTTGGAATTGGAGGGGATAGTAGAAAACATTAGATGGAAAAATGTGACTTTATTCATTCATTTAGTCTGTAATGGAGACATGAAAGCAGATAGCATTGAACCGTAAATCGAACCTTCTGTTTTTCACTAATACATGCACATATAAGGCAAATAGAAGAGGTGTGTGTTCACAAGTATCTTGCTACCTTCTGCTTGAATTCATATGTGATGCTAACTGCATCACTATCCAAGAAAACAAGTGACTCCAACTTGATTATCCAACAGTTTAGCCTCTTCCTTCGCTGATTCATCACAATTAGCCGTGATTGACAAATCAGGGTTGCACTGGGCCTACTGTGGACAGTACATATGTCTCACAGTCGGATATCACATCTGCCCACTTACCCAAAAATTAAAGCTGATTTTATGAGCTGCTGTTTGGCTCATGAGTCCCAATGGGAATTTAGTGGGATGTTGACGATGAATTTCTGGGAAAAAAAACAAAAAAAACATGCTGACAGTTGCAGTAAAGCCTCACACCGCAAATCCTTACCACCAACCTGTTCATCAGCTTTTCTGTATGCTTGTCAGCCATGTAGGTGCACACACACGCACATACAGACGCAAACACACATGATGCAGCCGTTCAAGGGTTGTGATATTGACCGTGCCCTGATAAATTTGACATTTTGACAGCTATCGCTTCCTTCTGCAATTTTTCACGCCGACCGAAAGGCTGAATGTTTCTACCTGTTCTCAACCCCCCGCTGTCTGCTTTATCTCCTTTGCATTACTCAGAGGTAATTTACAATGCCTGTGGTGTGATGGTTCCTCAGTATCCGTCCCCACTGATCATCAAACAAGCCTCCAGCCGTGGCCTCTGACCGCTGCCTATACTGCCTCCCTATCATCCTCCTCGCAGCAAGCACAAAACAGAGAGAAAGTGAGGTTGTATATATAGAAAGAGAGAGAGAGAGCGATCAAAAGGAACAGAGGGAGAGAGTTATCGTTCGATTGAACGACGTTTCTTTTCTCCACTAGCACAGGGGAGATTTCATTGAAAGGCTGTTGCAGTCTATCGATCGGCCCTCAGGGATGGATACTGTGAAGCCAAGGATGGATAGTGAGTGAGAGAGAGAGAGAGAGAGAGAGAAAAGGTGGAGGGATTCATGCAGCAAGAGAAACACAGAGGCAGAATAGCATTCAGTTGTGTTACAGGAGAATAAGAGTGAAAGAAAGAACACTGAGCAACAAAAGGAGAGAGACATAGCACACACAAAATGTAGAGCCTGCTGATGTTCTTTGTGCAGAGTTTTTCCTCTGCTGGTCAACCGTTTCAATAGCCATGAGCTGTGCTCGTAGATCCTCAGTCTGTGAGGGAGGAAAGAAACACTGAGTAAACAGAGGCAGAGTGGTCAGCTAATGCTGTTTACAACCTGAAGAGTAGTTCTCAAAGAAAAGAAAAGAAAAAGTAGTGGAGAAAAGCCATTGTGGTTTAATCCACAAAATAATCTATTGGGTTTTTTGTGTTCAATGCAATAGGCTGGGTATATTTATGAGCAACTTGTGAAAATGTCATTTGTTGTGCTGCTTGAGAACAGTTATAAAAATATAGTTTAAAAAGGAAAAATATATCAGTGGATCACTCACTGGGAAGAAGTTCATTCTTTTGCAGGTCAAAAGTTCAAATTTTCATGAATAGCAACCCGTCTTGACACACAGAAAACGAGAGAGTCCAAATGAAAGCTATCGTAGGTTTTCAGCTGTGTTGCAATAATCACCTTCAATTAACCCTCTCTGTTGAAGCATTAACTGCTCTGAAATTAGGAATGGCTTGCAGACAGTTATGAGACAGGAATTGATGGTAAAAATCATTTTTTTAATGGTGTGTTAACTTATTGTCCCAGGAGCAAGTGAGCCACTGTAACTGGCTTGCAATGGACAGTTAGAAAGCTCGCTATCTCAAACAACATTTTGTAAAATCCTGCGGGTAATTACAGTACAGAGGGAAAAAAAGGAGGCTCGCAGAGCTAATGTGACAGAATAGTGCTAACCAACGACCAGGTCTTCATTACCTGTTTATTACCACAGAGATTACGATTTAGGTTTGGTTTGGTTGTCTGTTTTTCAGCCAGAATCCTGAAAAATCATCGGCCAAATTTTCATCAAACTTGAAAGAGTGTAGCATGGCAGCAGTATCCAGAGACACTAGTGTTCTGGCTGAACCCCTCAAGGTCTCAACAAGTGTTTGGATGTGTCTGATTACACTCCGTGTGGTGATATGGACCGAAGCCAATCGTTATCGTTGGGGTGCGGTCTGCGAACATCTGACAGTCAGGTGGTGCTGGGAAGAACGTGTGGATGTACTGCTCTCTAACTCCTTCTTGGTGACAATCCTGGATGCTATGAATAGGGCCCATTTTTTAGCACTGAATCCCACCCTGTTAGTGGCAATAGTTTCAGTGAAAAAGGTGAAAAATTTTGAAGCTTTGTCTTTGCATCAGTCTTGCCTACATTCTCCCTTGATAATAAGAGTGACATGTGCCCAAACCCAGCATTTCAACATTAGTTTATTGTAGCCGAGTTCAAGTCTACTGTCATTGATCTTTCTGCCTTTTGCTCTCCTTCTTTTCAGTCAGAGGAGGATGAGAGTTATGGGTCCCAGACAGCAGATAAAGCCCTGTCTATGGAGCGCTTGTCAAACTGGATAGCGGAGGCTATCACCTTGGCTTACTCCTTCACAGGATAGGTACCCCTGAGAACACACTCTGCTAGAAGTGTAGAAGTGTGGCTACAACTACTACCTAAGTGACCTGGGCACTGTTACAAAGCGTCACAGTGGAGGATGTGTGTGTTGCTGCCTCTTCGGCCACCACACATACCATTGTGAGGTTTTATAGCCTTGATATGACAGAGTGTTCAATAGCTCATCCACATCTGAGCGCTGCCAGACGTTACTTTCTCTGATTTGCTATGGTATGGGTATTGCAAATGAGTATTTTTCATTATTAGGGGTCTGGCCATGTCAAGTCTGTCCATTCAGTGATTGGTGTTTGTGAGGAGAGATGCAATGCTTTTAGGAGTATACATATATTAGTAGTACGAAATTGAGTTCGAAATGAAGCAAAAAGTTTGTGTTGTGCTACAACCCTTGTTTTACGAATGAGAATGAGAGTTCGTACAATCCGCTCTCACTGACACCAGTTACGGGTCTGAACTCCAGGTACTACAGGAAGTTATACAGTCTGTGTGATAGTGTATAGTACTGTATACTGCTTTTCAGGTGCAGTGACGCAGGCCAGAGGATCCAACGACTGGAGACAGCAAAAGACGTTAGTATGAACTTTCATTCTCATTCATAAAACTGTTTTTTCATAACAAGCTGCCATGTTCACGATGTTCTTTTAGTCTAAGCAATTGATTTTTTTGCATGGGTAATTAACATTATACAAAAGTACTTTCTGGTTTTGATGGATGTATGTAAGTATGTGTAATATTTCCAATTTAGAAGTACATAAAAATGCACAACTGAGATGATGGGGCATCAGCTAGGCACAACAATACCGACAAAAGAGGCTCATTGGTTCAATCAGATTCTAGGAACAGGGTTCAGATACTTTTTAAGCCATGTCAGTATTAGATTTTTTGTTTAGTCAAAGAAAACCGTCACCTTTTATTATATTTATACTATAGTCTGCTCTATCACTATTAGGGAAAGTGAATGAATTGTTTATATTTCACAAGGCATACCACGGCCAAGTAGTTTGCTCCCAATTATTGCTGTGTCAACTCTAACTTTTTCCTGTCAAGTCAATTTAGGAAAATTCATGTCATCAATATTTGATTAAAACTCAAAATGGAGTAAAAATGGGGTCACATTGTTATCTCCGTGGCAATTTGTGCTGCATGACATACAGTGACTGTTGTCTTCTACTCTCTCTGATGGCAAGCTGCGAAACTAACTTGCTTTTTATTTTTTCCTTTTTATCTTGCCTCCATAGGTCCTTGAACATGAAACTCCTGCACCGCTTAAATTACATCTCAACATGCATCTTGACGTGTTGAAATTGGGGAGAAATGGGTGGAAAAAAAGTTCAGACATATAAGTTAATAAGTTTGCTGCCCTTGGCTTGAACTCGAATTATCTCAACACACTTGAAAGGTAGGCTTATGTGAGATTATGTATGAGACACATCTTTATGTATCTTGCCATATGGGTGTGTACAGACATGCATACATTAGAGTGTGCTTTAAGGAGGTAAGAGGATCCAATCTGTTCCTTGGAAAATCAGTCTGTACAATCTTTGTGATTCCTAATCTACCTATCAGAGCAGAATAATCATATGTTAGACACAGTACTTTGAGCCAAAAAGTTCTGCTATTCTCTGAAATTGTCAGCGAGTCATCTTAGAGTCTTCAGTTGAGTTACAAACACAGTCAGAGGGGCCACAAGACACAAAGGCAGTCACAAAGACTCATGCCTGTTAAAGACTAAAGGACAGAACCACAGGTCCCCTGAGTCCCAACCCTGTCCTCCTTACAGTATACCTAATGAGTCCAACCACTCCTCCGGCTCCATGAACACAGCAGTAGAGCCTTGGATCCATCCAGGGTGAGTGCGTGCACCACAGGACCACATCCGTCCTCCAGGGTCAGATCCAGTTCTGATGGATGACTCCTCAGGGACGAGAGATAGCTGAGCTGCTCCTCGTCTCCTTTTGTCTTTGTGGTTCATACATCTGCAGGTAAAAACACACACATACACACAGAAAGGGTACGTACAGTTGAGCTGTGACCTTGTCCATGACCACACACTTAAATGGCCATGTTTCTGATGAGCGGTTTCCCATGGGGGAGGAAGGAAGGAAAAAGGGGGGTAGATGTGATGATGAAATACACTGATTGTCCCCTGATAGATTGGGGACAAGGCCCCTAATCGCTCTTGATGTCATGTGGATGACCTCCCAGGATACAGAGCACAGATTCATCACCTGCAGCTCTCCTATCATTCAGCACCAAGCGAATCACTGGTCATGATATACTGCGCAGGTGTACCATAAATACCACCTTTCACCTGATGAAATCCTCCATCAACCACTATTCTTAGGTTTCTGTAACCTGGAGCTCTGCCGATGCAGTGACCCCGTTGTTATGAATACAGAACTGCTTCTGCTTACTTTTACTATATGTGATTCATCAGAGCAGTTGCTTGCTAACAATACACTGCAATTTTGAAGAACATGGGGATGGAGAAATCTGACTTTGCAAGGGATGAAGAAGTAAACAAAAAGATTAGATCTGACTAGATGTGTGTTTGTCCAGAAAAGAGGGAAGGGAGGAGTCATGAGTGCAAGGAGGAAGAGTGCTATCTCTTCTCTGTGGAGTCATTTATCAGAGCTGAATCTGGCCCTGGAGGAGAGATGTGATCCCATGGTGCAACCACAAACACAGAATGGATCCAACTTTGTATCCAGACATATTTTTTATCCTCAAAATTACCTGCCCGAACTGCACTCTTCCATTTAGAAATCCATCAACCACAATGCAGGACAATGTTTGTAATGATTGTACAGCTCCAGTTTCATATGAAAAACTTGAGAACAAATTTTTGTGGTTTTGTATTCTGCTGCCACTCTCGCTTTTTAAAAGTGACATTTTTTCACTTTAATTTTGAAGAAAAAATCACCATGGTGCAATCCTGCCTTTTCCACAATAGCTGCTCAGGTCATGCTGCTCTTTTCTTTTGCCGCCTTTTATGGTGAGACCAAGATGTTCTCTAAAAAGTAAATTGTGACACTCACTCAGAAAGGTGAGACACACAAGTGAGATGCTATGAACAAAAAATGCATTGATGTATCTGTATTGCCTGCATGTGAAGGATAGCTTAGCTGTTAATAGACCGCCAGAAGCTTGTTTTCAGACTTTTCATCAATTTCCATCAGCCAGATTCTGTAATGCATGCAGTTGATTCCTTATATAAAGATTTCTAGCCCTTTGAAAATGTTGAGAAACTTATATTTCATAGATAACAAAGTGGATTAACAGAGTTTGGGTGGTAAACCCTCCATTACATCCTTTGTTGTTGTGTTTATGCCCCAGTGATCCCATTCCTTCAGAGCTCATCTGTATGCAGCCCGCCGGTGTTGTGCATGGCCAGCTCTGTACTCAGTGTATCTATTGCAATGCTCTGTGTAGCGTGACTGTTGCCTGTGTATCATCTATCAGGGGATAGCATAACCTCACTTTAAAATCATATTCCACTGAATCAGAATTCAATTCCAGATTCCTCCAAGAAAATATCATAATAATACATCTCCCCTGGATTCCACTTGGGCCACTGTCATAGTGCTTCCTGACTCATTGCCTGCACTGTAATTTCTCAATAACATCTTTGGCAGAGACACGATGAAACATTCAGTGAATGAATTTCATTGGCTATGGGGGAGAAAAAACCTTGGGAAGGTGTGATTTTAGATGCATGAAATCCAAAGGTGCTTACATACATTCAAGTTGTTATGAATATGAAACACCTCGACTATGTTATTGTATTATTCATACATCAGAGAGATGCCACTGCGCGATGGAAGAAGCAAGCTCTAAAATGAGAGCAATGCAGTGTTACTTTTTCTCCCTATGTGTTGCGTGCTTTTCGATCGTACGGCAGTGCCAGTCTTCATCTTCGACGTACTTAAATGTTGAATAGAGGTAATGAGATTGGAGCTGAATAACAATGATGGAATTCCGTAATGGATTACTGCACTGCACACAATGCCGTGGTTTCACAGTTTCCCTGATTAGCGGTACAAATTTAACACTTGTTAGGCTTTCTGTAAACAGCGCTGAGGGAGATTATTTGTCAGGCGTGTAGGATTCTATCAAGAGAGTCAGTCTGTGTGATGCATACGACTTTCACAATACTCTTCACTGTCACAACTGCTGATCATAGTCTTTGCCACAGCACACAGCACACAAATACTGATTAAATAACGAATGCTTTCGCAAAATGTATGTTGAGACAGAAAAAGAGTGTGTGTGCCAAACATTCAAACCTTTCCAAATCAAGCTATAATATAGTTAGTGTTGTAATGAGTCCCTATCTCCTACAAATTACCTTATAAAACATACAATTAAATTAAATTGTTATGTTTTAAAATGTGTTTTAAAGGAAATTAAATACTGCCTGGGTTATATTCACTGGCAATGTTTTTCATAGCTCAACAAATGCAACTTCTTTGTAGGTGTAAACATCACACCATGCATAAGTTGAAGGGAAGTTGACAAGATGGGCGCTAAAAGCAGACCTCTGACACTGGAGACCAGGATTCAGGTCCTGGGTCCTCTGTGGGATAAGGTTTTGGCTACTGAAGCACTTTACTCAGGATACTCAGACGCAGGCAAGTAACGGAATAGAAATCGAGCTTTAATGTAACCAAAGCTGTAGTCCAAAATGCAAAATCCAAAGCAAAAAGCAGTCATGGAAACAAAAGTAATCCACAAGCAAATTAAAACAAAGATCAAACTAGAAAAACAGGAGGACAGGGAGATGCAGGGGACGCAGGAACAAAACCGATGAAGCAATGAAGAGTGAGGGGAAAACACAGGCTTAAATACACAGGGAGTGATTAATTAATGAGACACAGGTGCACACAGAAAGAGGGTGGGAAAACCGATGAGGGGAGGAAGTGGAAAGTGATACATGACACATGAAGACATAAACTACAAAATAAAACAGGACATGACGAACAAAAAAACCCAAACCATGACAGTGTGACTATTTAGTGCTGTCTTTTACTTAAAAGTAAACTGTTTCTTAAAATTAAGAAACAGTTTGAGAATATTTTGGTGGTTTTCTTACAGACAGTTCAATACAACTGAACATAGCCTACAATCTGTATACTATGTCTCGTAAATATAAGGCTACAGCAGCAGCCGGTTAGCCTAGCGTAACATAAAAAAGTCTGCCTGGAAACCGGAACAGTAAGTCACATGCACATTGTGTTACACATTTTTCAGAGGTGGACAGACAATTTTCAAGTCTGTGAGATAAGATAAGCTAAACTAAGCTTACCAAACCAGCTGCTGGCTGGTATGTATTACTGTTATATATAACGGTGGTATTGATCTTCTCATTTGACATCTCCCAGCTAGAAAGCGACAAATGCATTTGCCCCCATTGTTTAACTATAAACCAAGTAAGCATAGAATCATAAATCATGCTTTAGCATAAACACTACCAGTGAACATTTTGCAATAATGGTCAGCGTGAATATTTTGTGAAAAACAGTTCCTCCTAGAGGCAATCTATCGATTGGTCAGACAGTGATGCACTTGGTCAATTGAAGAGACACTGGTTTGATGAGCTCTCTGATTTATTTAACAACAATAACTGAGCTGAGCTCATTTGAGGTGTAACTTGTTGGCAGATTAGTCAGACCCTAGGCCAGGAAAAATCATGAGCGCTGCACACCATCAATCCAAACAGCATGCTGCTTGATTGGAACTATCGCAGTGTCTTGCTCTTGTTGCCCTAACCTCTGTGCAGCACCACAGATGGTGTCATTACACTGACTTATTCATCTGTGATCCAAAGCATGGCACCTAATCTCCAGGATCCATGTGCCATTGACCACTGAGACGTGAAGTCAGTGGTGCAAGTGTCTGGAGGTGTTTGTCTTCATCAACGGTAACACGTGTCTTTCTACTTATTGGCGAACTGTGTGCTCTGTCCATGCTTCCTCAGTTTAATCAATACGGTCAAATGCATTGACTTGTAAAGAACTGTTGCATGTTGCAGATTCAAAGAGGTCCCCTGGCCTGTGTATTGATCCAGTGGGTGATCTACTGCTCCACAGTGCTACATTATGCTGCTACTCCATGAAGAGAAAGCATTTCCATCATGTGACAATGAATTTGTGTTGACTATGGTGAAAAATAGGTGTAACCCTGACTCACTGGTTGTTTTATTTATTTATTTCTGCAAAAAACACTGTAACCCCAGTTGATCATTCTAATTGACTTCACACCTGACATTGACTGTGTTTACACCTTGATCTAAAGAAGCTGGGGATTATTGAACTGAGCACTAAAGGATAAAGCTGATGGTATTCTATACATTTATCTCTGTCAGGTGAATCCTTGAGGGGATCATGTGTTTGGCATGTGTGTGTATCTGTTCACAGCTTATCTGGCATACTGCTGGACCCATCAGTTTAATACTTCTTGTACACATTTATGACTGTATGCTCATGTACCTCTCAAGGTTGCTGTGTTTCACAGTCTTTGAAAAACCTATTTTATTTGACTGCTCTGTTTTATACTGCCATTGACTGCTGACTGAGTCTTCACTCCTCCTAACCAATGTACTTTTAGGCAAGTCTTGCCACCCTGCAGCCATCTTGGCAACGCGCCCGGGCAGTTGTTTCAGGCTTACAAGACCCGGACCCTATCTAAATGAATGGGGAGAGAGCCACAACTTCACTTTAGATGGTCACCAGGGCATAAAAACTGCATGTTCAGAATCGCCAGTCAGATCTGCTTAAAAGACACTTTGTTGACATTTCCCCCAAATAAGGTTTAAGGCCAGGGATATACATGCTTTTAACAACGTCCTTGGGTATGCATGAGTGCTGGCTCATGTTCTGCGTTTGTTTGGAGCGTCTGTTATGCATATCTTCAGAAATTTACGCTACGTGTATGCAAGATGCAATATGCACATTAAAGGAAGGAGTACTGGTGCGGTACCGGTAACACACATAGTATATAGGCAAGTATAGTATATAGTATATAGGCAAGTATTCCTACTTAGTGCAACAACACAATTGGCTGATATGTTATAGTTTAACTGTGGTAAAGCACATGATTGGCTTTCAGGGGGAAGGGGTTCAACAGCAAGTTTATCTCTAAAGCACTTTTTTCCCCACAGGTTATACTTCCACACATGCGCACAGTTTCACAACACAGACTTCTTATACGGCTCGATCCAGAGTGCTGTGCTGTGACGTTGCCAGCTCATCCCACCAGAGCACTTGAACAAATGTGAGTTTAAGTATAATAATTGAATAACCTCACCTTTCTTTGTTATCCTGTGTATTAGCATGATATCATTCTCTTCCATGCTTATTAAAAGTCCATGTGCAGCCGCACCTCATTGGTTCAAAATGTCGGAAATGTCAACTGTGCACAAGCATCAGTGCAACAACATGATTGGCTTTTATGTTTCCTGGTTTGGCTGTGATAAACCACATGATTGGCTTTTAGGGGGAAGTAGCAGGGTATGTGCCATACAACTGCGATCTCTGGCATTACAGACTTTTCCACTCAAATTGCTTAGAGTAATTTATCTTCTCTCTTGTAACATCTTTGTCTTAAGTGATCAACGACTGCTTCAGTCTGGAATCCTTTTTCCATGAGGGACAATTTATGTGGCACACACCTGGCGAGCTCTACACTCCACTGAGTGCACTCTTACACTTGTAAACTGTCCACACATGCCATGAAAAGACCAAGCAACAGTGTGTTCATCTGTCTGTAAATACTCACCTATACTGTCTGTATCTCTCAAGCCCAATCCCATTTGTTCACACCAATGTAAACCTTAAAAAATGGATCATGATTGTATACTTCTATTTTAAGAATTTCCTGAAACAGTTGTGTTTGTAGTTTAGAGCTCAATTTTTTCTCAAACAGGAGCAAATGGTGTAATTTGGGGGACTATTTTCAGCTGGAGATTTGATGTATTGGTGAGCATTTACAGAACCAGGATGGTGTATGTATGATAGACTTAAAAATAAACTACAGTGCCCATGTGCATCGTAAGGAAAGAACATGTCAGCCAGTGCAACGTGTGGCTCACTGATGTGTTTTTAATAGTTTTTGGATGGTAATGGAGTTCTGTGTCACAGAGGAATATCAGGCTACTCACACGCAGTACTTATCAGTAGGATAAATGTTTTGTTTGTTTTAGTCTTAGATTGTCATGTTTGTTAGTTTTCATATTTTTCCTTGTAATATTTATGTCCTTAATTATCAGTAAGCATTGTGTTTTCAGTATTCTTCATCCACAAGCAAAATTAATATGTTTAGCATCCAAGTTACCCGCTGCTTTGGCTGTTTTGTTGATAATTTGGCCGGATCTAACATATCGGCGGTGGGTCTTGGATGATGTCGCACATTCATTTGTTTTCCTCACTGTCCAATCATGACCCTATCAGGTGTAAAACAGGGCAATGTGTTGTAGACACACATTGTCTCGAGGGATCCAAAGCCTACTTGCTCTAACCTCAATGGCTCTCGACTTGTAGTGTTGTGAGATTCCGAGGGTTCATATTTTGACCTTCCTCATTTGAGGAATTTGACCTGATATTTTACACAGCACAGCAGCATGATGCCATTCTCCAGCCAATTCCCATCAGATGTTGTCAAGCCACCGATAAATTAATGAGAATGTATGTTCAGTGTTACAATTCCACCGCTGTTGGAAATCGTTTTTGGTTTTTTTTCCTAGTGGTTTGACACGTCTTTGCTCTTCATCTGCCTTTGTTTATGTAAGCTGATATTTTTAGAGCACAGCCATAGTACAAAGAATGGTGAGGAATATTAACAGAAATGCCTTGAAAGGTAACAAACCTAATGTTTCCATGGACATGGGGGATGCGCCAGGTTTTTTACAACGCACTAGCCCCAAACCATCCTGATCCAGAAGCCTTTGGCTGAATCCAAATTTTCACCCTCTGGAGTTGTACGTACCTTGACGTGTTCACTGTCATCACATCAAGTCTGCAAGTGTGTGAGACTGCAAGGTAAATATAAGCCACTCATAGACAGGCCTAAAGACTGCAATGATAAAATGCATTTTGAAATCGTCTGATTCTGTAAAATTACATTGTTCATATTTCACTGTTTAGGCACAATGTTGGCGGTGCTCTAGTGAGTCCACTTCTGTCAACACGGGAAAAAAACATTCATCAGTTTTGCGTGACCGTCATTAAATGCATAATCTGTTTGTTCTGTAGATTAAATGCTGTTGAAATGAAACGTTATTAATGTTATTAAGCTATGTCTCAATACCATTAAAGAAATGAAACATTTATTTGACAGGTAATAATAGATCATGATGGAATATTTCGACCCAGTTCATAAAAATGACGGACAACAAGAAGTACAATATAGGACAAAATACAATAAAATGTCATTTTCCTTTATGCTTTCTCATTCCAGTCCCACTCACCGAGAGAGCTGGGGAGCAACTCAATTGAATTTCACAGTATTGTGTTGACAATATATACTATACATTCTCATATAGTTCAAGACATGATCAAATTATACAGAGCTACTTGATGAAGTACTAAGAAATACTTTTTTACTTTACATGTCTACAGCAAAAATGACTAAAAATCAAACTTCAGCCTTGAAACCATGAAATCAACTGCCATTTTGTCATAAAAAGTAACCTTTCCAAACCTGCCCTCAGTCACTCTGATGCAATGATGCAGTCTGGAGGGACTCTCTGGTTTCCTGCCCATAGGTGGTGTCACATGACATGGCCAGCAGTAGACTTTGAGGATCCCTGACAGAAACCAAGGAATAGAAACTGTCCTTGATGGCCACAAAGTATGACCTCATCTAATGAATGTAACAAAGTCTGCTGTTGGTTTCTATATGGGCAAGTTAAAGGGATGTATCAAGTCTAAAAAATCAACAGTGAAGACTGGCTTGTTTTGTTGTTTCTGTACAAGCAGACAAGAGTAAGACAGTCTATTGACTGTGTAAATTTGATTTGGTATGTACCAAATCAATACCAGCACCATCAAGTACGCTGTCATTTGCTGCATCTAATTGGCCTCCCATTAGTGTGATTATTTTTTATAAACGAGCTGTCTGTTTTTAGTTAAGGAGATGTGTCAAAATAAAATCAATCAAACCAACGCCAGTCATTTCTTTTAATGAGGCTTCTCCATCCTTTTTAGAAAAACATGTCAAATGGAAAGAAGCACACGCCGTCGTTAAACTCCAAGCTAACTTTGTTTTCATGTGAAAAACAAATAGAGTGGAAAAGTTCCTCCACTGAGGTACTTTTTGCAGGGGCCCTGCTTAAATGCTCAAAGGATGTGCTCCCTGAGGAATATGTATGTACAAAGTGGAGGTAAATAAATAATAAAGAGATGAATGGAGGGCTAAGCAGACAGCTGATGAGGCTGATCATAGGAAGGGGGTGAGGCTGGTCCTCTCTGACGCTGTCAGCAGGGTGTGAGGGTTAGTGGTGATTAAAACTGCTTTCCTCTTACCCGTCAGCAAACAGCAGCATGCACACACACACACTGCTATCTCTGCAAACTGACTTACAAATAAACAGCTTAAGCCCCTGTGATGTGCAAAACAGATGATTTTTTTTTTCACTCATCTCAGACAGACCCATTTGACTAGCTCTGCATTTCTCTGTGTGTTTATATGCTGAAGTTGACGGCTTCTCCAAAGGGTGTAACACAGTGATAGAAAAAATATTTTCCGTGAATTATCAGATAAATGCTACGTGAAAAATAGCAGTCTCGAATGATAGCTGGAGGCGTGGTCAGCACGAACAAATACAAAGGCCGGTCTCTAATATGGGATGAGGGGAGGTTACCTTTGGCCAACAACAACAACGGCTCATGTTGTAAATTCAGTGTCTACGTTGTTCATTTCCACCACACCAATTGCATCAGTACAAAAGCAGAGCCATGCTGTACTTAGTACTTTGAGCCTGTACCTGTACCTGTTAGTACCTGTTTCACCTACGCATTGTATTAATCCCAGTTTCATTCAAGGTAGTTTGACAATGATGAGTGAGAAAGCAAAAAGTGAACAGACTGGAGCTGACTGGTGAATGAATACAGCATTTTTGACAAACCGAGAGCAGCAAACTGGTGAGTATGATCTGACTCTCGCTGTGCTGATGGAATTAGTGCTGTCTAAATGTGCATCATACTGAATTCATCCTGATAAAAGGTAAACAAGAAGGAAGCTTTTTGCTTTGTGTGTGCACTAACTGGGAAACTGGTGAATTTAAGATTAGAAGCTTGTATCTAAAACAGGCCAAAAAAAGCGTGGCTCACTCTTTCATTGTGGTAGATAAAGGGTTACAATTTGAGAATTTGAGAAGACAAGCCACTGAACTTCAACTTGGCCATTTATAAACACATGTGGCTGTTTGTGCACTGTTTTGGCTCTTGGTAGACAGCGTTTTGCATCACGTGCATCTGCGCAATATCATAGCCCATGATTTCCGAAAATATACTATGTCAACTAGTGATATCAGCACAAGAGCTGTTGAGGAATATTTAGACAATTGTTTTTGTCATGTTATAATAATCGACAGACGCTATGATTTCGCTCTGAGCGTGTCCTCGCACAGAGCGAGACTGAACACAGGAGCTCAGCTTCGTGGCTGAGACACGAACTAGGGGATGCTGCCGTTGCGGGCGGGTGCGCCTGCAGTTATGATTATTAGACTAAAACATTGAAATATGCCAATTCTGATATGTTCATATACTTAAAACGGACGGAGCAACCTAACGCAGCCAAGTCAGCTTACCGTTTTTAGGTGATATGCCATGTTTGTAGTCGAGCTGTGATATACAAACTGTTGTTTGCAAACTTTGCATTCGACTTTTTTCCATTTTCTATTTTTATAAAATGCTGCCACACTGCTGATGTCTTTGACATGGTAGAATAGGAATGAAACTGTAAATGAAACGCTTAAAAATAAATAAATATTTAACAAACCACCGGACCTAGGCCTTCTAGTACGTTCTTCAATCTGTTGTCTGTAGTGGGTTGGGCTAATCCAAAATAGTGAAAACAAGGGGGGTGTTCTGAAGACACACTGTTACCTGTGAAACAGGGGTGCTCTGAAAACACCCCCCATTAGCACTTGGTACTTTCCTCCTGATGAAGTCAAATATGCCATATGCAGGACACACAGCATTGGGATGGAGAGGACCCGCTGCGTGTTTACGCACTGCAATAGCAGCATGTAATTAACACGCCAAAAATCGACCAATCAGAATTTTGGTCAGGCCAGAACGTATCGACCAATAAATCGACCAGTCGACTAGGAGATTACAGCCCTAGTACAGTCGCAGTTTGGTTGGGTTTAGGCAAGAAAACTACTTGGTACAGAGAAAATAGAGAGATTCTCAGAAAGCTATCATGACTGACTAGCACTAGTATGTAGAACCCTCCGTTGACGTCTGGTTTCACACTGGACACAAGCAGCAGTCTCCTGTGATCGTTTAACCCGACTGTCCATCCTCAACCCTCTCCCTGTACAGATTTTTCACTTCGTGTCACTTTCTCCTTTAGAATGAGCTCTAATAATTGCAGTAGAGCTTTGGTGTTTTAATGGCGGGAAACTTCGGTGGTGGAGTGAGCATCATCCAAGCTCAGAAGGCCGCAAGGTGTATGGAGAATGTAAGAAAATGAAAGATCTTTGTTACAATAGAGGGTGTGTAATTTTCTATAAGAAAAACTGAGAGGGGGTGAGATACCAGGGAGATATTCCATCAGTCTAAGGTTAGATCCCCAAAATTAACCATCTATGGTCATGACCATGGTGTCTGTACGTATATAATGCCTATGTATAATTTATAATGCAGCTTAAGTGGGCATGAATGTCAAATAGATGTCAGAGAGGAGAGGTCACTATACTGTACGTGCTTAAAAAATAGAGTTACAGGCTTAACTAGCTTAATCTACATCCTCTATTCTTGCTGCTCAGTAGCTGTAATACCTGCAAATATGTCATCGTGCCTGTCATGATATATACTGACAGGGAGAGTTAAAGCTATATATAGAGGATCTTTAGTCAAATCAGATAGCCGGAGGCGCCTTTAAATTGACCTTTCAGCATAATGAGAACACAATGAGATGCTTGAGTGTGTTTGAATGATATTGAAAAGCTCAGCATGTAAAAAGGCAGCGACAAAGCAGGTAATATTCTCTTCAGTGAGAGCAATTTCTGAAGAAATTTAATGAAACTGTGTTTGCAGTGCTATATTAAAATATGAAAGATGAATTATCTCAACCAAAATAACAAAAACTTGGCGTACTTGATGAGAAAAAGGTAATGCTTCCAGATCACAGCATTACATTTGTTCCCCATAAAGCTATAAAGTAATTTGTAAACTGTGCAGCTGAACTAGCCTGTTGTTTATTCAATTACACAATCCCTAATCCCTAATGTGAACAGATGAAGTAGTACTCTGGGAGGAGGGCAAATACTTCGAGGGAAGACAACAGTTTGTAGAGAGTGGAAGGTGGAAACAAAGCTAAGACGGGCAGATAATGACAGAAGAAGTGGAAAGATATTGCAGAGCTGAGAGACAGATGTGTAGATAAAGGTTGGGAAACAGAGACAACAGAGGACAGATAGGAGAGACAGGTAGAGCGATGAGAAACAAAAAACAAAGATAAAGAGCTTTGATTAGGGTTTATTGCCCTCTTGCCCCCCCCCCCCCCCCCCCCCCCCCTCCATCTCCTCTTATTCCACTTCCCTCAGTTGTTGCAGGAGATGAAGACTGGGAGATATTAATTGTCCCTTGTCACATGAGAGAAATGTGCCAAGACAAAACTGCAATAAATTCCTCCTGCCATGACATCAGTGTCATCAACACCTGCCACTTCTTCTGCACATCTTTAACACGTGTCATATGCAAACTGTAGCAGTCAGCAACGCTCATTTATTTTTTTTTAACCAGGTTAATACACCCAACATTAAATATGGGATATCTAAATGAGACATACTTGCTTCTCTTTTTTTCTGCTGTATTATTCAGTTAAATGTAATTATTAGAGGATTTGCAGAGGTAAAGTAATTCCACACAAATTTGTTTTGCTTTCTAGACATTTGTGAAACAATAATCAATGCTAAGTTGTGCAAAATTAAAGGACAGACAGGTCGGACCATCATGTTTACTATATATATATGTATATATATATATATAAATGTTTCAGTAACAGCTGAACATGACAACAGAAATAAACAGGTCAGACAATTTCACATCAACGCCAGTTGTTTACCCAGAAGTGAGAAGTTTCTTGCCCGATGTCACGATGATTTGGTCTATCCACCTTATTTTTGGCCCTTGTGATACCATGCACAAATTATTTAGAAGGCACAAATCTGTACGATTTCAATTTTATTTTAAGAAATACATGTTTTATACAGGATGTCATGAAGAAGTACTACACTACCCACAATCCTAAAGGGTAACAGTGACTGAATAGTGGAGCTTGCTGGCACCATGAAAATGTTCACCACATGTGCAAACGTCATGTAAGCTAGCGAGCCAGTGCTACCACACTTGGATCGCTCACGTTATGTTTACCACAGAGCAACCATGATGTCCCTTTCTCACATGCTGCATTTTTCAGAGATGAGAAAAAGTGTCCAAAGGGGGAGGAAATCACTCCAATTCAGAGCACACACGAGTGTTTGTACCTCTGCCTTTTTTCCATTTTCCAAATACATATTTGCTCTGAATCAAATGTTTTATGGTGATAATTCATCTCCCAGTCGGTTGGCTTGATGCCCAGCTAAAAAAAAACTCTTTAAATGAGGATTTTCTGAAACATCAGTGGAGTGAATGAATGTGAAATTCACATCCAGAACCACAGCCGTTGAAAAAGTGTGCAGCCCGTGTGAAGCGTTATGACTCTTTATTGAATGAAATGAAGTACAATCCTGAAAACAAAATGGCAGGAAGAACTAGATTTAGGGCCTGGTACAGAGAAAATAGAGAGAAGCTCGGAGCGCTATCATGACTGAGTAGCACTAACATGTTCCCAGCTCAATAGCATGTCAACAGTTTGCTAGACAAAGCAGTTAAGCAATTAGCCATTACAACAACAACAACAAAAAAAGCCAGCAGTGCATATGTTATGGATAGTGCAGAAGACCTTAGTGTAGACTGTAGTGTAAAATTCATCAACTTGCCTTGTGTTTGCCACAATTAACCCACCGTAGAACAGCAGGTAATGGGATCAGAAAAAGTAATTACGTATATCCAAAGAGCAAGGCTGCTTAATTTATAAGCATGCACATATGGTAGAGCCCCACCTTCAGGGAGATATACAGTATGTATGTTTTCATTTGGAAAGAATTTAGCACAAGCTCTAATGAAATATTCACCAATCGATCCCCCTGCGGCTGCACCAAGCTCGACATATGGTCATTGTTCTGCTCCCTCCCCACTCACACTGTAGTGCTTTCCTTTGAGCTTTAAATACACTCATACAGTCGGAGGAGACACGAGGGGCACCTGCGAATCTGCTGTCTTCGGTTGTGTATATTTGTCTGTGCTCAGTTAGCCATTTCTCATCAGCAAAAGTTCAAGTAACCCCTTGAGGCGCTCCCCATAGAGCTGCTGAAGATCCGTTTCAGAGGACAATGGACTGAACCTTTTTAGCTCTCTGCTGGTTCTTTGTCTGCGGTAAGATAGCCATCATCTTTCAGTTCATTCAGAAGGTTTCAAATGGTTGAAGGACTATAGATTGAATTGGTCTTATAAATCCTTGAGCGTTTCCTTTTTTTTTTTTTTTTGGCACATTGAATTTCATTTCTTCTCTTTGTTGATATGAAGAAACCCTGTGATATCCTTAGACCAGTTTGAAATGTAATAATCGGTGATCCCATCATCTCCAGGTGACTGACCTGCCAATAAATCTAACGTTATGACTCAGTTTAAACGCTCATTTTCCTGCCTGTTTATAGTCTAATAATCCATTAAGGCAATGCTCAGAACATGAAATATTAATCATTCTGTTTACAATGCTTATCCAACTACAGTATAATGATATACTGTACAACACATTATAGTCCCCACGGGTGCTCTTCAAACTCTCCCCTTCTTTTCCCCTTGACTCCAACACTCTGGCATTTATAGCACAATCCGCTTAACAGTATACCAGCTTTCACATTTCAAATGATCGCCACAAACATGACACCTATAAACACATTTTATGATGCCGTTACATACTCATAGCTATTGTGCATGTTTGAAGCAGACTGGCCAGGCTTCATGGAGACATATCCTGACGCTGGCCAAGAGAGGTTTTAGAAAAGAGGAAATATAAAATAAAATAAAAAAGGTCCCTGTGCAGTGCCATCCTATAACTCAGCAGCATGGTGATTAGCTGGCCATGTTCCTCTTTATCTAGATTGACAGGACACATCTGTGGAGGGGACTGGGTGGCTCCGAGCAAGAGCAGACCAGGTGTGAATATTTCAGTAGATACATGAGTACATGGAACATCTGGACAGTTGGCTTGAAGAGGTGAATAAATAAAGGACTGGTGGACACTGGTGTAAATGTGCCACTCAAATATATGAGGTTAAGGTTTTCTATTAAGTTCACATGTTTCCTGATTTCTCACCAAACCACTTCAACTGTTCATGGTGTCAACATTATTCCACAAAGTGGAAAGTTGAAAGAAGCTGAACTTCCATATATGGTTCGTGCAGTGTTCGTATGCTTTGTTTAATCACAAAAGAGGCCAAAGTCTACATTTTTATGTTTATAAATGTTGTAACCGAGGGTTGCGCCTACAATTATGAGGATAATAAAACGATAATCCGGGTCTCTGTAGTCTGAACCAAGATTGCAAACTCTTATTCCGCTCACAGTTGTAGTGCATACAGACTTTTGTGCTTTTCACAATAAAAGCTCTGGACGGTATATCGATTTTATATGTCTATTTTTTTTTTTTAGAAATTAGGCTAACAAAGTGTATAATGCATACGGTTTATTCTCATTATTTCTGTTTCACAGTTGCAAAACTACCTATATTTATGTTATATTTTTGTATTTATTTATTAAGTGTTTTGTTTTTCTAGGCTACCTTTTGTTGCATTAATTATTTGAGAAGAAGAAGAAGTACACAGACTTTAGTAATCCCATTTGGGAAATTCAATTTATCTTTTTTATTAAACCACATTATGTGCAGTGAAAGTCATATATAGTTGTGCTTCGAATACAGGTTATCATTATTTCTTTGCCTCATAATTGCCAAAATTGCTACCTTTAATAACATTTTCAATTGAATTTTGTACAAGTGGACGTGTTTTGTAGGGGAAGTGGTTTGTAAAGTCTGAGAGGCTGCAGCTGGACCCTTCTCCTAAAGACCCAGTGGGAAAGGGTGCAATCAGCACTCACTCACACAGTGAATGAGTAGTTACAGGTATTTCTAAGCTCAGCTCCAATCACATGTGATGGAAACATGACACACGGGTGAGCATACTAATTCTCTGTCCCATTTCCTGCACGATGCTGTGACATTGAAGTTCTGCAGGTACAAATTGTTTTCCATTGCCTCCTTTCAAGCAGCGCTCAAACATCGTTCAGTCGGCAAAGAGTTTGAAAAAGAGATTAAAGTAGATGATAGAAGATAAGTAACCATCATAAAATTGTCCCAGGCCTACATGATGCTTTCTACTGTTCCCTTTTTGCCGGCGTGTTAAACATGACACACTAATTCTGGTGTAAAAATTGTACGAGAGAAACTACATGGAGTAAATCTTCAGTAACTTCTGCTAAACACAGTTGTCATGGTCAACGTGCGTGGTTTCATGGTAAAGGCCTATAACTGCCTTTACATTAGAATGCCTTTACTTCCTGTAAGCATACACAGGAAGTCGCAAAGTATCAGTGTTAGCTTTATGCACGTTAGCTTACTGCTGTGAACGAGTGGAACAGAAATCTGTATTTAATATGAATCGGTGATGTTTGTTTGATACCCATCCACTTAATCTTTACATTTATTTCATCTCAACAATCATGCATTGCTAGTTTACGCAGCATAAAATGAAATTATATAGTCTAGCAAGGCCTTTCTATCATCTGCACTTGTAAATTTACTTACTTAAAATCCCCAGTTGTGTGAAGGATACTTGACGCCACTTACGCAACATGCCGTATAGTATGGATAATGAATGATTTCTTATTCTGTACATCACAGCTGGTGTTCGTTTACATTTGGGTTTGTATGCCTATGATTTTGTGATGAGTGGCTGCTTATTCATTCACTCAGTGCATGAAAATTGTTATTGTGTTCCCCGTCATTGCCTCCAGCTGCTCCAGAACAACACAAACAAAGCGCTGTGTGGCCCTTCATACTCGTCCGCCTCCCTCCCTTCCTGCCTCCCTCTTCAGACACAAACATCGGCCCCTTCTGGGCAATAGATGCTGCGCTCATTCATTAACAGAGATATCAAGGCGAAAACAAGCATGACCCCAAGGAATCAGGGAAAAGAGAGAGTAAGCGAGGATGAGGTGTTTAGCTGTGGTATCCTCCTCCACCTCTTTTCTCGAGTGGTCCTAATTACCTAGTGTCTGATGTCTTTCTCATCTCGCTGTCTGTTCACAGCTACAGTGGGCTAAAGAAGTTATCTTTGTGCTGGGCTGACCATGATGCTGTGATGAAGTCTCTGCTGGCACAGTAATGCTCATTAAAGACGACACCGGAGGGACAAGCCCCCAATCCTCATCTTCTGCCCTACATTTCCCTTCTCAATTTCCCACGACCCGTCAAGGAGTGGCCTGCAGAAATTCCACAGATTCCCTCCAGCAGCACCTGTCTTCACGCCACAACCCCCGAAGCCTGTGCTTTTACAGGGAGCGTGAGACACCAACTGACAGTGCCTCACTTCCTGCTGGGGTGTTAACATGTGCTGCAGGTATTCCTATTACCCCCCTCGCCATGTAAGTTTAAGCTCTTTTAGGTCTTTGGTCATTCAGCGGATTTTGATGTCCTCTACATTGACATTTCAATTTTAAAGAATGAAAATGGTTCAGACAGTTCTTAGACCAAAGTTTTTGGATTTTGTTAGTTCTTTGGACTATTGACGTTGGCATTTTTGAAGTGTGGAAGGCAAGCACTAGGAGACGGACACAAAGGCAGGCTGGAGAGCATGATTGGATAATGACCCATGGATGGAGCTTTTAGCAGAACTCATCAAAAGCACTGCTCACAAGGCCAGCCACCATTGTGGCAAAACATTTTTTTTTCCAATATAGATTTTTTCAGATATAGTGGCCTGATTTGGTCCATCCAGAGATATTTCTCAAGATAATTTGCCAAAATCCTTTCTGTTTATTTGACTTCATTCAACAGCTTATGTGCCCTGACCTGTCTCATCCAATTAGCCTAATTGGAAGAATAATCCCCCATCTGTCAAACACAGCACTTTTTCACCTGTGGGGTCACATTGATGTTAACCCTCACCTTGGCGTAACGACACAAGAAACCACCCAGCTGAATATAAATGTAAAAAGTTCGATGCGGCACATGCCTGCCTTTTATGTGTAATAGCACTACAGAGAAGTTTGTGTCACATGGTGCGTCTCTGGGGAGAGAAAACATACCCTCTTGCCTTCTGAACCGTTTGGATGACACTGCATTGAATTCTTCTTCCTGTGTTGTATTTTCTAATACATGGGCAGCCAATAACGTGGGTGTGCCTGGCCATGAATTATAGATCTGTTGTTGGCAAAGGGTGTGTGGATATGAACTGTGCATGCCGGGGCCAGATAAGGCCAGATTTATACCTTTAGCTGCCAGGCACAGACTCGGGGAGCCAGCTCACAAATTAAATGGAAATTGAGTTTGAGGGAGCTAATAAAACAGCAGTAGCACCCTCATACAACACCATGTCCTCTTAGCATACAATGCATGCATGATGGGAAACATGGTAAAGGAGTGCCGTGGCTCTTGATCACCAATGTGACTCTTTAGTTTGCTCTTAGTTAATTCATCTATGTACGCTGCAGCTGCATGTGGTCAGAGGCAGTAGGGAAAACATTTTGTTTCATGATTAGGAGGACAAATTCTCCTGCCTGGACATTACTGCGGATTTGGCTGCCGATATTTAAAACTATTTCAAGTGATCCATTTGTTCCTGTTATAGAAAGGGCACCGTATATTAAAAGTTTTCTTCAACTCATACATAACTGTGAAAGGACATGTTTTCTCTTACTGCTCTCACTAATGTTGCTGCCACATTTTCTATAGTTTGATATATCCAAGCAAAATCCCCAAACCATCCATCTTTTAAATGTATTATTAGAGTCTAGGAGATACAAAGTCGTTGACAGGTTCTCAGTGTGCAGCCGGAGACTGAAGGGATTTGTTATTTTGCAGAGCTGGTCAGACATCAAAGGACGATACAAGCTAAGGCTTTATCAGTGATCACACTCTGTCTCCTTTTGTGTCTGACGGAGCTCATCAGGCTTTCTTCTTACTGCTTGCTCTCCATTTCATATGTGACAAGCGTTTTTTGTAAAAACCAACTAATGTCAGTACCTGCACATCATGACGCTGAAAAAGAGTGAGATTCTGCTCAATGGTCTACATGTAATCTAACATTGTACGTTTTTCATTGAATCGGAGTCTGCACCCCACATAACAAAAGTTTAATGCAGAATTCTTACATATCATATTATTATATCTGTAACGGAAATAATTAAAATTGGCACAACACATTTTATGAAGTATGAAAGGGGTTTCATGTCCTAATAATACATCTACATGTTCAAATGAGATGCCATACATTTCTATAAATTGTGACACATATCAAAGGGCCAACTTTCATATTTTTAATGAGAAAACATTCTGATATTGTTATGTAAGAACGTCACAGTAATAGTTAACCTCCCCTCTTTCTGCCTGGAAGTGTTCTGATAGCTCCAGGATTATTCTTTCTGGATGGATCCTTGCTCCACATAAACCCAACCCAGCCTTCCGTTTCCTGGACAGAGATCTGAGGGAAGTACAGGGTGCCTCTGGAGGTCTCGGCTTGGACATTTTTGTTGTTGTTGTTAATTAATTACCTCCCTGAAGTCTGACTGGGCATCCCATGCTGAAATACCACCCAATGCTGTGTGTTCTCATTTTTTTTTTTTTGCTTCACTCAGCTCTCTCTTTGCCCTCCTTTCCATGCCTGTGCATTCAAGGAGCATATCTAGCCTGGAGATGAGCTTCAGGGGACTGGGCAACACCCGTTTGGGAGTGTCATGGATAATATATTGTACCGTATCAGATTAATATACATACTTTTCGTTTTTACCTTTTGGATTTCAGCTTGGTGCTTTAATAATGAGGCGAATATCAATCACAGTCTTGCTTAAATGTTGTAAAATAGAAAAAGAATATTCAATTTAGAAGCACTAAAAACTTGAAGAGAGGTAAAAGGTCTCGTGGGGACCGGCTAAAGTAGGAAGGTTCCTATTGATTATTTATGAATGAGAACCCAAGTGTAACCTCAGTGGACCGGAGATATGAATTCAGCTGATTTAAAAGATATTATTCAGGCATCAAAATCACTGAAAATCATCACTGATCTCGATCTTTTTACAGCATTTGACAGCTCCAATGTTAATATCTGTGTTCTACACATGAAAACATCACAGCTCCAAACAACCACCATGTTTTGACAAGGTGATGGTTAACCTTATAATTACAGATGATTACTTTTGCTAAAATTACTATATTAAAGTACAACAAGCATGGGTGTTGTTATGCTTTCCATTCTTGCAAGCAACATGTTTGGTCCATTAATTTCTCTGGTTGGCTCTGATGGGCAAACATCAAGCCAATTAAAGGCTTGATGTTCACTTACAACTTCAGCAAACATGGACACCCATGTTTAAACTTCATGTACTGTAGGTAAATCTGAAACTTGTATGTTTTGTACTGTTTTTCCACTTAATTCAACTTATATTGCTCTGAATGATATGATAAATTTGGATACGATCCACTAAATCATACATCACAATTATCACTGTTTAAACCTGTGCATTTAAAGTTAAAGTTGCATGATCGTGTACTGATATCTATTCATTTAGATTTACTGTGTTCACATCCAGAGGATATCTAAATCTGAAGGAAAGATCGATCCGTCGCCTGCTCTGTTAATTAATTCCTTTCGTTCAATGAATTACTTTGCTTGTAGCAGTGAGTATTAACATGACATCAACCCTTGCTGTGACCAAGGTTGTGAATGAATTTAATCAGTGTGTCTGGAATAGCAAATGGTTACAGTTGAGTGCACCAGGTGGGTGTCGGAAGAATGGCTTCCAGGCCTTAACATTCGGTTGTAATGACGGTATACTGTGGGCCATCATGCTGTGCATTTTTGTTATTCATCACAATCTCTGATACAGGTAGAAGATCTGCTGCATGACCGGCCATAACGGGATGAAGAAACACTTACAGACAGTAATGTGCATCAGGCCAATGAGCCATTCATGGACCTGGCGCCATCTCATTAGTCTTCCAATGACACCGGCAGAAGCATGCCTAACGTCCCATTGTCTGTAGCAGGAGGGGAGACAGCTCAGGTTAAAGTTAAGGAGAAAATCCATACCAAACTCATCTAGTTTTCCCTTTTTTCTCCCTCTCCCTGCCTTTCCCTCCACTTCGTCTCCATCTCACTGGCTGAATTCCTGTGGGATGCAATTTTTTAAAAAGCTGCCTTTAAGCGCTCATTTCTGGTGACTTTTGAAAGCAGGGCTCTGATTTTTTTGGCCATTACCATGATAGTACCTTAAAGTTCAGATTCAGAGTATGAGCCTTAAATGAGGTCCCTAATGGTCATGATTTTAAGTGAGAAATGAGTCCTCTGAATAGCAATACATATACTCACCAAGTCCCTTATCCTAATTCTGCCTGGTCCACTTCAAAACATCCCCTTCTTTCCAACACAAAGTATAAGTGTCCCTAAAGGGCAGCAGTACAATAGTACTCACAGAAGAGGAGGCTATAATCTTAAGGTCTATGTAGGAAAAGTATATGGTAGCATTGTACAGTAACACTTTAAAATAGGCCTGTCATTTATAGCATAATTCTTCCCAATTTACAGTGTCAGTTTTCATAATAATAGTGTAAGAGTACAATTATTCATATATTAAGGGGTACAGTATGACTACTGAACAACAATCCAGAATTGGAAAGGATTGGTTATGTTTTCTGGAGTCCCCCTCTCGACTAATGTCAGCTGTGTGAATTCACACAAGATCTGATGTTGCTGGTGATATCGTTGGTGTTCTTCCTAGATGAACTACCTCTGCCAAGGAGGTGGTATTTTCACCCGTGTCTATTTGTTGGTTGGTTGGTTTGTCAGCAGGATAACACAAAAACTACTGAACGGATTTCCAAGAAACTCAGATGTCGGATGAGTCTTGGCCCAGAATAGACCCCATTAACAACTGGTAAAATTCAGAGATAAGGAGGCTTTCAACATTATCATTAATTTGTCAGAGAATAATGAAAGGAATGGAAAAAGAGGCGCAAATGAGGCGCATTTAGGTGGCTGGTATCTATGAGTGAGTACAAAAGTGGACCGTTGAGCCTTGGTGGAGGTATGTGCTCTACTGTGTGCCATTCTAGTTAAAATATAGATTTCATATCTCACTTATGGTAATCTTTTCTATTTTCTGTTTTTAATTCTTAATATTTACAGACTTTTGTTTCCGCTTTTTCTAATTATGTTTATTGTTATGCACCAATTAAAAAAAGGACACTTACCTGCGAGGTAATAAACCAGAGTCTGATTCATGTTCTTTGTTAAAAAAAAAACAATAAAATTCCCACTGTCATTGTCAGACAGGCGTACACACTGAATATGTTTCTTATTGAATATGACAACTGACTCTGAGCTGTATTATTTTTTCTACTTCTCCAGATTGTGCTTCACAAACTGTGCCACACAATCTCTGTAATCAGTGACCTTGTGTTTGTAAGACCCTGATTTTATGTTTTTGTGCCACTCCAATGCAGGTGCATCACAATCAAAAATGATATGTGGCCTCTGGAAGAAGCCTGCACTTACACCTACTTAAATTACTGCTATTAAGTAGGTGTAAGTGCAGTAATAAGTCTAACCTGTGGTCACAACCCACAAACTGCTACTACTGACCTTTCAGTCTGTTGTCTATAGCACTCATAGCGTTTGTTGTGTCAATTTCCAAGCAGAAGGCATGCTGTAATACTCCCTCTCACCAAAACTATTTGAGGGTTCAGTCAGACTACAGGCACTTCAACGATGGTACGCTGGGGAATAAGGGCATTACATTTATTCATAATTCAGAAATATATTACATATTAAATGACCTTTTTGTGAGGTTCAAAGGCAGGGCAGCCTGAGAGTGATTTAAAGGCAGGGTTGTGATTGGCTGCAGTGGGCAATGATGCACCTGGTCAGTGATTGACATGGGGTCATCCATGGATACAAGGTGAGTGGGAGGGTCAGCATAATGACGAATGAACCTTGACATTGCTATTAGGTACAAATCCGGTCCTTTTCTCGTTCTGCAGCCACGGCTCTGTTGGATAATGTGCTGCAGCATTATGTTAACTGTAGTGTCAGTGAGGAAGGCGAGGGTGTGGGAGGAAAATGGATGTGGGTCATTTAAGCTTTCATGAGACAGAATCTGAGTGAGTTGTTGCTAGCTGTGCGAGCTTTAACCAGAATTTTTCAGCCATTAGATAATGATTTTGATAAAAGCCATTCCGTGGGAGGATGATAACAGCACAAAGGCAATTAATTTGAACCTAGCATTCAATTTTGTCTGTGCTCAAAGGCGATGTGAAACATCGAGTGAAATAATTTCACTGATAATGATGTGAACGTCCTCACCTTTTCTGACATGTTTCTGTCCCACTTTCTTTTAGCCCTCAGTCAGAAGAGTTGACAAACTGAACAAAAGCTTTTTTTAATATATTTAACTTTGTGTCCAAGTCTGCAGTGATCCATATTCTAACATTTGCATGAGCCCTGATACGGAGCACAAATGAAGCCATCTGGTTGTGCAGTCTTAACTTGCATCCAAGAAATCCCCTGTATGATTTGTGTGGCCCCAAAGGACCCTGAGGCTTCAGTTAATTTCTGATTTTGCTCCCTTTGTTGTTGTTTGTCGCTTTGCTGTTTCTGTAGCCACTGATGTTCATACTGGCGGGTTGTGGTTGAAGTTAAAAAAGCCGGAAAAAAGAAAATACTGTGACAACCGCCGTATACAGTAGGTTGTTGGAGCAAGGCTGTGTGGTGGCCTTCTACTGTACATGTAGATAGTTGTGTGCTATATTACTCCTCAAATTAATTAAAATTCTCTTTGCAGAAAAGACTTCAGAGCACCTTTAAATTACCACCCTGAAACTAAAAGCATTTTTCCACGACTGCAAAATCCATGAAATTGAAACAGACCTCTCAACCAAGGTTGTCTTTTTTTTTACCATATGTTATACAACATATCTAAAGAAGTCAGGCTTTATAAAATATTTGACAAATTTGTATGTGGGTGGTAAAGCAGATATGATCAACAAAAGGATCATAATTCCAACCTGAAACAGTTTCTACCAGCAGCCCACAAGCCACTGAGTCATCCCATGTGGGAAGGACAAACAACAAATAGTGGGGTACATCAGAAGAGGTAAGCAACGGCTTCTTGCAGCGTTAACTACTGAACAGTATGTTGGACATGTCCGCCTCGCCTATCAGTGTTATCATGCTGGACGATGTGTATAAATATACACATTAAATACACAAAATGACAGTAGAAAAAAAAACAAGAAAGGGGATTTTAATTGGATAGACTCAACTACGTGTTTCATGTTGATAGTGGTGCATTAGTCTGGTGCTGATCATCCTCATGTGTCCAGAGTTGTCAACTGTAGATACACAACGATAAAGCTCACTGTTGTGTGTGAGTGTGTGCCAGAAGGCAATTGTATCTTTATTTAATAAAGTGTGATTGGTAGAGATTGATAACAGGGGGACATAGCTGGGCAATTAATATCCTGATTGAGTGGCTATGGAGAGGGGTATCAGAGTGCTGTTATTGCTGCAGCCTCCAGCTGGCTCCAGAGTTTAAGGGAAATAAATGACTTCAGTGATTAACATCACATTGCTATTACTTTCTCAGCGAAGAGAATGAATTGTCAGACTTTGCACTTAGTGGCACAGGGAATATCCAAATTGTTCTAGTGCCACAGATCAGTGCAGGTTGAAACCTCCACTACTTACTCTATCTGATGTTTAAAAAAAGAGGAAAAAGCAGATAATAAACTGGAGCCTGCAGTTGATCCATCATATACTGTATTTGAATTGTACTGAAGCTGCAGTTTTATTGTTACTCTCCTGCTGTAGTTCTTGGTGGAATCTACCAAAAACTACTTGTAACGTGCTAGGAGGGACTTTCTTTCCTCTTCAGATGTACTCTCAGATTTCATCATATTTTGTTTTTATATTAATTCACCCAAATAACTAATTCAAAATCCTTCATCATGCTCTAATCAATAAGACACGTTGAGAGGAATCGCAATCCACTGCCAAAAATATGTCGATTTTTTAGCCCTCCTCTGTGACAGATAACAGCCAAGCGCTGTTATACTGCATATTTCACTGAATGCTTACATTATGTATAAAGCTTTGATCACATCAGCGTACTATTTTGCCTACTAATTCTATTATTATATTAAAAGTATAAACACACAGTATATGGTGGGTGCACGGAAGTGGCTGGAATCAATAAAGAACTAAACTCTGGCACTCTCAGAGAAAAACGCTCATGAAGGCTTCGTGCTGAAACGTGTTTAATGCCTACGATGTGACAAGGACTTTTTTTCACTGTCAGAGAGTGCCGGAGTTTAGTTCTTTGTTAATGTGTTGCTTCACTCTCTCTCTCTCTTATGTTAGATATTTATTTAAAGACCAGGGGTGGAAGTAAATAATTACATCTACTCAAATTACTGTAATGAAGTCATTTTTTTGCGTACTAGCCTATAATTTTACTCATACTTAATTATTCATTACACCATGTAATCTACTGAGTTACTTTTAAAATCATATTTGAGGACTGAGTATAATGAATTAATATCTATAATAAAACCTTCTATCTGCATTTTTGTAGCCAATGAGGCTATCCAATCACAAACAGGCCAATGAAAACCCTGACATATGGGCTAAAAACACAAAACTCTGCAGCAGGCTCAGGTTCTGAGAGGTGACCGTGACCACTGAGCAGAACAAGAGCAGGGGTTGGGAGTAACTTACACTGAAGAGTTGGTAAAACAGAAACCCCTTTGATTGAATGCCTGCTGTTGATGATAAAACATTAAGATAAACATTAAAAATAAACAGTAAACATCAACAGTTAAAAAGTAACTAATACTCTGAGTAGCATTTGAGGAGAATACTTTGTACTTTTACTTAAGTATTATTTTAATACCAGTAATTTTACTTGTAATTGAGTAATATTTCAGTGATTCGGCTGTACTTGTATTTGTATACAGATTCCAGTACTCTTTCAATTACTGGCAAAAACACTCTTGCAGTCGTAGAATAACCAAATCTTACAAACACAGGTGGAACGACCCGTTAATTTGACAACTTTTGGTCACGCTTCACTGTGCCACCAGCACATCAACCATTCGGGAGCACTGATTTATTTTTAACCGCTGCTGAAAAAGAAAAAGAGGAGAAGTCATCCAGACCGACATGCAACCTAAGTTCAAACGGAGGTTTCCTTGACAACATTTAGGTGTGCTTTTAGCAGCTATTTACCACAAGGACAAAAAAATGTCAGTTTTTGAAATAGAAAATGTCAGACACCAGGTTCAGCTGCAGCTGGCATTCATGAAGAATATTTAATCTCTGTGATGTGGACTAGTATACACTCAAATACACTGAATCAAGCACATATTGTCAATGTCAAATCATTTGCCCCCTGATTTGTCAGCTTTGTTCCACATTCATTTTTTCAGGTTTGATTTCTAACTGTCACGGTTTTTAATGCAAGCAAGGGCATATTTGGCATCCTTGTGCACAGTTTGCTTTTGAAATACCAGGTGTGACTCTATTGCGATTTGTTTCCTTATTAAATTTTCATTTCAAAATCATTATTTAGTTGCAGCCAATTTTCTCTTTTGTGCGCCATGTAAAAAAAAAGATATCATGCGCAGTTTTACATCTTCTTCCTTAATATTATCCTGCACGTGCTGTCTTGCAAATACGTTTAATAACAGCACACGCCCACCTGCGAATAACATACTTTTCATCCATGTATTCTGAAGGACACTGAGTTTTGAATGGTGTACTGCTCTATGTGAGGTCCACGTTATTGACTTCAGTGTCTATAAAAACACACAAAGAACCGTGTGATACAGGTCAGAGACTTTCCTCACACAATGTCAGTAATCATGCACACAAACACGCCCACCCACCAGCATGCTTCCATTAACCCGTCTACCCTCAGCTTTTGACAGGGCAAATGATGGCAATGGGTGACAGAGAGACAGACAGAGAGGAAGAGGGAGAGAGAGCAGGAAGAACAAGACAAGGGCCCAACTCTAATACCTTGCAGCACGGAGCGTTATGAGCACAGAAATTAAGGTCAACCAATGTTTGTGTGGTTGCAATAGATTAAAGTCACAGCTTCTCATAACTCACTCCTGTCAGACTCGCATTGGGTGGCAGTTTTGAGCAAGGATAGACGGAGCGATTGAGCTCCCATGAAGTCACAATGTGAGGCACCGTGTTGAGACAGCTCTGCGTCTGAAGACTTGTTTGTTTCCTGCTCACTACGACTTCAAATTATGTCACTAAATGACAACAACGTGTGTTTAAATGATTAAATAGTGCAGAAAGGGAGATAGCTGTTGAAGTATGGATGTTCCACACACTAAGTGCAGTTGGATGGTGGGTGGGCGGTGCTTCACATGACACACCAGCTACCCATGACGATAATTCTCTTAACACTCACAGGTTCCCTGGTAACATGATGTAGTGTCATACATCTTGACTGGCTTCATCCATAGTGTTTGATAGATGACCCTCTCTCAGGTACACTGTACCGATGACACCAGTTATTTCAATGTCCTCTTCCCTGTGGACACTATTAATTATCATCCTGTGCGCGCATGCACGCAAACACGCACACACACATTTTTTCTATATGTAAGAAGGAGCTGTTGTGGCTACATTTTTAATTCCTAAACCCATCCAAAGGCAAAAATGATAAGGGGGCACCGACAAAACACAGCCTGACATGTTAAAAATGAACATGACTCCCACTCGGCATGCTAGAATGAAATAATGTGTTCTATTGCATAATACAGAATATTGATTAAGTTTGAGCAAAACTGCACAGTGTATACATGTACAGCACATATTGGCAAGAATCTCTGAGTATATTTTCTGCAACATATTCCACAATCTATTGCTGCTGCATACTTCTGCTTCCCTCCTTCACGAAAAGTACTCGTGATGGAAAGAGAGCAATTTCAGGGTATTATGATTGTAAGTGGACAATGTTTTTGTTCCGTCAACTATTATTATGTTTTTGTGCGTGTGTGTGTGTTTCAAAACCTGTTTTTGGAAAATGCTTTTCTGGGAAAACAAGCTTTCTGTACTTTTTCACCTGCTTGTTTACTACAGGATTAAAGATGAGGTAATATAAGCTTGTTCGTCCTCGATCAATTACTTCTAAGTCAGTCTCTCAACACTTTTGTATACATCAGTATATGTACAGTATATGTCAGTGATGCTGTAGGTTTGTAACATCTTATTTCAATCAGGAGAGAGTACAATGTATTTATTCTCATGTGCACAGTAAAGATGAGAAATGTGAATAGTCTTTGATGATTAGACCATGATCATGATGTCATCATATTCTGAAGGGGCAATGAAGCCGTGTGTGGTAAAGGTCGGGTCGGCAGCCGTATGAAAGTGTCAGTATTTGACAAGTTGGGAATGAGACTCAAAAATCAGCTATCTTACCAACAGGAGCTTTAAAAGAACTCACCATTGACTTCCAGTTTCACATTGAGAAAGACGAGAACAGCCGCCTCCTGAGTGAACCGTCCATCCCTGACCTCCTCCCTTTACAGACTTTTCACTCCTTATACTACGTTACCTCACCTCCTCCTTTGAAGATGTAATAATTACTACAGCCGCTAGAGGTCAGTGCCTAACAACAAATGTAAATATGGGTTGTAATAAGCTGCTTTCATTTTCAATCTGGTTGTTTTTCTGATCAGGACGAGCTGAGATAGAAATAAAGAAAATACGAAGATAGATCCACATCTACGTGCATGCACATACATTAGGCTATACATACATTATTTTTTGTCATTTGGGGAGACTTTGCACTAACTTACATACACAATGAGAAAAAATTGGACTGGAAGTGTGTAACAGTATCGTAGTTAGAGAAACAGAGAAAGGCTTTTGATGTGAAGCTTCTTCATTAATCATACGCCCATATGAAGATAAGAGATAGAACAAGAACCCCTGGAGTCAAAAACGCTGGTGATGGTGGAGTAAAACCAGCAGGTGGTTGATGGAAACTCTCGGTTGAATCTCCTGGAACATCCTGGGGGTAATAGTGGCGATGGGGAGATGGTGGGCACTAAAGACAGACTTTTAATTTCAGTAATATTTTTAAAAAACAGTTTCCAAAGACTGCCCGCCAAAAAGGATATTTCAATGTTTGAATATAGAGACTGACAGTGTTGGAAAGAGAAAGCAAAGGGGAAGATGAACAGGAAGTAATAATAAAAATTTACCCACTGAGGAATACAAGGAATATGTGACATGAGAGAAAAGATATTCCTTATGGAAATTTCACCAATGCTTCACAGGAAAGTTTCTTACCTGCAGCCTGTTGCCTGCAGCTCCTCATCTAACAGCTCACTGTAGCTGCTCCTTCTTGGTCCATTACTCCCTTGTAAAAAATTTAAATGATCTGCTGATGAAAAATCAACAAAATAACCGTTTGTAACAATCTTTTGTAGAGGATTTTTCGATGAACGAATGCAATCAGTGCTAACAGCATTGACAAACATATTGTGTTTCCTGTGGCTGTTTTATAATTAAAGCCACACCGTTGTGAATGCTTTTAAAGTAGCAGCAGGATGTTTGTTTTGCATTCCCAGTGCTTCATGCTGAAGTCCAGAGAATGAACAAATTTTACATATTTTATTTTTCATTGGAATTATTCATAACTTGTCAGGATTACGCATACTCCAATAAAACTAGTCAGAATAATTGTTTTTAAAGTATATTACGCTTCCTTTTCCATGGATTGCTCATAAAAACATAACTACCTTTTCCAAACGATGAGGCAGATGCTACATGTGCCTCTGTCTGCCCTGAGGACAGCATTTTGTAGATTTGCGCACGCGGTTCTTACACTGTGTGAATGATCATCATTGAGGCTCAGACTGAACCTGCCTCAGTTCTACCATCTATGGCTGTTCCGTGTCATGCAACGTGGCGTCCATTCCACCTCGCTGTGGACTAATAGCAGTCCACCAACAAATGAGTGTTTAAGCAGTGTCGGATTTGTTATAATGGGTTTATTTTACAAAGTCTCCGATAAAGCACTGCAGTTCAAGGCTGGATTACAAAGCTTCTGAAAGGGATGCGATGGCACCAGAGTCTAACTTGGAACAAATCACAGTTATCATCATATATATATATCATCTGATGGAAAAGTTAACTACCAAGTCCAGTATGTCAGATTTTTTAGTTCAGCAGGGAAAGTACACAGTTTACATTCAGATAACATTTTATGAGACATCACATTTTATTTTCCACGTGAGGCATTTCACCTGCCCAGGTTCTTTTTAGTCTAGTAAATATAGACAATATTTTTTGTCTATCTGTGAGTAAGATGAACTTGAATGTTGACATAAGCCATATGGTGGGTAAGATTTCAGGATAAGATTTCACAGTATGTTGTTGAAGACCTCTTTGTTGTTGTTGGGTTGCATTACAAGCAAGCTACAGGTGTTCTTTTGTTCACTTGGTCCATGGTGATTTATATAACTTGTTTTAATTTTGGGTGTGTGACTTTCTGCATATTCAGCTTTTTCATTGTCGCCTCTATATTTTTGAGGAGGCAAGTGTGTCTAAAGTGCCCAAGCTAAATCCTCTGTTTAATAGCTGCGGCTGCTTTTCACTTCCCTTAATCTTGGGAGTAAATATTGACTTGAAATCAAAGCTGGCAGGAAGCTGTTGCTTCCCTGATTCATTTGGCTGTTAAAACTGTTCTATCCCCCAGGCCAGAGGAGGAGGAATATACGTATATGGCAGCCAGCCAGCTATGGTGGAATAGATTTGGGCATATAGTACCTTCCGCCTACTACAGCCTGAAATTAATGGTATGTGGCTACTTTAGTCCAAGTCAAGCTTGTGTCTGCAATTAATCAATAATGATAGGAAAACATTCAGAGTAATTCAATGTTTTTGTATGAATTCTATTTCCCTGAAGTGTCATGGAGCTTTAGCAGGCTGCTGCATAGGTTGTACATCAACATCAGGGGCAGGCTATTAAATTTAGTGCACTTGAAGGTCATTATAATGGACACCAAGGTAACAAACATGTGGACAGGGGGGAGTAAAGGGTTAATAGGACACATATCCCAAGGTTTGAGGGAGAAAGTTAAATGTCAAACAGAGTGTTGCATCTTTTTGATGGGACATGTCAAGCCAGGACTGTTTGAGTTATGAGCTATTAAAAATATGTAGATGTGACAGGGCTCCTCAGGAGGAAGGCTGATGTGAATTCTCTGTTGGTTGCTTTGCCAGATCCATAAATAAATGAACACATCAGTGAATGAGTGAAGGGAATATCAGAGAAGACACGCTCCATGATCTTAGAATGAAAAACAACCTCAAACGGTAGTATTTCTCTGGGCCTCAGACGATGTTGCTCCTCTGATTGTTTTGCAGCAGACATCCCTCATTGCACAATGTTGACTTGGACAAAATCATCTTGACAGCAGTCTCGTCCACTGGAATGTCCTGATGTCATGGTGATAAGTAGCCAATGAGACAGCTGCTCCTCTGTGTGCATGTGTGACCTCTCTAACGATGAGTTTTCAGCCCATCAGATCGATGAACTTCAAAGGTTTTTCAAGGTACACTGTAGGTTTCTCAGAGGAAGCAAATACACCGATACTGAGCTATTAAAGCAAACTCTACTAAGAAAGTGTTCATATATGACTATTGCATAGTTATATTAATCAATTAAATTTTCAATCTTTGGGTAAAAATTCTACACTGAAAGATTAGTGTGTCCCTTGTGTCACCCTCTCCTGCCTTGACTGCTCAAAACGCAAAAGGTCCTCTCAAGAGCCAGTCTATTCTGGGCTACTGTAAAACATGGCATGCAACATGGTGACCTCTGTGAAAGAGGACCCGCTCCTTCTGTATATATAAAAGGTTCATTCCAAGGTAACAAAAACCCAATCTTTTTTTAGTTTCAGGTGTTTATACACCAATAATTATGAATATTATAATACATTTCTGCCCCTAAATCCCAATAATTTATACTCGACATTTAAAGGAGGAGTTAGACATTTGAGAAAATACACTTATTTGCTTTCTTGTTGAGAACTAAGCAAAACCAAATGTTAGATTAGTATTGAAATACAGGTATGGTTTAATCAAAGATTCAATACAGACTCCAAAAGTATTTTGTAAAGCAATCTGATGGAGCTGTGTTTGTAGCAACCAAAACAGGTATTTTAAGCCAAAACACAATCTTTTCCGAACCCTAACCAAGTGGGTTTAATGCCTGGACCCAACCGGAGCATAAGCACAGAATTGTCTAGACATAAAACTCAACCTAAAGAAAAGTTGCAACATATCCGTGGTTTACAGAAATGCACACAGCCCAACATTGTTTTTTAGATGCAGATGTAGGCATATTCCAGCATATAGCAGACAGTGTTATTATTCTGAATGTCTGCACACTGAGATATGATATGTGAAATATGTACAAGGACTGTGCACAAGGTGAAGGACTCAAAAGAATGACTCAAGACCACACAGTAAAAATCAGAATGTCCTTTAATACCCACAAGGAGCTGGTACACAGGCAGACAGTCAGATCAGGCAAACAATCCAAAAAGGGCTAAGCAAAAGGTTGAGTCAAAAGGGCACGAGCAAAGACCAAAAAACCAAGAGCGCTACCCTGGGAAAGAAGGCTGGAAGGGTTGACACACTAGGGACGAAGACGAACTGGCACGGAGAACGGAAGGTGGGAATGATGAGACACAGGTGAAACACATTGGGGTGGTGATGTTTGCATTATGTAGGTAATATTCGTGTGAGATGGAAACTAGTAAATAATCACAATCATGTTTCTGCATTCAAATCACAGCTGCTGAACCGTCTTCTCGCTCTCTTTTTCACACTCATAGCTTGGCTTCTTTATTAACTTTTCAACCAGATGCAACACCCTTCAAGTAAAAACAGGCACTGCATCGACTGGAAGCACTTCACGACAATGTGTCTGATTTTCAAAGAGATGCCAATTTAATTACATTTACTCCCACATTAATAGTTTTTGACAAGCAGCTACCTTACCTTTCATCTTGCGAGCTCCAGCGAAGATGTGTGTGTGTGTGGAAGATTACTTGCTCAAAAAGATAGGAGTTAGGCTTCAAAGTGAATTTACTTATGCAGTTGTGTGAGAAGTTTAAATCTGCTTTTCACTCCATTCAAATGGAGGCTGAACCCGTGGTTATAATGAACAATAAGCTTAAGCTATTAACAGTTGAAGCTGACAGAACAAAAAGGGGCATAATTGGTGTTCAAGTATGTTGCGGTATGCTCAAGTATGCTCAATTAAGCTATCCTCAGATCTCTATATGACTGTCAGACTATATGTTTGAGTAGTCAGATGAATCTGGTGTGGGCATACTAAACATACTTTATTTCATTTCTTCAACTATTGCTCTCTGGCACACTCCGCTCACTGAAAAAAAAAATCACTTGATGATATTGACAAGCCCAAAAACACATTTGCAAGTCAGGCATTGCACAGTATATTTTGATGTAGGGAAAAATGCCAAAAATCATGCCAAGGGTGAAAGATCCATTTCAGGCTTATTTGATGTCAGACAGTTTTTTTTATTTACCCTATAATTATGCCTCGCTCCGTCATTAGGAGAGCTATTCCTTGATACAACTGTAGGATTTTGAAGATACTTCTCAGGCCCATGTGGTTAACCCTCTCCTTTGAAGCTGGGATATTGATAAGCCTCTCATTGGGCAATGATAAAATCCTCTCTTTAGCCCTGATTAGAATTTGATTTTCATTAAAATACTGTACACATCGACAGCATCCTCAAAGCACAGCAAAACTACTACTCTCCTGCACTTGTATAGTGTGTAGTCATAATGTTTTTCTGTCGCCTTTCCTCTTTTGTCTAATGACCGTTTCTCTACGTCAGGCTTCCTAGTCACCTTTTGTTGCACACCCATTGCACTATACACATTCCCTCTCACACTCTGCATCTTTGCCCTCAGTTTTGATATGGATGACACACAGACTTTGGACGAAACAAAAAGTGTCTCTCTCTTGTCCAATCTCTCCAGAGCGCCGTGCAGTACAAATCAGTTTGAACAAGCCTTAGGACAAGAGTTGTCCAAGTCACACAGCACTCCGTAATCTCATCCCCTTTTCCCAGACACTGCCGATGGCTTCTGCTCTGTTCAAATAATATCCAGTTTCTCTGAGACAGCAGATCTTACTCCATCTCCCCAATTCTGTCCCACTGAGACAAGAGCAAAGAGCGATACTGCTGCTAAACAACGAGTTCAATAAATGATTAAGGATGTCTGAAGTTTTTGGATGGAGAGTTAAACTCGGCCTCTTGTGCCTACTATGAGCTGGACCTGTCATTGGAGATTTTTTAGGAAGGTGACAATGCAGAGGTTTAGCATTGAAGCCCCCCATCCCATTTCTCCCCTCTTTTCCTCTTTTCTGCGGGGACATTAGTTGTGAAGTGGCTGCCAAGCTGAGTGGAACTGGTAAATAGAACTGTGCACTGGTGGAAATGCATGACCAAATTGGGCATTTAAGAGGTGCAAAGTCAAAGTCAAGTAAAATCAAGTCAAAAGAGAAGTGGTAGAGCATTTCCCTCATGCTTTAAGACAGAATGTGGACAGGATATCCAATGGCTGCTCAATACAAATGACTTAACAATTACCCTGCCAGTAGTTGAGATCAAACACTCACCACACCAGAGCTGGGCAATGGTGTTGACATTCCTCATTAGCTGTTGAAGGGCGACAATTTTATGAATTACTAAACGCTCTTTTAAATCAATCAAATAGAAATATGGCATCATTACAGAAATAGCTCCATTCTGTCTAAGGTTCGTCAATACCAAACCAATCATTAAAGTCATACTGGTTGTTCAAATTTAGCCAATTTTTGGTCTGAACAAGAAGTGTCCAAGGTTCTCACTGGATAAGTGCCAGTTTAGGGAGCAAGCATATGATTAAGAAAACCCATGAACTTATTGTATGATTTGTTATTGGTTTGATCATGGCGTTTAAGATTAAATTCCTTGAGCACTGAATACACCTGTTTGCAGATGGGATAGTTTACTTTATCTGTCTCCCAGGGTTCAACAAGGTAAAAGGTGATCCATTTTTTCTGAAACCTATTTTTCTCCTCAAAAAATACAGCGTTTCTCTGTTGTGGCTTTTCCATTTCCTCCTCCAATTAAACTGCAGAGTTGACCGCTCACAGAACCTAATTCCTGCGACTCTCAGGAGGTGCCACTTGATGCCATCCACCAGGTAGCTTTCTACAACTTGTCATTCCTAACCCGACAGACTTTATGTCACGTTCAGGGTCCACACAAAATGCAGCCATTTGCATTTTGCTGGTCAAATTTTGAAAAATGATGCTCTTGGAGGAATCAGTAATTAAAGTAAAATTACCCCTTAAATGATGACTTCTGGCGAATTTTGTGAAAACTAATTGATAAATTGAGATAAATATATTTCATACATTATAGTGTATTACAATACAGCCTATTAGGCCAAAAAGAAAACTTACACAGATTATTATATTCAACTCATTTATAGAATAGCAAAGTAGTCTATATACGCTAGACTGAACCATATAGTGGTGAAATATAAAGGCCATCATGATAACTTTGCCAACAATGAACCATGGATTTGACACATTTTGTTTGACTTAAACAAACATGATAAGCCTCGGTGACCTCAATGCTGGGTATGGCCATGGTACCAATAGACTCCAAATGGCCTGAAACATGCTCCTAAACACTTTCTGGAGGAACAATTTTGGCCCTGACACACAAATTTCACCTCTGATCCATCTCATTCACTTTGCAAGCCTGCCGCTAACCAAACCCTAACCCAAGATCCAAAAAAAAGGAAATACAAATAGGTGCCAACCGACTCCAAATGGCCTGAAATGTGCTCCTAAACACTTTCTGGAGGAACAATTTGTGAAAATTGACACTTGACACATCGAATGTGTGAAATAAAAGATGGTTACAAAGTAATAACTTACCACTTTGCAACGTTCTGCTCCAGTCTTGGTTGCGAAGATAGTTCGGTTTGTTCTGCCTGTGTTTCGGTATCAGAATCGGGCTCATGACCCGCACTAGTCTGCCTCTGATTGGGTACATCTTGCCCGTTAGGTAATGCACACGTACAACTCTTACCAAAGACTGAACAGAGGTGAGATGTCTCACCCCGTAGCTAAAACGGAGTATTCAAGACACAGTGTGAAAAAGGTGCTGCAGCAATGCACCATATGAGAAAAATAATGTGTTTTTTGAAAATTAAAATATGTAAACCTATTCTACTAAATAAAAGTATGAGCCTGAAAATTAGCATAATATGACCTCTTTAATGGTGCGGCTCTTCTATAATTTCCAAATGTTATCAGACCAAATGGATCAAATTATGGCAGTGAAACGAGTCATTTTGTGGGGGTTGTGATGCTCGAAAAAATTTAACCACCGTTTTACAGCCACTTCTTTCACAATGTAAGCTTATGGAAAAGTCTTATGGAGCCCCAGTGTATCACATGGCGCTGTAAAACTAGGTTTGGCCACTATGAAAATTGGCTTCAAAGCCTGGCCGAGTCCTGGGGGCTTGAGTGCACTATGGAAGTTGACAAAACTACATTCCAGTCAACTGCTGCTGGAAAAAAATGATGTGATGACTGTTTTAATATTAATGTTTCCTTGTTTTGTCCAGTTTAATAAACTGTATCAATAAATTGCACAACAAGTAGAAAATCATTTGTGTCCATATGGTGTATTTATATAGCATGTTCCCTTGAAAGTACCTGTAAATAATTATTTTCTAGAGTGTATAAACTGCAGTAAGATCAAGGACAGCAGTTGTGAATAAAATGGGTGTTACACTCAATCTTTAGGGACTCATCCAGTCAAGTGTACCTGCTCCACAAGTGCTCA
The DNA here is from genome assembly GCF_040436345.1 of Pagrus major. Lineage (NCBI taxonomy): Eukaryota > Metazoa > Chordata > Actinopteri > Spariformes > Sparidae > Pagrus > Pagrus major. Next base: position 11,661,235 of record NC_133221.1, on the reverse strand, counting down.
GTGACAGAGTCCTCCACTGTGATGGCATTAGCCTCGGGTGCTCAGCTAAATCCAAATAACGCTTGACTCGCGACAACACCTTGGAAAGAAAAGTGTCTCTTTGATGCAAATGCAGCATTTTAAAAATGTTGGTGCTTTGTCTATAAGAGGGGCAGAGGGTTTTCAATGAAAAAAGAAAGACAGACAGAGGAAGTAAGGGGAAGCATTAGAGAGAGAGGAACTACAGTTCAGTCCTTTATCTGACTTTGATGAGCCTCAGTTTCCCTAATTGGGTGTGCGCCCATTAATGAGGCTGAGACAGACACATATCCAGTGAATCTTACCTGGCATATACACAGGAGACATGAGAAAATACCTCCTCTCTTTTCTTGTCTTCTCGTCAGCAGATAAAATGGATAAAACAGATATAACAGGTGCACTTAGATGGATGCCTCATTACGGGAACCATCCTCTTACTCTCATCTGACTTTCGGGATGGTAATACTCTACAGCAGTATTAATCTAGGTAGCAGGCTAATGATTAGGACTCTCCTTTGAGTTTGCCTGATAGGATCAGAGATACGGCATATACCTGCCCAGTACACTGGCGTTGAGATCACGGATTAGAAGCACTGATTTATAGATTTACATTCCAAGCTGAGATGAGAATTTGAAGAAGTTGAAGGAAGAGTGGGTCAAAGCTTAATATATTTACACCAGCAGCACACATCCAGACTCCTGGTGAATGTGAGCATATTTAAAGCTGTGGACACACACACACACAAAAACCACTAATGGCACCAGTGTGCTTGTCGGATGGCTGCTTTGGAAGCCCCATCGGCTGCGTTTGACAGTTTCTGTGACTGTCCCGTACAGACAACTCGAAATTCATGCCCACTTCACGCTGGCCAGCTGTGCCGAGGTGAGAAAAGAGACAAATTCTCTTTTTCACTCTTTACAAAACAATTTATACCACTTTTCACATGAACTACCAAGTGCAACATTATGACTCCCTCTGGGAGAGACTGCCTGATATATGAGCTGTTGTCCCTGTACGTATTTAAACGGTTCAATTTCTCCCCCCTTTTCACTCCACCTTTAGTTGTACCAGTTATAAACACTTTGGATTTCTGATGAGGTTGGTTGTACAAACAGTTATTTCACTTTCACCATATGCCTGCATTTGAAAATACCATTATTTAGTTGACTGTAGGCAGCAACTCTCACTCAGGCATCAAATACAGCAGCCTGGTCCGTGGCCCTAGGCTTGTAAGTTCAACACCATAGGTACCGCTGTAGCTCGAAGCGCCCCTCTAGTGCAGTCATATAAAAAGGAAGAAAAGTCTCAGTCAGGGGTCGACTGGGATGTATGGATGGGTCATTCACTGGACTTCCAAAGACCAGGTGTCTGTTTGTGACCAGCAATCAGGAGTAATTTGTTTTGAAGTTATGTAACAAAGGTAAGTTAATGTATGTTATAAATTATGTTACATGACGTACTTGCATCACTTGTTCACTAACATGTTACGTGATGTACATGACTTATGTAATTTCCGTTCTGTAAGTTACGAGACTGAACATAGCAATTTTAGCCTAAAGCATGATCTTTTCCTAAACCTAACCAAGTAGTTTTTGTGCCTAAACCTAACAGAGTAGTTTTTGTTGCTAAATCTAACCAAACTGTGACTCTTTCACGTTTATAACAGTCCAAATGTAATTATATGTTATAACATGTGAACTGTTTGCAGCAAGCTTTCTTTTTTTTTTTTTTTTAAACGTCTTATCAGATATTACACATTATTCCTAACTTGACCACGGTGCCTTCATTTGGAAGTCTAAACTGGCATATTACTTATTATTGCTAACTAACTAAGCACAGGAGGGGTTGGTAGAGGGTCATACAATAAATAAGGCCACTGACCAAGCTGCTGAATTTGATGAGCTGGTAGTGAGAACATGTTGTTGTAGGACACAGAAACAGTGATGGGTTGATGTTGGGCAACCTGTTACTCCTGGAGCCATTTTCCTTACCTTCGATTCTCAAGGTATTAGCAAAATATCTTGGTACCACCACTGATCCCTTTTCTTTGCTTCCCTTTATCTCCTATCACGGGGTGGAGACAGATGTCATTCAAGCTGTAGGCTCAGCTATGACCAGGAATAAAAGATGGAGAAGTGTTCAGATAATCACGGGCAGCCTCCTGGAGTGCACTACACTTCAGAGGCACGGGTAAAGGATTGTGTTGGAGCGGGGGGCATTGGAGAGAGTGACTTCTCTTCAGGAGTAGAAGCTTGGTCTTTAGCGAAGACAAGGGTTAAATTACTCACCTCCCCCTTATTTATGATCTCCAGGAAAACAGAGCTGGTGAAAGGCGATTTTTTGCAGATGAGGTCAATCACTGTGACATGCTCCTGCAGTACTTTCAGTTAAAATATACGCACACGATGTTTCTCACCATCCAGGTGTGTCAATCAGATAGACACTGATTTAAGTGAGATGTCAGTTCATCTGCTTGGTATTCATGCAGTCCCTCCTCCAGACAGTATGTTATCCGACTGCCAAACATCACTCACAAGCATACGCTACACCTTACTTTGGTTGTCTACATGATTGCTAGCAAGGAATACATTCCAGGAAACATTATGTACTCTGGCTGATTTTTCTGCATAGTATAGAAATACTGCCTTTTCTACTGTTCACTGAATGTGGGACCACAGTCTCTTTAATCTGTGGTGACTGCTGCAAAGCGCTCCCTTCGCTCCTACCGGCTAAAGACAGTAATCTGTAATCTTTTGTTCAATCACCTGGGAAAGATTGGGTGAGAGAAAACAAGGGTCGACAAAAAAACAAAAATATAAATAAAACGAGAGAATGCATGAGCTGGGTGTGTGGGAGTGCCTGTGAGTGTGTGTTTGTAAGGATGTGCAGAGAGGCAGAGGGAGCTGATGAGCGACACAGTGTGCTGAGAATAGCCTTTAGAGGAACACTGCAAAGCCCAACAGGGTTTGTATTACCCCCCTCTACAAAAGGACCTGCCTGAGCATTGAACACCATTATTATTTCAAACAATTCATCCACCACTGGCAGCCTTTCTCTATGTGTCTACCTGTGTCATATTTCTCCTCCTCCCATTTTTTTTCATTCAATTCCACAAAGTACAGTTAGTTCCCGTTAAGCCTCTCGGACACAGCAGGAGATCATCATGGCAATGGGCAGATGCACATGAGCATTATCTTGATGCATTGTTTTATGAGGTGGCTGTTTTTAAATCTGGATGTTTAAAGCTCTCTGTTGTTTCTGCTTCCAAGCTGACATATGTGTCGGAAATAAAAAAAGATTCTGTTAATTGAATTTCGGCAAGAATGCTCTTGGCCGTGCGTTCTCACATGTAGCACAGGGAACGTGCTACATTGTGTAGCACGTTTGCTGTGTTACATCAGTCATACTAGCAACACTATACACCACAAAGATATACAGGGGGCAAATACACAACCAGTGGTCCAAAATGCAGAGGAAGAGGAAGGCATTCAAGGTCTTCATTGAGAGCCTGAGCATTATGACTGCACTTAAGCAGAATCATAGGCCTTAATGTCCAGTTTATACTATAACCACGGTGCTATGAGGTTGTATGCTAACTCTCCACAGATTTGTATGTTGCCTTCATGTAGTTCTGTGCCCTATCATCAACAAGACATCTGCTGTCAGCGAGTCAGCAGCAGTTGCAGTAATCAGTGTGTTTCCTTTTCCACCTCTCTCTGGGCAACCTTGATAAGGAGAAGGAAAAATGTGTTGTCATATTTATTCATGACCAGCTTTTCAATTTTACATTCTTCCTTCCTCCACTGAGGCTCTGCATGTACAGCCCACTCTACAACCACCCTAAAAGAAGGATTAATACCGAATGGCTTTCTTGTTATTCTATCTTTTAAAAGAAAAACAAACAAACATAATCATCATCATTATTATTTTTGCTTTGGTCCACAGAAACCGAGAGAAAAGTGTGATTGAATCTACCTTTTTTTATTCTTACCTGTGTAATAAAGTAGATGAGGATCCCCTCTGTGGATAGGAAATCATTTTGCCATCGTAGCAGGAGAGGACAGAAGGAGAAAAGTGAGATGGGAAATTGAAAAATGCACAAAACTGAAGAGAATATTAACAGAAAATGGAATATTGGAAGAGAAAAGATGACTAAGAATTATAAAGAAAGAGCAAAGGAGAACTGACAGAAGAGGAACAAAGTATAATGTTAAATGCATGAAGTTAACTTAATTTGATCTTGGCAAACATTTTGCCAGCTTGGCATCTCTGACAACACAACCCAGTATCAGGCCAAACCGTGTAAAAGACTCACCTTGTCACTGTCGCGTTCGGCCTCGCCTACTCATGAAAACAACAGGGTCTCATTCCATGGTCAGGTTTTCAATAACAAACCTGCAACATCTGGTTACACTTTCAAGATAAAGGCATCAAAACTACTTGGCAAGGTTTAGGAAGACAGTATTTGGCTTTTTTTCATTACCAGACGAGCTCCCTCAATCAAGCCTTCAAATATCTAAATGACAGGGACTTTCACTGTGAAGAATTTCTGGCAAATGAAACACGTTTAACACTGAATTAGCTGAGCTTTGTTAGCGGCTAGTATTTGAGAATAATAACAGCCACTCCTTTGACCTCTATTCGGGACAAACTAGTAGAAGACACACCTTCAAGCAACAGGGCTACCCCCTGTTGTAATGAAAATGCAAGTCCCTGCCGCAAACTCATGACCACTAAAGAAAGGTCTGAGGGAAAAGCCCACCATATTCTACTCTATTATCTCATTGCCATTCACCCTTTTCTGTTTAGCACTAAACTTTGTGGTTACAAAACCGCACTTAAACTGAGGTTAGGCCCGTAATAGACATGGGAACACTGTTTTTATTTTCATCTACTGCAATACACACACAGAAATCCAGCCAATCTATTTGAAATGCACACTTACGGATTCATCCTTCTCTGGTCACTTACTTACTTTCCAGTTAGGTCTATTCATTACATCCTGGACATTTGCAAAGAGGTTGGAGTGTGTGTAAGCGGGACTTGAATAATGTAATACAAAACTGCTGCGCTGTGTTGCCTGCTAAAGCGCTGCACTCAGAATGATTAGTACAACACTCTGAAACACAACCACTTATTTCCATGCGTGATTATACGGGGTAAACAACTTAATCTGCATCTCTGGTACAAATTTGTTTATTTAAGGTACAAACTGTGAATAATTTATGATAGCATAAAGCAAGGTGCTATGCTGAAATGCATGGATAATGGGCCTTAAAGCTCTGTGCAGCACATCCACATAGGGTTTGTTTACTGAACAGCCTTGGCCACACTGTCCCTTAGTCCAAACTTGTCAGTGGCTGATGAAGCAGACACAAGCTTACAGTGATAGAAGCCTGTCTGCACCAGTCACTCACCAAAATACATTTGGACCAGGCCAGTGTTGATGTGACAGCATCCAGCCGCCTGCTTTTGTCTCGTATTGACTCACAGTTTCTCTCGCCCTCTCACTTGTTTCTCTGGCTGTTTGTGCAGGCAATCAGATTTTCTCACACTGACACAGAAACAGATAAATATGACAGCATGTTTTTACTCCTCTGTTTGATGAACATCAATTTTTTAAGTGTTGAGACTGTGTTTAAACTTGCCTCTGTTGTGTCCCTCATGATTTATTCCTGAGCAGATCAAGAAACAGGAGGGGGGGAGGCAGTCGGGGGCATCTGTGAGTGCCTTTCAGGCGATAATGCACATGCAATGCCTCCTCTGACCACTTACAGTCTCTCTTTCCCGCTCTGTTTCAACAATAAAGCTTTCACTTGTGACACAAATCCTTATTTACCTTGTAGCAAGATATGAGAATTACATTTCTCTTGCTCAGTTCTCACAGTGTGCCCCTGATGTATGTCAAAAATGTGAAATTATTTTAATTTGTGTCTACTTTACAACAGAGAAAATCTAATCCCGCTGTATTAGTTGTGCTGCAGCTGCTGTAAAGTTTGAGTTGTCATCGTCATTTATCATCAGAGCATTGTTTGTTCTCCTTGACAATACGTTCTCATAAGGAGCGATGAATAGTAAGCTCAGCGGTGAGTCTAAGTGTTTCAGTTGGCTCCTTTAAGTCATTAGCGGAGATCAGACTTGAGCAGGAGAATGTTATTAATGAGGATTAAGATAAGCATGTAAATTTGACATTAAAAGAAATGAAAGGCAGCACGGGCAATCGGCAAGACAAAAGGCTTTTTCTGCTGAAGCATCTCACTCTCCTTTGGAGGAATTGGGGAGTGACTTTATTGGTCCTTTAAACCGCTTCCTCTCCTCAGGAGTTTAAATTGAACGTGCAGCCTTTCCTGGGCCACTGTTTAATTTCCTGTAACGTAATAAACAGCCAATTTATTACAGCCGGCAGAGCAGTGCTTCCTCAGAGAGAGCTCCTCGCTGAATGCTGCTGCTGTTGCTTGCTTTTCTGCTCATTTCCCAGCAGCCAGTGGAAGGCGGCTATTATCACTATACTCCGAGGATTCTTTTTAATACATGTGTATTTAGCAGCCAGCAGTATTAATCAAATAAAAATGAGTAAGAACACAGTCTTACTTTACATTGGTGCCACGTAATTCCTTGGGTATGGGGAGGGTATGGATTAGACAGTGTGATTCTTTTTGACAAAGTGTTATATTAGGGTATGACAGTGTGATGACAGAAAAGGAGTGTCTTTGGTATATCTGATGACAAACTCCAGTATAGGTGTAGAGCAGAGGAGTCCTTTACGGTGGAAATGTCTGAAAATAGCAGGAGGAAGAATTTGAATAATGAACGCCAAGGTGACACCAAGTCTGGGATGCTCAGGTGTGGATGCAGTGTGTGATGTAAGATGCAGAGTTTTAAGGTAGATTGAATTTGTCACTTAAGGCAACACTGAGCGATTATAATTAAATTTAACTAATTAGGGAATTATACGTGTTCAAGCTTTCGTAACTGACATCTTACAAGGCATAACCTGTGTACGGTGATTTGTATGCAAAGCAAGGGTAACTTTACTGTTCAATTTGACCTACAAATGACAAATATTAGAACACTTGTCATCATTTATGCATGTTTTACTTCTACACGTGTGCGCCCAAATTAATGTGAGCCCTTTACACAAATGACTTCGGTAAGTTTGTATATTTCATTTGCTTTTGATTGCTTAAGATGGTAACAACAGTCATTGCATGTGCAGGATAACTGCGTCACAAGGATTGAAATCATGTCAAATGTTTAAAATACATATTGCAGAAATAAGTCATCCAGGGTAAGTAATACATTGGATACAGTTTATACAAACATAGAGATGACTGTGAGCTGTATTTGTTTAATTTTCTTGTAAAACTTGTCTCTCCTAGGACAATCAGACTATAACCAAACAGAAGTCGTGGCCACATGGGCATAATTTACCCTTTTGCTTGAGATTTTGGCCTAACATCTCAAAGCTACTTGTCAATATTCTATACTGTTCAGTAACAATATTCATCGTTCCCAGGGCAGGATGCTCATTGATTTCAGTGACCCATGTAGCTTTTAGCACAATAGTCAGGTCAGACGTTCAATGCTTTGTTCAAGGGATGGGTATTTACAAAACAACTGTAATGTGCAGAGTTCCATTACATTTTCTGAAGATCAATCCTAATGCTGTGTGACCTCCTGGCCTTTGCCCTGTCCACCACCATCCAGGCAAAAACTAGTACAGACGATGTGCAATAATCCAGGCATCCATGCAAGATTGCCCTAAAACATTTGTGATTGATTGATTGATTGATTGATTGATTGATTGATTGATTGATTGATTGATTGATTGATTGATTGATTGATTGATTGATTTTAATGACCCCATGGCCTGTAAAATTAATGTCTTACCTTCCAGCCACAAGTGGAAGCAAGTGAGCAATAAAGAAATTATGGCCAATGAAGAAAAGTCACCAACAGCAACTTACTTGAAAAATGTCACCAATTCATTACATGTTACTCTAAAGTAATAACATATTTACTAATAACTCACCAGCAAAAGTAAATAGTCTGATTACTCCTCACATTACTTACAGCCCAGCTCTCTCAAAACTCAAAAGCTCTTCCACCCACATGTCACATACATAGAAATAGAAAATGAGACATTAGTCAGTTTAAAAAGCAGCCAGCTTATGTTGTGTCACGTGCCAGTGACTGCACACAGCAACACTGTGTCCTGCTCTCTCAGTAAAGCTGCAGGATCTCCAATTTTGGACCAAACCAACTGTCTGTAGAGATTCTTGGTCACCCAGGTCAAAGTTATCCAAGGAGGGTTGAATCTAGGGCAACTGGACTTGATTATAGATACTTGAAAATGTTTTTACCCCTATCCAAAGGGCGCTTAAGTACACTTGCCCTAGATTCAACCCTCCTTGGACAAAACCCACTGATTCTTGAATTTAAGCTTGGTTAGCCGTGGCTAACACTGGCACTCCAGCTGAAAAAATATAATTTGTAAATTAGACAACGTTGCTCTATACAAATACTGTAGATAAAAACATACATCATGAATGACTTTCAGCTCTGGCCAGTCTCACAGAGGGATAGAAAGTAGAGGCCAAGGCTGAAGACTACAGGAGCATGGGCTTTAAGCAAGTCATTCATATTTGCAATATGTTGTTAAGTTTGAGCGATGTTGGCTGTCATGCAATGTACTTGTCGTGACCTTTTAAACCTTTGTCAGTGCAGCTGTGTTTAGCTTGTTGTTATTAGGTGTAGGCTGCTGTCATACTTCTTATTAACTGAGAGAGGTCTGATGCATATGACTAAACCCATTATGTTGCCAAGGTCTTTAAGTAAGCCTTGAACAAAATCCCCCATTTTTTCTGTTATTCAGCTACAATTCTATCAAGACCTAAAAGCTTCTGAATTTCTGTCTGTGACAGATTCATATAACTAAGCAAATTTTTTATCAGTGGTGGTTGAAGTCTTTGCAAGTGATTTTAAATCTGAAAATGTGTTCTGATCTGTTTGTTTCAGTTTCAAAGACAGTTGCATTATGACATTTGTGCATCCCAGGGTTTGTAGCCTTGGTGTTACATGTAAAAAAAAAAGTGAATTATGATGTTGGATTGGACTGTACCTCTTTCTGTGTTGGCTTCCAAAGATTGAGCTCAATAAATTGTATAATATTCAGTTGCTTAACAGCACAGTGGGCCTACAGTAATCCAGTCCCATCTGTCATTTAGGTAAACAGTGATGTCTGTGATGAGGAAGCAAATATCCCTCACTGATGTGTTTTATGCTCTGATGAGTGGGTTGCAGTTGAGTGGGAAAAGGGGGCTAAAAAAGATAAAGGTTGTTCTGCGGTTGTGGATAAACAAAGAAACAAAAAATGTTTTATCCCCATGGATGTGGTGAGAAAACGTAATGATACGATGCCTGTGTGATATTATAAAAAGGGTGAGCATAAACACCCATGCTAAATTTCACGGCAACGTTGCTGGTGGTTGTCGGGATATTTTGCTGCGAGCCACAAATGGATGGGGCAGCCTCCCAACTAGCTGACAACCCCATTCATGAGCAGCGTCGCTAATGGGCTGAAAAGCAACCTCCGAAATTATGGGAGAGGAGTCAACAACCACATTTTGCAATGTTACATCAGAATTATGATATCAAGCTAGAAGCTTGGTATTAATGAGTGCATGTGCATTATGTGCATTCAGCAGCATCCTCGAAATAAGTAACAACAGAGTGGCTTGTAAACATGCTGGTTCACAAGGTCTCCTATTTCTGTGAATTCTCTGTACAGTTAATATCTTTCAACAACATTTTTATACATTTCCCCTGTCAAACTGATAAGTCAACATTTCCTGTTGCATGATTCTGAGCAATGTTGATCACTTAAGTGGGCTAAAGCAGCGTAGTCCGTGTTTAAGATTAAGCCCTTTCTAAATAAACATGGCTTTTGAAGAGCTCCAATTAGTGTTTAATTAGTCAAAGTAAAGCTATCACACCTTTGTCTCAACCTCAAAGTAATTAACATCCAATGGTAGACAATGTTTTCACATTACTTTCACTTACAATTGATACGCCTTCAACGCCTTTTATTACATACTTAGCACATCTTTATAGCTTTTATATCTGATTTACAAGTTTTTGAAATCACAGTAACTCAATAACTGTTCATAACACGCATAGTAAATGTTTAGTCATCACACATGTTCATTCACTGTTGGAGGATATCAATGGATTTCTGGATGTTGGCTGCAGCTTTGTGGGTTAGAATTTGCAATTTTCTAAAATACTGCTTTGACCCTTAACTTCCGGCTGTCCCCTGGCTTATACTGTAGGCGTTTGGTCTGTTTTTAAAGACACACAGGAGTAATAAAGCTGAGTATATTGAATTGACCCATCTCTCATATTAAATGCACCTCCCTCACACAGATTTAACCCAAATGGTACCCGTGCTTTAGTAATATTCAGACTTAATCCTGTGGGATAGTGGTGATTTTCAGCTCCCTCTCACATTTTGTTGCTGTGTGATTCATGGAGGAGAGCTGCCTTAACGTTTTTGTAGAGTTCACGCCTTTTCCCTCCCATGTCTCCCATCTCCTCTTTATGTCTGTCTGCAGCATCACAATAGCATCTGTTTCTTCCCCCTGCAGACTGTGAATAGAACTGATTAAATATTAAACATCACTTAAGTGTTCTGAAAAAAATGATGTTGCTGTATCGTATTCTAATTTGTGAACAGATATCTAATGAACTTAAGAAACTCTGTACAAAAAGGGAACATCCAAAATGGTAATATATATATATATATATATATATATATATATATATATATATATATATATATATATATATATACATATATATGTATATATATGAGGTGAAAGTGAAACTCTTGTTCGAAGTTAAAGGAAAAAGGTTTAAATGTGAACAAGAGAACAGGGGCATACAAAAAAGAAAAGGCTGCATTAACACGGTATGTGAAAAGAGCTGCCACTGGTTTAGCAGAGCTGGAGCAGCTCCCAGCCGATGGCGGATGAATTTTTAATGATCCCAACCAAGATGCAGTAATTACAAGGGGAACGGACTGTCATGCTGGAGCACTTTGTGCAGAACACCCTGGCATCTGCCGATTAGTGCTCTTTATGGTCCCTGTGCCTCAGGTGTGACACTTTATTTGGTTTAGGTCACAGTGAGGGGGTGGAGGTGAGGGGCTGGGGGGGGGGGGGGGGGGGGGGGACAGGAAGCAGCACAGACACTGCAGCATGTTGTGGTGCTTCTCAGCTCCAAATGTGTCAGAAACGAAGCATCTCGTTTTTGCTGTTGGTGTCTGCTGAAAGCTGGGAGTACAAGACAGGGATAAATCTGATAAGACAGGAGAGTGGAGTGAAAGGCGAGATAGCTCAGAGTTTAGTGGCAAATTGACTTCCTCACAACATCAGTGCGAAGATATAATTTTGCCAGCGCGCTCTCACTATCTCCAGGTCCTGTGGGCTCACTGGACTTATGGGAATTTGTTCCTGACATCGCGGCTGGGCACAGGTAGCAGGTGGACCCTAGGAGGTAAAAATTCTGCTCAGGTATGGAAACGTTTAAAGCACATTACAAAGCTAACAGGCTTCAAAGACATATTCCTGACATCAAAGCACCATCACCCACCGCCCACCTGTCTCCCACACTCACCCGATCCGCTCTCTCCCTCTCATTTTCTCTGTCTCTTGAATCAAGATCAGTAAAGCATCACAAGCATGACATGGTGAACTTCCTTTAACACTATAGCTAAAAATATGCATCACGTTGCATCAATAAAAGATATAAGGCAGTAACCAGTCACGTCATTTTATTTTTTATTTGTATGGACTAATATCACAAATCATAAATTTCACTCAAGGAGCCCTATAATCTGTGCAGTATATGATAGCCCCTATCCGCTAGACCCTCAATTCAGAGAAGGAAAAACTAGAATGGCACCAAGTAGAGCGTCTACGCTCGCCAAGTCGCAACAGTCTCCTTTAATTCAATCAATCAAGTCTAATCCAATGTCCAACTTGATAGCTCTGCATCACCCTAAATTTTAAACCAGCCATAACTGCTTAACCATAATTTAAGCTTTCCATATCGAGATCCATGCATTATTCCCTGAGAAATTAGCAAAAATGTAGAAAAATGACCTATTTCACAATGTTAAAGACAGTGAGAAATAATTCATCTGTCCGTCCCTTTATCTACATCAAAAGTTAATGGGGTCTATTCTGGGCGGATACCCATCCTCCATCCAAGTTTCAAGGAAGCCCGTTCAGTAGTTTTTGTCTTATCCTGCTCACAAACCAACCAGCAAACAGACAAACTGATGAAAACCCACTCAATCAGAATAAATATTAGCTATTTACATTTCAGCAAAAACACAGATGTGTTCAAGCTGTACTTTTCTTTGTGTTGCAACTTTACGTTGGTTTAGGTTAAATTTTCCGTTTCTCTGGTTTGGTTAAGGCACAAAAACCACTAAGTTATGCTAGGAAAACATCATGGGTTAGCTTAAAATACATATTTTTGGAACCACAAACAGCTGGAAATCTCCCAAAATCCTCCTTCAAAACACCCAGTTCTGTCACCACAAACATGGCTAGAGATGGCCCAACTTCACACGAAAAAATATCCAGTTTTGGTCGCCACAAACACAGCTGGAAATGTCCTGAGGTCTCCTTAAAAATATCAGTTGGCATCATGCTTACTCGACTTGCAGTTGCTCATTTGGCAGCCAAGTCGGCTGTAACTCCGCCACTGCCCCAGTCAATAAACATGTATTGTGAACATGACATAGCACGTTTTGTAGATATGTCAATATTGTACTTAAGGTAGTCTGTGCCATGTGCAAACTTGGATTAAATGTGCTTTGTGGAAATGTTAACGGCTAACATTACATCCTGAAGACTGGGCTGGTGAAAACATAACCTCCTTGGCTGAGGTAAAAATAGAAGAAACCTCAGGAAGAGCAGCAGAGGAGGTATCCCTCTTCCAGGGCTCACAAGAGGTAAAGCTCAGAGAAACAAACACGCCAAGGGAGAGGGAGACAAGGACAACATGCACACCAGGAAGAGAGAGACAATCGGTGAAGCTGAATTTTCTTGAGGATGAAAATTCAGATCCAAAACATCTGGAATAAGGCAGCTAGGGGGGAAACAGAGGTCCACGGATGGCCGATGTTTCAGTACAGGGAAGCCTGAATGAAAAGGACAAGGAGGAGGAAATACAGTAGGGGAAGAGTGGAAAAGAGAGAAAATTTCTTATTTCAATTGGGCTATATAAATAAAATTGATTTGACATGACTGTTAAGCATCAATCCTAAGGATAATGGCGACAGGCACAAGGCCTGAAATGATCAAATAATAAGCTACTAACTGGTGAAAAGATGAGTTTTAAATTTGGATTTTAGGGCCTCAGCAGTCTGGCTGTCTGATATCAGCAGTGAGGTTATTCCAGAGGAAGAGGGCACGATGGGAAAAGGCCCTGCAGCCTGTTGACTTCATTCCAACTCTGACAGGAGCCTCGTGTTCTGACAGCGGAGAGCACGCGGGTTGGCATATTTATAAGGTTTGAGGAGATCAGACAGGTGTAAAGGGGTGTGCCCATTCACAACTTCTGAAGTCATCAGAGGCATCGTAAAGTCTGTTCTGACATTGATGTGGAGCCAATGAAGGGAAGCTGGTCAGGTTTTCTTGTTTTAGGTGAAATTCTAGCTGCAGCATTCTCCACCATTGGGTAAGACCTTTTTGAAATATGAATAGTAGTATGTTGAAATTCAGTTTAAATTTGGGTGTGATTGTATTCAATTGTTGTGAAGAGATACTGGTTGTAACTGTGACTGTCCTGATAAATACAGATGAGTAACAAAGTGCGATTAAACACAACTCTTACTTTTTCTTTAGTTAAGTTTGCCCTCGGTATAATGATCTGTTTTTGTTTTTTTGACAGAAGGATAGAACAATCTCTGTTGCCTTGTCCAAAGAGAACAAAACATTTAACCTTTACAGAGCTTACGTGGCTCATGAGGATGGTAGAAGAATATGACTTTTCAGAGTGCACATTGAGAAATGCTTGCAGTGTATAAGGCCATTCTTTGTTCCAGCTTTAGACATCAGTTAATAAGAAAACCTTGAATAGACAGTCAATGATGAATGCTGTTTTACTCAGATGTATGAGGGTTGCGACATATGAGAGTGGGTTGGATTTATTGCCTGTGCAAATATTTTGCATCCTGAACTCCAGGAATGTTGTTATATATTTCAAAAGCATTGAACCTTAAAGGTTGATGCAAAAAAAAACATTTTACTCATTTAGATTACTTTTTACTTTCACACTTTTATGTCTTTCCGCCTTTTGGAGAGGATACCAGGAAAGAGAGCTGCTCAGAAAGAAACAGAAAGAAAGTGAGAAACAGTATAATGTCAGATCAGAGTTCAGCTTTATGACATCTCTTTCTCAATTATCCAAACTCTGATTGCAGATATGCAGTTGTTATTTCTCTGGATCTCTGTTAATTATTCAATCTTTCTTCATCTGTCTTCCACTTTTTCTGCCCTTTTTAGATCAGTTTTATCTGCAATTTATCTGCAAGTCACTGACTCAAATATTTTTGGTATTTCTTTTTTGAACAGACAGTTTTTTTGACAACTAGTTGCTGAAATATGGTATTAGGATTTGATGCCTTTGCCCCAGATAAAGGGTTAAGTGATTTTATGCTGCATAGGATTAAATGATTTTGCTCTGACAGAGACACAATATTTTTAGCATCATTCCACTCTAATTGTATGGCGTAGTGTCAGAATAGTTTTGAAAACTTAATAAAGCCTGTTAATGGTACAAGTGTCAGTACAGAACAGGGCTCAGAGAGCGATTTTAGTCTTTTCTGGCTTTTTACCATCAAGGTTCAAGGTGATTTATCTGTCATTAACACATGGTTGTACAATGAAATAATAGTTGGTAAATTCCTTATATGTACACATCAACACATTTTTATAATTTGCCTGGCAGTGAATGTAAACAGCAGTAACAAGATAGTGATGCTAAAATGGTCTGCATTTTCAACCGACACTGTCCATCAACTTTGACGGCATCAATTGCATAAACAGGGGACTCTGTGTTTATGTAATAAACCCTGCTGTTGTTCTGCACTCTGTCTGTTTGGAAAATGGCCTTCAAGAAATCTTGATCTGCATTTATCTTTATCATAAATCAAGACTTTTGTCCAGCTGACATGCTGAAGCATTCATATGCTCCTTCATCCTTTCATTCTCGGGTTTATTTATTCGTCCTTTAGAGAACATGCATTTATATTAATGAAAGACTGGTAATATTTGATTTTTGATCTAAATGAAGGTAAAGGTAAATCACACATGAATGATTTTGTAAAGGCATACGTTGTACACAGCTGTAAATGAAATAATCAAAGAGAGGCTCATTCTCAGGAGAACTGTAGATTATAGCCATTAATGTGGACATCAGGTATCTTTTCTTCAACTTTGGATGAGAAATGTTTCTTTGATTCGTTTTTTCAGTCAACTATGAAGAATGAGGGAGGTGATACAGAATATTTCCTACCTGTGAGCTCATCATCTGTTACTTTACACACATATGAACCACCAACCAAGACGTAAGCCACTCAGGCTTTTGCAGCAGTAGAGGTGTTTGGAGAGTTAAGAGATGACACTGAAACGTTAAATGCCCCAATGTATATATGTATTAGACTTTTTGTTGGTCATCTGGAAGAAAAAATACTGTATGAATGACAAAAAAAAAACTTTTTTGTTTTATTATTTCCATCCTGGTCCAAAACTCCTGTCCTAGCAGTGTAAACACTAACACGTTCTTGTTGATTCGAGCTCCCAGTCTGATCCACTAGCTGCACGGCTAACTGAGCTGACTAGCCAGCTAACGGCAGCTAGTTGGCAGCAGTTAGCGGTATGTATTCAGCTGGCTTACATGTTATACCTTTAATTATAGCCTTAAAGAAATCAAATGTACCAAAAAAAAAAATGATGTCCTCTTTTCCTCTCTTTATATCAAACCTACAGATCGGGATACAGTTCTTCATGCTGTACTGTAAGTATTCATCCGTCACCTACTAAAGTTTGTGCAATGTCCCAGAACAATATGATAAAAGTAAAGAAGATATGTTGTCAAATTACCGAGAAGATTGGCTTATATGTGCAGACACAAAGTGGATTCAAAGAGCGGAGAAGGGTATTTGCAAATTTAAAAAACAATCCTCCAAATCAAAGCCACACCTTATTTACTGCACTACATTCACTCCTGAAACTAAGAACATCAAGGACGTAATTCTAAAACACTGTTCTTCAAAATGACTCCACCACAACTTTTAAAACAGGAAGAAACATAAAGGACAGGTTTTTTAGAGCATCAACACTCTGAAGTCCGGAAGAGTAAACTCACAACTAATCATCTTCAAGGCGACTTTTAAGCGAGAAGCTTGCATAAATTGCCAATATAGGAAGTCTTTTAACCACCCAATCAATGGAAAGGCCATTAACATTAAGGATTTTATTAACTATAAAACAACAAAGGTGGTCTATATGATACAGTGTCCATGTGGTGTCCTTATGTGTCCTTAAAGAGACCATTACTTTGTTTTTAGAAAGTAAAAGCACAGTGTATGTATATCATAGAGATATAATAAAGTAATGTCAATCATGTATAAGGTGAGTCAGTCCGTACAAACATAAGACACGATCTGTTAAATTCTGTTTTCACGGTAAAGTCGAACAAACACCGCCACTATGACATTATGTGTCCTTGTAGAGAGCTGCTTTAATATAGTTTTTACAATGTGTGTGAATACATAAAGATATCATTATGAAGTAACATTATTCTATGGGTGACTCATGTTTTATTCATAAGCTAACAACATATTAAAAAGCAATAAGCAAATATCAGTGCTATATTTGATATGCTACTTAACATCCGTGGCCTTATTATGAAAAGAAGTTAGGGTGAATTCTAGAGGAGAGAGTGGATTCTTCTTCCACAGGAAGATTGTATTAACAAGGCCTTGAATTTATGTATGTATGTCATTTATATACACATAAACACATGCACACAAAGCACCAGTGCGTGCACTTACCAGCACACGAGAGTTCATATATTTTTACTGCATCCCTCAAATTCATTCACCCTGCCAGTAGTCATCAACTTTTCTGTTTGTGTGTGTGTGTGTGTGTGTGTGTGTGTGTGTGTGTGTGTGTGTGTGTGTATTTGAGTGCAGGTTAAACAGGAGTCCAGCCTGGTCACAAAAAAAGTTTAGTTTGCATTAAACACTCAGACGTGTAGCCTGTCTACACATAGTACGGGGTCAAGCTAACTGTCAGGGTTACACGACAGCAAACAGAGGGAATGGGTCTTAGTCTGCTATTAACTGTCCAACTGACCTAAGTTCAACTTCCCAGGTGGGCTGCCATGCACTAATAAGTCTAACCGATCCAAGTTCAGGCATTAAGTAGTCTGAGTCACAGACACCAGCTGGGTTAACAATCGCTGCCAACAGTGTCACTGACCCCAGTTCAGTCGGAGTTACAGGTGCCAGACAGGTTAATCACACCACAAGCACAACAAAGAGACATAGTATTGACCTTACGCACACCTGGTCTGTCTGCTTTCACACTTACAAAAGTCAGTGACGACAAAACTGAGTCGAGCTTGCTGTGGGAATGCGAGAATTTCTCGAAATACAGTTAATTCCCACCACCACCATCAAATACGTCATATTGTCATCTTGATTTATGTCTGTGTGTAGGCTCCAGTTATAACTCAATAACTATACACCTCATGAAGGAACTGTTTTGATTTAAGAGGTCACTGCTGCACATTTTTCCATATCAGTGAAGTAAAAGTGACTTCATTGAAATTACACTGTAACTATTTACTATTTAAAGCCTATAGTTTATATGAATATTGCCAACATGTTGCTGAAACACATGTATGGTTGCATATAAGCATTTGCTCATTGATGCATTAATTAGCTTAATTAGTGATTAACCATTGCATGACCATCTTTCCTTCAATGTGTTATATAGGTTCTTGTGCATGTAAAAGGTGAGAGTGGAAGTTAAAAAGGTCGAAGTTGGCACCAACAGAAGCTCCTCTCTCCCAAAGAAAATACTGCTCCTGAAACGCCTCATCAGTAGTCCCGCCTTTAATTCAGTGACTTTGTGACATCATACTGCACCACCACGTCACACATTTCCAAAGTGTATATGCCTAGTTTGGCACGTAAGAATTGATTTAGTACTGGGTCAGGCGTGTGTGAGCTAACCAATCAGAGGAGACTGGGTATTTAGGAGGGTGGGCCTTAAAGAGACAGGAGCTAAAACAGAGTGTTTCAGACAGAGAGGGAATACAGAGCTGCATCACTGGAAAGTATGAGAAAAATGATGTGTTATTTGAGTACTGAAGCATGTAAACCTACTCTAGTGGTAACCCAAAATAAAATTATGAACCTGAAAATGATGTCTCCTTTAATGTAATGTTATGATGATCATAGCAAAGTAAAAGGAGCTCATGCGGTTATAGATTGCCAAGGCTGAAACAGAGAGTAAAGCTGTTTACAGTTTGCTTATATAAACACAATAGGTCAGCCAAGTTATCTTATGAACTGCAACCTGTAATGTAATATAATGTATTGCATATCTACTATTTTTAAACCAAAAATATAATCCACATATTCAAATGCAGAAGTGCAAGACAGAGTTGACAGGAAAACCAGCCAGGTCCAGATGCTTAACTTCACTTAGCTTTCCAGTAAAGTGCAGCATCACTGGCAGTGCCCCCAAACTGCACAACCATATGCATAATTCATAGGAATGGATCTGCAATATGTGTAAATACATTCCCACATACATGTACGCATACAGATACGAGTAGCGGGAGCTTATGTAGCTGAGTCGAAGCAACTCCTTAATTCCAGACTGGTGTGTTATCAGCCAAAGGTTAGAGAGGAGACAGCAACATTCTCACCTCAAGGTGGCAATACTGTGAAAAATTCTAATGCGAGTTTTCCTGGGTGAAAATAAGAGCTCCAGTATCTGACATGAAAATAAATTCTTGTATATAACTGAAACACTCAACAGTGATCTTGGTATTCTTTGCAATTTGTTTAATGCCCATTAGGTTATACTCTTATTTGATTATCCGGTTTATGATTGCCTCATTTTTTTTTATTTAATTAAGCCCATTACAGACCATAAAGCCTCTTGATTGCCGAAGAATTGCTCCCTATGTTGTGTTGGTTGGTAAAAAAAAAAAAAAATGGAGAAAAGAAAATTACAATGATAGTTATGAGGAGGTCATATTTACAGTTAACCATAAAGTCTAACTAAGGTTGATATGCATGCTGTGGTTTCTACTTTAGACAGGCAGGATGCGGAGTCAATAAATTACCCACAAGCACAGTCGGTAGCATAAATTTTGGCATGTTAGCAAGTTCCTTTTTTCATTAAGAGAGATTTTATAAAATACCTTTCTAATACTTTACTACTGTATATTCTGACTGTGGAACATGGATTGACATAAATGCTACAGCAGTCTCCCAACCGCCAAGACTTTGATGGCTCAGCTGATAAACAAATCCAACAG
Source organism: Pagrus major (assembly GCF_040436345.1). Classification (NCBI taxonomy): domain Eukaryota; kingdom Metazoa; phylum Chordata; class Actinopteri; order Spariformes; family Sparidae; genus Pagrus; species Pagrus major. The sequence continues at coordinate 11,641,578 of NC_133221.1, read as the reverse complement.
TCCCAGCAGGAGATTGGGGGATAAAAGCAGCAAGTTGAAGCACGTTAAGTCAGAAATGGAGAGCTGGGCAAATGAAATTAGACACATGCTGTGATGTTACTGCCCAAGTTTCAATCAGTCAGTAAAGCTCACTATGCACACAACATGAGAAATACAGAATTAACTGAATTAACTTCGATGTCAAGATTTAAACAGCACGTGGCCTGGTATTATGTATTGTTTAATATATATATCACAAAGAGTTATACCTACTTATGTGAGTAGCATAATACATGTTGAAATCAGTGTGACCTGAGCTGAAGTTCCTCTTGTGCACTTGGCTTAAAGACAACCTTGAAGTCAGAACTCAATATTATCAAAACAATATCACTCAATAACAACAGTGAAGTGTCTCTGTAGAAAGGATCACAATGCTTTGAGCACCACGGCCATTCACAGCTATTGTATTGGGGTTCTAACAGAAGTCTTGGCAAGTGTGCAAACAAAAAAGAAAAACTTTCAGCATGTTCAACCCATAAAACATCACAATTCAGTGTCACTTAAAGAGCCAATAACCCTCAAAGACCTGGAACAATTTTGAGGGCGCCTGACTCTCCTGTATTTGTTCTGTTTTTACTATCTTATACTAGCAGTCAGCATCAAGTTCCCTACATCGTTTGATTCAGGAGAACCTTAAGTTTCAGTCCGGCTCATTTATTACCCAAATTATATATTTGCTTTGTTTAAAAATGCTAAATGTTTAAATTTGGTGTTTTATTTTGAACTTAGACAGAACCTCGGGAAATGTTTTTGATCTAAAAAGTTGAACTTGGATGTTTTAGGTTTCCATATGATTTTTTTGTCAACATCTGGCTTTTCAGTTACATTATCCTCATATTACCCCTTATCCAATTATATTGATAGGATAAGCGGTTCAGGATGGATGAGGATGGAGACAAAAAAAAGGCTTATTCTTTTTAAAGCAACATTATGTGGAAATGGCATTCCGGTGCTAACTACAAACAAAATTAATTGCAACATCACAGTGTGCTGTCTTGAAAACTTGTATGATGAAGTAAACATGTATGTAACAGTGATCCTACCCTCTCACTGAAGTTACATAGTGCAAAAACAAGTGATAGGGGCAACGGAGTGGCTGAGACAGAGACACCATTCACCCTATTACAAGACACTGTACCATCAAAATGATTCTGAAGCTGGTTTTTAAGGGGGAAAAAGTTACATAATGTTGCTTTGATTTTAAAAACCTTTAAAAAAGCTTGTCATAAATCTGACATGCATAGTTTATTTATTCACTTTAGGGTCTCTGAAGTGGTGCTGTGTAATTTTGCTTCACTGAATCTGTGATGGGCTTTTTTCTAGCGTTGAGTTTGTATATTTGTAATGCTGCTTTTGACAACTGCTCTACTCGCATAGAGAAGTTTGGTTGATATATTCTCAGGATCTCACAATTGCCATGGTGTTATGGCCAAACATAGCTGATCTAGTAATGGCAGTTTCTGAGTTGCAGAAATTTTTACAAAGACAATAAACAAAGATTGAAAAAAAAGTAAGCCTCACTTAATTTCGGAAGATTTGAGTTGCAGCTCATAGATAGAGTGAACTTGATCGTCATCTCACAAACAAAAGGAGTTTAGAGCTGTTGCACGGCTCCATATTCTGCTCTCTGAACTGTGGTCTTTTTGGTGCTCTGGCTAACATTACCATGCACCGAGGAGATGTGTCAACAACTTGCAGGCCTGTATCTCAGTGTTTACAACCCAACATTATAAAGCACAATGCCAGCATTGCACTGGGTCGCCCCAATTCTACCCAAGGGTGAAATTGCCTTTTCATAATTTCCATTATACTTGGTCTTTGAAAAATGGCTCTCGCGATCTGCGGTGAGATAGAGGAAGTTATTTTTCTTTCAAAGTGTGTTTCGATGATGTGCTGTTTGATGGAGTGTCTCAGCCCAGCTCTGCAAAACGCTGGTAACAGTGCTTTGTTTTTGTGTTTCATTTCTATGCTAGGTGGAAGTGATGAATGGAAGATCTCATTGTAAAGAGGCCTTGCTTGGGGACACCTGAGCCCCATGATTTGCAAAAGAAGCGAAATGAAGAAACTATGCCTACTGACAAGCTTTTTGTGCAGTCGAGTGAAAAATAAAGCGTCTGAATGTCATTCAAGGTACCAGCTAACCATTTTGATCATGTGCTTGCAACTAGAAAGAAGAAAGGGCTTTTACTGACTGCTTGTTATTTATGCAGCTTTCTTTGTTGAAAAATGTAAAAGAAACTATTGTGGCTATTTAATAAATTTGGCAGTTGCACTTAATTGATTTGAAAAGATTAAGTGCGTTCTCCTGTGAGATTGTATCTTTGAAAAAGCATCCCATAGCATACAAGTCCTGATATAATATCTTGATCTAAGCCCCAGCGACTATTCCAAGCCACACTAGGGAAACACTTATCGCCCAGATCTTATTTGTGTGCAGTAAAGAAAAGGTTTGCTTTTATCAAAGTACTTGCAGGGAAGACGGCGACTTTGATATTGATTAATCAAATCCTCCACAGAATACAAACACACATTTCATCTCTAAGTCAAGGAAAGTGTAAATCATCTGGTTAAGAATCTTACATGTGTGAGCAAGTCGTAAAATTTTTGATTGATAAGCAGATGGAGGCAAGTGTCTCCACGCAGAACCATTGACACTGGAAAGCAGTCTGATTATATGTTTTATCCCAATACAGTGCATACCAATGCCAATTAAATCGCTTCATGCTGATTCCGTCAGTTGAATTTTCCCTGTGTTTCCCTTGTTTGGAGCGTTACAGGAGCGATTTTTGTTCGTAATCCAGTAGTAGTACACATTTAGACACAAAATCTGAAATGTTATCACATTAATTTATTTTAAAGTCTTTTCACTCTAAGGCATCGTTTGAATTCTGTCTCTGAGCGTTTCCTTCGAGACACTAAATTCTCTCCCTGCCCTCTGGTATGAAGTCTCATATTAATTTAGCTGTCTGGTGGAACGTTTTAAAAAAAAAAAAAGGCCCTGGCAAGGACATTTTATTGATGTTTCACAGATCATAAGATGGTTAAAACTCCTCTAATGCAGAGCTGAAAGCTTTTGGAATGTCAAGTGTACTGTATGTGTGTTGGTGTGTGCACTGTCGAGGCGTACAAGCCCCTGAAGCACTGAGCACTACGGCAGTTTAGAGGATAGTGGTGTCTGCACATTGCGGTGCAGCCATATGTTCACATTTTGATTTGGACCTCTGGCGGGAGTGCGCCAAATAAATGAGAAATACTTCGCTGTGGGTCTGTTGTCTGACAGAGCTGAATTTGTGTGTGAGAGTGATTGAGGTCATGCTGAAGTATAAACTAATGTGGTGGAGAACTCTCTATGCCAAATACATTATGGTCCAGAGTAATATACTGAAATCAGAGAGCTTATATCTCATCCCACTGTAGCCTGAGTTAGTCCAAGCATTTTCTCTGATTTCCTCTACTTCTGTCCTCATGCTAGCTGGGCCAGGCCTGTTCGTCTGGGAAATGTTGGAAACTGTTTGGGCAGTGGACAGAACCGAGGGGTCAAGCGGTGGTGGATCCTGGTTTCATGTTCCTGTTGGGAATCCTGTCGCAGTGTTCCAGGCAGACACAATTTAAGTGCGTCATACGACCAGAGGCTTGGTATGAACCCCATAAGTCTGCCTCATTTAAAGGGGAATGGGGACTCGTTCACTGGGAATAGTTTAATAATTTAGTATGGCCTTAAACTAATCTATTTCAAGCACCCAGATGGTATTTATATTGAGCAAATGCTCAGATAATTGAATGGAATAATTTACTCACTACTGTTGCTCAGTGTCAGAGAATCCCCACACTGCGCCAACCCTGGAAAAGACATAAAGTGAGCCACTAAACCAAATCACTGGGAACGTGTTTTCAGAGATGCACGTGCTGCCGTGAAATCAAAGCAATTGAAATATTATGTCGAACAGCACAAAAATCTGGGCGCAATCAGTCTGAAGCTGCGGCTGTGCTTTTGTCTTTGCACTTATCGTAACTGGATTGGATTTGTATGATTTATTAGTGTGTGTTTATAGCAGGAAGTCATATGCATGTGCTGTAGGCTTATTAACGTTGCCTGTCTTATGGGTATGATAGGTGTCAGGGAGCGCTATGGGCCATCTGTCCGGTGTTACTGCCTCCTCTGGGCATGACTAAGCAACACCTGGGGAGCAGGAATGAGCTGGAGCATGGTGGAAACAAGACGGCTGCTCTGACCCCTCGGTATGTATATGTTTGCTGAAAAAAAGAGATGGCGGGGATGGAGGAGGAGAGACAGAAGGGGTAGGGAGAAGGTAGGGCAAATGAGAGAGGACGGGGATATAAATTGAGGGGATAGACAGAGCAATGGAGGGGGAGAAAGAGGGATAGAGAAAGAGAGGAATACAAAGAGATAGAGGGGGAACGGGCGGCTGCTGATTTTTAACAGGCGTGTCCCTCCATCTCTGATCAAAGCGTTCTATCAGCCTTAGGGGCATCTCCACTGAGTGCCTCCCATAGCTGCTAAAAATTCTCCCTGCCTAGGAATCATTTTAGCACCTCTCCTCTCATAGCCCCCTCATATTTGTCCATTCATAGGCAAGAGCACATGCATCATACCTGCTGCACATGAAAGCACCAGGATGTGTTTTCATGTGGCCACACTGGTAACAGTCTGTGATGGGGGCTTTTGTTAATAAAAGAGAATGGAAGATGATTTGCAGTTGGTGGATTGGTCTGTCCGTCTCATTCGCTGCTAAAGGTAGAAATGTGATTGACAGCTGCACATAAAAGCCAATGCTGGAGATAATGAAATACCAATCATATGAGACTTATTGTGTGGTAGGGAGGTAGTAAAGGGGTTTTCCCCTGGATTTTTATCCCCCGTGATACCTTGCACAAATTATGGGTGTGACTTCTGGCGCGTCCAGTCACTTAGTACAGTTGGTAGACTGTCATTTGGTACGCTGTGTCGTTCATTCTTGAAGATCTAGGGTAGCGACTCTATCGAATAAATATTACTAACCATCATCATACCTAAACAACTAAATATGTCGATTTGTCAGCGTCTCCCAAAACTACTTATATTACTGTTCCCAAAAACCACATGGTCACGTGGCTGTTGCAGCTTAACAGCGAAACATGTACCAGACCTTCATCGTGCGCTTACAGTAAGAAGTAATACAGACCCACACCACAATTGGGTCCGCCGTCATCTTAAAGCGTCAGTATTTGGCAAGTTTGGAGTGAGACTGTAAAATTGACTGTCTTACCGAAAGGAGCTTCAAGGTTAGGCAACATAACTAATTGGTTAGGGTTAGAAATAAACATCATGGTTTGAGTTCCAGGCCAAAAAAAACTCACCATTGACTTGTCGTGTCACACTGGCCACGTGCAGCGGCCAGCCTCCTGAATTAAAGTCCTTTGCTTGGATGATCCGTCCACAGTCCTTGACCCCATCCCTGTACAGACTTGTCGCTCCTTATAGTGCTTAGCCTTCCTCCCCTACAGCTGTAATAACTAATACGGCCAGTAGAGGGCACTGCCTAGCAACACGCATACTGATTTTTTTTTAACCTATATTACGTTTTCCTGAGGAGGACAAGCTCTTATTACTGCTTAGCACACTTGATGCTTCTGAAGCCTTGAAAGTGCTGCAGTAAGTATGACACATTTCTGACTAAAGTAGAAGTTCCTCCAAACTCGTTTCCCCAGCGATTTCTCCAGGAAACCGCACATACGTCACACATTTAAGAACAGTTAGGGCTTTAAGGTTCTCAGACACACAACAGGATTTACATCATTCATTTAAAAAAATGACTAAATTTGAATGGCACAATTGCCACATTCCCTTGACCATTTTTATTCACTTGCCATGTGCATTTCACAGGCTGCGGGACCCGCTGCTCCACATTGTTCAGCTGACCACTTTGCAGCTGGCTTTGTGATGTCTGAATATCACAAGGCTTTATGCCACTGCTATGCCGCTGGGGATATCCAGCTGCATTTTCTTTCCACTGTGTCTCCATCAAAGATGGGAAATCAAACAATAGTATTCTGTATTGCTCCAAGCCCAGAATTTCCCAGATCTCTGCCTGGGTCATTGTTCCAGAACTGTCAACGAGTCTTTGGATCCATCATCAGCCTTTGAGGGCCTCGCCTCCTGTGTCAACCGTGAGCAATAGCACAGGATGCTGGGGCCAGGACGTGGAAACCCCAGCAGCCACATAATCCAGAAGGAAAGGATGGGATCATATCCTTGCCCTTCATGAGAATCCAATTTTCCAAAAAAAACATCTCAGTCATATTCTTTTTACAAGCTAGTCCAGCATGCGACATGATAACCTCTGTCTTGAGTGACTATTCAGACAAAGACGAAGGTCCCTGGTGGCACATAAAGAGAGAATAATTTAACAGTTTTAGAAAGCTTTTTTTAAGATTGGTACTACACTCAGTGGGTTTACTTTTTACCCTTTGCACTTTTACTCTCTCTCATTTCTCAGTACAATTTGCATTAATGGGCTCGGAGTCAAGTGGAGACAGGAATACAAACGGAAACTCAAACCACGGCCGAATCAGTTCACAGAGAGAGAAAGTGAGACAAAAACAGAGAAACGGTGTGTGTGTGTGTGTGTGTGTGTGTGTGAGAGAGAGACAGAAACAGAGAGACAGAGAGAGTGAGATCCCTAATGACTTTAGTGTATGGGACATGCCTGGCATCCCAATGGGTAATGAGAGCATCATTATCAGAAGAGCACGATGACTGGGCCCCTTAGAATATGCTTACAGACGACTTAGAGCCATGCCACCTGTCTCCCCTACTTTCTTTCACTCCGATCAGACCCAGGATGTCTGGCTGTTTACTACTCCCTGGGCTTGAGTTTATTCAAGTATTTTGAATACAGTAATGTGAGATGACATAATGAAGCACCCTCTACACCATACAGTGGCAAGCCTCAATTGGAGTTTGGAAGATAGATGCTGTTTTTTTGAGGAAATAAGGGCTCCCACTGCTCCCAACTCCTATAACTCGCTGACAGATTTTGATAAGTGCAGTCCTTGTGTTTGTGTTGGGCAGTTCCTGCTTTAAAAATGGCTTCTCAGGAGAGGTGTTCTGAAATGTGTGATTGTGAACGATCAGTTTTAAAAAAAAATACAAATAAAGGTATCTATATACATTTAGATTTAGATTACCTGTCATTGAATGTGGGTCATATTTGGAGCAGGTCCGCCGCAAGGCACCCTGAATGATTCAAAGGCAACCAGAGCTGGAAAGGATTCCTGTTCGCCTGTTCTTGAACTCTTAAGTTTTTCCAAAACACTCACAAATTTCAGGATTATGACTGATTTGTTATTTGGCTAATGCTCACATTAGCAGCTTTGACAATGAGCAATATCTGTCTTTGAAACTCGGCCAAAGACATGCTTAAAAATCTCCACTACTTAACAACTCTGGCAAGACTGTCTGTGAATTTTGAAAACTGCAGCAAAAAACTTTGTATTAAGACACCTTTGGCAGTGTTTATAAACCTGTCCCTTTTTCTGCAGTGTTTACAAAAACCTTTCCAAAGAAATAATGCTGCCTCTTTCCATTCCATACTACTTACTGATTCGTCTGCTGCTAACAGGAAATTATACATTTACAGTCCTGGCGCCACTGGACATCAATCAAAATCTGACTTTGCAGAGCTACAGCACTGCCAGTCAAACTTCCCAAAGAGACAGAAAACATTTTTTTCTCAGGATTTAATACTTAACTTTTTATTTTCAAGTTGTTTTTTGGGGGGGGTTTGTTATTTTTTAGTTCATGCCTGAACTAAAAGTAAAAGGGGGCTGTCTCACCACCATTTGAATTGAATTCTAATTTCTTTTGCAGTTGTCGCACCTCCTTGTCCTTTGTGCAATCATTGTGGGGAAAATACGATAACAATTATTATAGCCTACATCCATAAACAGCACCTTAAAATTATACAAAAGATTTTTTTTTTATTATTTTTTTTATGTTTTGATGAAATTAAGTATATATATGGAGTGCAATGGCAGTCCATTGTACATGAACTGCATTTTCTTTGTTACTAAATTAGCATGGGTGAGCTGCTAATGTCATTAATTAGATACACCTGTGCTTCATCTGCTCGGCTGTTTTCTGCTGCACACTTTGACAGTGGGTTGTTTTTCCATTCTGCTGCAGATAAAAGCAGAAGTATCAGCCAAGTCTGTCATAAAAGAGAGCAGAGAGAAACCGCATTTAACAAGCAACACAAGAGAGCGGCTGACTACTGAGCAAGTGAGTCAAAAAAGTTTTATATTTATCCAACAATGTCATTTTTTTGTTCCTGTGTGGTTGCTAAACTTTCTAACCTAGCTTAGATAGCGGCTAACAGTAATGTTAGCTAGCTTGCCAAACTAATGGGTATACTGCATTAGCTGACAGTTAGCTAACTATGCTGAAATGTACCTGTTGTTGGTTGGTATTTGTGTAGTTTAACAGCACATACAATATCTTATTTTCATTTCTCAGGGGAAGTGTTTTAACAGGAATATTAGCATGCTAACGTTAGTAATTGATTAGCTACCTTAGTTGTCATCCTGGTGTGGGATATGAGTACAGTGCATGACTTGTGAGCAGTGGACTGGAGAAAATACAGCTTGACTACATTTAAAAAAGTATTTTCTTTGCTTATATTGGATGGAGGCCATATAATCTTTGCACCTGCTGTACAATATTGGTTAAAATTGAAATGAAATGAAATGAATAAATAAAAAAAATAAATGTAACATCTGCACTTACCTGAAACAAAGAATAACACAGAACAAAAGGAATAAGATGAAAAGGAAGATTACAACAACAAAATATTACTATTATGAAGATACATAAGAGATAAGCCATAAGAGGATTTTTCAATTGCTCAACAAGCATGCACCTTATGAATTTATCCAAATTGGTTTAATGGGGTATTTAACCAGGATAATCAACTCAGCGGCTTCCCAGGGAGTCCTGGGCACATGCTCCATATTAAAACAATATAAGCTCATTTGTCCTCGAACATTTTAAGTCAGCAGAGAAACATAATTAAGAGTGATGCTAAAAGCTGCACCAACAATATTACAAAATTATTTCTAATATCACATCAGCCAATACAAATAATCACCTGCTTCTCATGGCTGATACTGATGGCAATAATAACCAATTATTTCACATATTTATATTTAAAAAGAAGTTCCTAAAGTGTAGGTACCCTCAGCACTCCCGAGGGTCAGAAAGGCAAATATGTTGCGAGCAAAGATGGATGATTTAATATTCTACAGCTCTGTCCCCCCCAAACTGTAAAAAACGAAGAACGTCCAAAGTCAAACACAGCCAAGTGTCCCAAGGAATTATGTTCATATTCAACAGTTCTGCTGCATTTAATTTACATTCCATGGTAGCATTTATTATAGAGGTGTTTATTACATATACGAAACAAATCTATGACGCATGATCTGACTGATCTGACTATACCGAGTCTCTGTTGCCACTGAATGCATCAGTTTCTGTTAGCAGTGGAGCTCCCCTCATTGGTATAAGAGTACCATTATTAGCTCAGCTGTGATTACCCGTATCAATAGCATGGTTAACAGCTTACTAAGAGACTGCTTAAGCTACAAAAATGATAACTGGTTGCTGAGCTATGAACCTTGTATAAAGCTCTTCTACATGCCTGAACTAAAAGTAAAAGTTTCGAAAAGCAATTGACTGGATTGCATTATAACTCAATAAACATTGACAACTATGCCTATTCAGTGATCATATTCAGTGCCTACTTATCTCTGAACTGAGCTTAAGGACATGCTTTGAATTAGCAAAGTGGCTCATAATTTCCACCTCTAATTACATAGCAGTCCAACAATGTTGGACAAGTTACTTTCAAAATGCAATATATTACATATTACTAATTACCTTCATTTTAAAGTAATATATTACATTACAATGTGACTGTCTGCATAGAGTAATCTATTACTTACTTACCTTACAAAAAAGCCCAAATAACCTATATAGAACAATAAAATAGCCAAGATTTTTTTAAATAAAAGACTGGCCTTGGACACAGTGATGAGCAGGCAGACAAAGGATCAGAGTCTGATATTTTTCATTGTAGGCTTAGTCATATGAAACACAATAGACCCATACCTTCTATGATGTAGCCAATAATGACAAGACAAGACAAAGACCTCTTTTTCTATTTCTATTAAAGTGCACTTGGAGATCAGGCTTCATCTCTAGGCCTACGAATACAGCTCATTTCAGTCACACAGAGACTTAACGAAGAACTTATAGGCTCGGCCATATTAAACACACGCACAGCCTATGTTAATAGTCATGCGCGGTGTGGATGGATTCTTAAAAAAAACAACAATAAACTCTTCACTTCAGTCAGTAATGTGGATTGTAACACCGCAGTCCAAGAATAAGTGTGCCATGGTATTTTTTAAGCTTGTTGAAAACTGAACAGTTCCTGCTGTTTCTGCTCTCCACCGGGGAGCCTGCGGGAGGCCTTTAACTTGAAGCAGCTATAGAAGATGCTGTATACTGTAGTTATAAGTCACAGAGTTAGCAGAACTTAGCAGTTGATAGTACAATTCTTCTGATTCAGTGGATTTGTTGTAAATGTTACAGGGGGCAAAAAGACAAGCACAAACAGCCACAGCAAGCTGATGGATGAAGAGATGCAGATGACGGGCTGTACTGTGGTGTGTGAACCAGCACATCTCCAACACATCATCAGGGTAAACAAAACCTTTTACCTGCTTTCCTGTATGAACCACTTGCACTGTGCCAGCACGGCTGGAGCAGTTGTTGTTGCTCATGGCTCATTTTTAAACCACGACAACCCTTCTTAACCTTACCTTATCCCTACTTTACCATTTGCAATTACAGTCAAGGGTGGATAATTCATTTAACTGTTGAGGGGGGAGAATAAAACAAAAGAAATTCTTAAGAGCCATTTCTGAAGGGGACAGAAAATATGTTTGTGATAAATGTATGGAAAAGAAACCGTAATGACAGTAAGGGTTAATAACTTTAGGGTTGTAACAGCATGTTGAAGGACATGGCTGCAATTTTGGTACTTAGCAGCCATGTTGACGCACAAAAACCAACCATGAGGTAATGGACAGAGATAAATGCAGTCTGCAACTGTAACTGTGCTTTATTCTGTTGAGTGGCAGAAGTAAATAAACAATGTCAGACACATCTTTGTTTTATGTTAACTTTTGCAAAGTAGCTACTTACTGGAGGTCAGCAACTACCACCAACACACTCCCACAGACTGCTCCACAGACACTCTTGAAGATCACTAATGTGTGTGGAGGAGTGTCCTGGTATAGTGGAACAAACCACTGTGGGGTATATGAAGGGGGGGATCCAATCTTTAAGAACTTAAAACTACATTGTTTTGCATATTTGTCCTTGAGTGCTTTGAAAGGCGCTTTTAAATAAAATGCATCATTATTATTATTAGTATAATTATAATTATTATTATTATTATTATTATTATTATTATTATCTTCAATTAGCACAGGTGTTTTAAAAGCACATTAATATATGAACATAGGGGCAACACTCATAAAAAGACTTTAAGGGTAACTCCACCAATTTTACACATTCAATCATTTTTACAGGTCTTTGGGAGCCATCATGTATATATGGTAGTAGTATAAAGTTTCCAGAGGAATCTTATTTATTGCCTTCAGTGATATTACTTAGTGGGTAAGTTGCATTTTGGGTAATGTAGGCGCCAGATTTTGAAAAGGAAGAATAATGCTGGTTCTGCTGTACCCATTTTGATTATTTGTTTTTAAACAGTCTGTAATGATGCTTTTCAAAACCTGGAGCCTACATAACCCCAGATTTTAGTTAGCCACTGAGTGACATCACTGGTGGCAATTTAACAAATTACACGCAGCTTCCTCTGCAGCCACAAAAGGCTTTATACTGCAGTAGTATTATGCAGGACCGGTAAACACACTGACATGTAAAATTGGTGGAGTTTGGACACTGTAGGAATTAATCAGTTGAAAAAAATACTATGTAATTTGGGATGTCACAGAATTGTCCAGTATCAAGTTCTGACTGGTGAAAGACCACACACACACACACACACACACACACACACACAAACACACACAGAGGCAGAGAGAGACCTGCCAATCACAGCATTTAACAGGACAAAAATCATAGCTATGTCACAGAGCCTATCAGAAACAAAAACGGCTGTGGGTGGGAGTGTTGGAGCTCATCTTTGGGACTGAGGGCCTGGGATGAGAGAGGTGGTAAAATGCCTGGATGTCACACAGAGGAAATTGGCCGAGCAGCCGCCCACTAATGCAGAGTCATACTCTTTTTGATAGGATTAGAGCCCATTGGCTCACTGAGCAGATATGGAGACCAGTCTGCCAATCAAAGACAGCAGAATATAAAGGTCATTAGTAGCTCAAAAGGCCAAAATGATGGGGCGACCTCTATATTATTCTGTGTTTTTGTACAGGGAAAGGTTTTATGTAGCCAAGAGACACGGTTCAGGCGCACAGGCTGCTAATAGTAAGAGGCGGTATTGAACAACATTATACTCGAATGTGGCCTTGTCAACCCTTTTAGTCCGAAAACAATTTTTTGTTAAAGGAAGCTCAGTTCAAAGGGAGCTACGTTCAGTTTTGTGTGAGGCATCGGGATTCACCCTTTTGAACCGACCTTTGGTGAACTTTTCTTTTGATGAATTTCCTCTTTTACAGTCCCTGTTTCAAATACAATTTTAGTTTTGTTGAAAAGGGTATTCTGAGCATTCAGTAAGCTCATCTAGTAAAAGCCAGTGAAGTAACATTCAGCAACATGAGTTGCATAAAAAAAGAAAATGCTGTTTAACATTTGGGGACATTGTTACTAAATGTCATAATAATAATCAAGACATGTCAATAGATACGAAATCTAAATCTACTTCTACACTTAAATATATTTCAAAATGAGCCCATCATACACATACATACAGACTACAAAACCGGATGGTACTTCATCTTTTGGCATTATCACACAAGGACAAGCTTAAGAATCCATCAGCGTGATGAGCTGCTGTTTCTATAAGGTATTAAGTAACTAGTCTTGAAGTGATGAAGCACAGAGGAGGGATGAGGATTACAGCATGCTCTCCTAAATATTTATTCACTTGTGCTGATCACTGTAAACCCACTGCACATGTGACATGTGTAGCTCTGTCTAAATCTAACCTGGTATGTTTTTTAAATCATGATAATGGAAAGCAAAGTTCTCAGCTTTCAGTGCCATTAGTAAACTGACTAAATATAATAATGTACATATCAGATGTTGGAGCTACATGGTTGTAAAGCGGTGTTGGAAGTTTAACGGCTAATGGTTAATGACTTTTCCATGCATTTGCGCACAGAGACTCGAATTATGGTTCACCGACCCTTTCATTTGCAACCATAAAACTGAGCACAGTCGCCGTAGGAGAGGGTTTAAAATATCGGGGTCCTCGGGAAGACGTCAGAGGTGTGGTTGTTTGATCCCAAAGCTCCAACGAGTGTTTCTTTAAGTGCGTGTGTGGAGTTTTCCTGCACCGGGTGATAGGAGGGGTTGGAGAGTGACGCTGGCTGCGCCTTGGTGCTGAGCGGAGCGCTCACCTGCAGATGAGAGAGCCGGGGAAACTCGGGGCAGAGCTGCAGCACACCCGCGGAGAGCGAGGAGGGACGTAACGAACAGTCTGAGCAAGAAAGGGGGATTTACACAATTACTGGAGAAGATTTACGAATCGACCCTCTTTCTGGTTCCTCGTCCAGGCAGCCCTGGCTCGCTTGCTCGCCACGATGAGAACTGACTTCGCTCTGGTCCTGACAGCAGCCCTTCTTCTTGACACAGTCTGGGTGAGATTTTTCATTTGTTTTGCCTGCACCGCTCGGAGTTGTGAGAGTACGAGGGGGGGTTTGAAAAGCAATGGCACATACGCTTGAATAAAAGTCATGCAGTCGGATGGAGTCCAGTGTCAGCCCAGTGTGCTGCTGTTGCAGCAGCGGCGCAGCTCCGGTCGTTATTTCCCTACAAGTACGTTAATTGGTTCCCTAATGAATTTTACTGTGTAAGAGCAAAAATAAAGAAGAAAGTAAGAGTTAACAATCCAGTGTTTTCCGGCTCTGATCTTCTCCAGTTTTTTCTCTGGATCGCTGCGGGTCTACACAAGTTAAAACGACTGCACGTTTTAATCGCCAAGGCTGATAATCAAACTAATATACTCATCTCGCTTATTTTAGCGGTTCCTTCCTCTACAAGGCTCCCCTGACCTAAAAGCAATAGCCTACACGAAGTTAAACTGTAGTTAGGTTATAGTTATAAAATGCTCTTCAACCTTTTCTCGTCATTTAATCAATAAAAGCTGAATTAAGTCGGCGCCTGTGGGCTCCTCTGAACGGCGCACAGCTCTGCTAAATCTTTCTCTCTGCGCGGTTGTGACTTAAGCCATTGCTGGCAGTGTAGGAAAATTACACAGAGATGTTTTTACTCGTGCGTTATTCGCTTCCAAGAGGAGAGAACCGCGTGCGTTATACCCCCTCTTCAATCACACTCCAGCCAGCGTTGGCACCGGTGTGTGCGTGCGTGTGTGTGTGTGTGTGTGTGTGTGTGTGTGCGCGCGCGCGCGGGGACTTGTGCTGTAGTGGGTCGGATCGTTCAATTTAACCAACAGTGTGCAGTAAAGATTGGGTGCAAAGTTTTCTGCAGACCATTTGAGTAGGGTACACACGCACACACACACACACACACACACACACACACACACACACACACACACACACACACACAGACACACAGACACACACCTCACACACTCACACATATGCACTGTTCAGTTTCTCCTCCATTCTCTGGAAGTGTGAGAGTCACAGTCAATGAGAGAATTCTGCTGCATTCATGCAGTTTTCTTTTTGTGTGTTTCACTTGACCCTGAGGACACTACAATAAAACGCTCCTCATTTAATCATGTGCCGGCTTTTTCTATGGAGCGAGCTACACAGCCACATTTTATCAGACATTGTTGGACAGCTATTAAACAGTATTTAATTAGCAATGTGCCAGGAGCGTGTAGTTGATAAACTTGTTGAATATATTTCTTTTAACTGCCACACTATATGCATGCTGCTTTTCGTCCAAGGCTCATGGTCAAAGAGAAGCAAGAAATCAATAGAATCCATGTTTATTGATGTGTTACACTGTATTCTCTTCCTTTCAGAGGAATAATGGGGAGCATGCTTCCAAAGGTCCCTGCCGAGCTGGTTTCTCACAAAGCTTCTACTCTGTGCTGATTTCAAGGGATGTACTGCAAGACCAGGGCATAGTTAAAGGTAAGACCTGTAATTGGCGAGTCAGTTCTTTTACATTTTTCTTTTGAGAAGGTTTACAGTGTCAGTAGAAGACCTCCTCTGTGTTAAGGCCACTGAAGGGAGACGTGTGTTGTAGAGGTTTTTTTCTAATGCCAGGCCACGTATGTAGTTTTCAGATGACTAAAGTATGCATGTGGAAAATATATATATATAATAGATTGAATTTGTAAACAGATTCATGTGTTTTTAAGCTGAGGATGAACGTAAACAACTGCAGCTATGAATTACAAAAAAAACTACCTGATCAGAAGCAGCTTTAAAGTCCGTCCACTGATTTGCTGTTGTGATGTCAGTACTTGAGAACTTCAGCCGAAGCACCACACAAACATGTTTTGAACATTTTTAAGCAAATACGTTCATGGATACGATATGTGCTATTTATTACACTCAAATTGCTTGTCTGTTTCTGCTGGAATTCATTTCTGTGTTTTGACATTGCTCGACCTCTTCATCATTATTATAATCATTGCTATCTTTATCACCGTGACCTTACGCACTACTGCCTTCACACCACAGCGTCTTACCCACTTGTATGTGTGTTGCTCCAATTACACTGTGAGCCAACCAACTTTGAGGGCCCGATAGTGCAGGAAATGGAATCGACATCCTGTGTCTAATCTGGCACTGCTCCTGCCAATGTGGGCTAATTGCAATTCTCTATTGATCCCAATGGTTTTTTCCTCATAGCTCAGCTAAGCTGTATTGTTTTGCTGTGGGCGCACAATAGCTCTTTTGTGGGTCGACTTTGTCTTCGGCAGCTGCACAGTATATATTTCTCACTCTCCTTAGCAAGGAGAGACCTGGCGGGGATACAGCTGTCTAGACTCCTTCTCTCTTGAGTGTGCACATACACACAGACATATACGCACATGCACACACACACATATACACACACACAGGCGTTTTAAGCTAAGGATATACAGTACAATAGGGTTCAGTATATTATTTTTGGTTGTTTTCTCTCTTGTGTCTATGTTTGTGTTTGTCCTTTGCTCTACTGATATAAGTCTGGAGGAAGGTATGAGGTTGATTTCAGAGTTTCATTACCTTCTGTATATTGTAGCCCGGCTGGCAGTGGGATTGGATATGGGACATTGTCGCTGGTAGTGAGCTCGCTCTCTGTGTGGTAGTGATGTCTTCAGCCCAGCAGGGGGTGTCAACACAATCACAAACAATCACAGAATGAGCCATCACGGCTGCACAGGAGCCATTTATTTCAGAGAGCATTATTTATCTGGTTTTGGTCTCGAAGAGATGAAATTGTCTCAGCTTCTCCTTTCAGACAGAAACTAATCTTCAGTGGTCTAACAGGGTTGTTTTTAGTGTTAGGAATTCAATTTAGCACAAACAATGGATGCTTTAGTGTGATCTTACCACATGCTTAGTATTTTAACAAAAGCCACACAAAAGTCAGCTCAAAAGTCATTGGAAAAACATCAAGTAAAAAACGAATTACTCATAAAACATGGAGACTTTTAATTAATTTACACTGTTCCCTTAAATCTTATTCAAAGCATATGCTGTAATTTAACATTTAGTTTGTTTCCTCTGCGAGAGGATCTCGCTGAAGTAACATGTGCCCATCTTTGCCGTGACACACTCACAGCTGCAAAGTCGTCTTCATGTGTGTCTGAGAGCACAGCTGCACTGGCCAGGCACACACACATCGACATAAAGTCACACACACACATACACATCGTATGTGATTTACAGAGCTCAGGCAGTTGATTTATAGTTGGTAAGGGTGTCACTGGAGGGAGGCAGGAAGCTACTCTGGAAAGGCTTTAATAATAACATTGTTTAACCCAAAACCGTCAGATGGGGGCAGGAGTAATGACACCCACTCATGCACAGACCCACTCACTCACACATACGCACATACACACAGAGACACAAACATATATATATTCATGTTAGCCACCGTGGGAATAATGGGAAGGACAGAACTAGGACCTTGGCCATGATGGGGACGATGCCTGGCTCTAGACAGGAGGTCAGAGAGGAGGAGGGTGTTACATTTCACATTTTATCATTTTTGTCTTTTGATTGCAGTTTTTATGATACCATCTTGGATATATTGTCCAAATTGTATGAAATAGCATTTAACTATTGCATTGCATCATTGTGTCAAAAATCACACACACAACATTATTTTTTATAATCCTCCTTTAATCTTTAATCTTCCAGCATTCAGATTACTTCCTTAAAAGTTGCGGGTACTCTGGCCAACCAAGGGTTTTCATTGAAAAACATAGTCTGTCCAATACACATTTCTAAGTATAAATTATACACCCGGCATTGTTCCCGCTGAGAGAATTGACTCACTCTCTATTTGTCTGTAAAAACCCCTGCCAGTAAGCAAAGTTAATGGCTGAAACACATAAAAAACAGGAAACTGCTTATTTTGTGCTGGTAGATCATTAAGTTGAATTGTAAAGTGGACATTTAATGGTTATTTTAAAATTTGACTTGCATATTTCATTGATCATTTTGGGTTAGATGGAGGTTGTATTTACATTTTAGCAGCCAATTGATTACTGTTTTACATTCCCTCAAAAAAGCTGTTTTAAGAACAGCAGATAAATGGCAGGGGTTTAGGAGGTGAGATAATGAGTTTAAGGGGTAAGAGGTCTGTGTTTGTGTATATGTGTATACATACATGTACTGTACGACGGCACAGTCGCTGATGAGGACGCCCGCTGTCTTTTATGTCTGGTTTTCATTATAGCTATGACAGCTTCTTTACCACTCACACGCTCTGGGCACCATTAGAGGTAGAGATCTGCCAGGCCTGGTTAACATCACACATTGAATGACTGATACACACACACACACACACACACACACACACACACACACACACACACACACACCACTCACAGTTTCCTCCGCCGTAGTATCTGCGCAACAAAAATTGTGTTTTGCCAGAGTCCATATCAGTGGTGGAGAAAAGTACTCGGTCATTAAAATAATTTGAAGGTTTGATATTTGGATTAACAATAGATATTGTCACGATGTTTGGAGTGTTTTGTATCCCACAGTCGAGAGTATGAGTTGGGCCCCGGCCAGACTCACTCGGATAAACAGAGCCAGCTAACGTAACCTCATCCCATGTGTCCCTGCATCCCTCTGCTGATTTTGTTCCTGGTAATGAAAGCCAGGGTTGGTGGTTTCAGCTCAGTGAGCCCGCTCTGCTGACCTTGGAATTTGTTTGGGTTACTGGTGGTTTTGGGCAGCCCTCACTTTCTGAATGTGTGACTGTGGTTGTGTTTGTCAAAGTGTGTGTGTGTGTGTGTGTGTGTGAGAGAGAGAGAGACTGAGAAAGAGAGAAAGGTAAAGGGGCTTTGGCAAAGTCAGATGTGAGTATTTGCTTCTTTTGGACATGTCAGTATACCTGAGCTGTAATGCTGCTGAGGTCCACTGTGCAGCTTCTCAAAGGGAACCAGAGATTTTCTCTGCAGTCATCACTTTGTTTTTTAGAAAGTCCACTGACGCCTGGCTCTATTTTGAAAATTCTCCAGTAACTCATATGCCAAAATGAATGGGCTGAATGTTTGTATTAAGGTGACCATATCTGTTCTTAACCCTCCTGGCCGGACTCAGGATTGCTATTGTACTCATAAATACATTTTCTGATACACTGTAAGCACCCGTTTTCTCTTTCACACTTACATACACACTCTATAACTCTTATACACCCACGCACTCAGTGTCTACTATGGTGTCTTCATATGGTGTCATTCATCGTGCAGTAAATGGCATTTAAATCTATGCCTTGCCTCTCTGACCCAGATCCCCTCTCTCCCTTCAGTGCCACCTTGTTTCCATCATTTTCATAGCATATTTTGGCTGTGACCCACGAGAAGGATAAGCAGAAACCAGGAGAAAAGGATGGGAGAGCTTTGCATCCTGAATAAAACAAATTGTTCAGAGCTGTAATTTTTCACCAGGATAATATTTCCAACAATCTCCTCCAGCGGGCACGCAAAGGGCCCCCGGGCGATGAGTCTCACTTTCCTGGGTTTGTGAAGCTTTCCTGTGAGGAATTTTTCAAAATCCAATAGCCAGGCTGTTGCTTTGCTTTTGGCTTTGTATTCTGAACATCATTTTCAACCTGAAGTGCAGAAGTTGGTATACAGTAAGCATCAATTTAACCCCCAGTTTAATGCACAAGTATTTCCAAAGGGAAAATGGCACAATATCAAATAACCTAACAGGATCCCATGCTTTAGATATGAATTCACCAAGAATTAGAGTAAAATGGCCTTTCTCTTTACCCCAAAATCTGAGCTGACACACACACTTCAGTGGTTCAGTGTGCTGTAGAAGTAGGGAAAGAACAGTGACTCAGCCGAGCTTGAATAAAGGATGCTGTTTCTTTTTGCACGCAACATAGGAATGGACAGTACATCAATTTTCTCTTCCCATTTAAACTCAAACAGAATTAGATAGTTTTGATTTCCTGTTTACCTTTTGCCCCAAATCTCATGGTACACAGCCTATAGTGTTATCTGGGTCGATAGCAGACAGGCATCCTCATGGTGATTAGACATTGTTGGAATACAGCCTCCTTTGTTTCTTTCCGCTTCTTAATCACACACATTGTTTTCCTTCATTATAAGTTTTGGATCATGGTGTCTTACTTTATTCAAATCTTTTGCAAAGTCCTATCTCTCTTTCATTTTCTTTTTTTGGCATTCTGAATCATTCATGTTTTGTCTTTGCAAACCGGTCCTGTATAACCATCTAATCTGTTATAATGCAAAATAACAACACAAATCCTTATTCGCTCTCTGCCATCTGTTTGGAATATTACATGGTTTATGGCTAATTTTTGTTAGGATATTCAGTCATGGAGACAGGCGCAGACACATCCCTCAATGGTTATTAATTACAGAAACACATGAGGCTGACATTTGTTGGATGCCTTGTGAAGACACTACAGACACACTGAGGTGCTGGTTTATGATCTTCAGGCCAAAGGCTAATCTGACCTGAGGGAGCTATAACAAATAGCCAGTTGACACATATGTACGTAACTTGTAACCGCAAGCCTGATGTATGTGTTTAATAGTTTTAAAGAATTGTGTGAGGATTTTCCAGAGAGGCTCATACAGATGATTTAACCACATGGTTGAGCATTTCTTCCCCTGTTAAGGTCCAGACATGAGTGGTTTATGATATAAGCAAAGGAGGGGCCGCCGTTACACCTGCAGGAGTTCCCTTTGATTAATACTGTTAGGCATGGGAACCCATGCTGTAGAAACAGTTATGTGCATTTGTGTGTGTGTTGTGGTTGAATGTACTGTGTGCTCTGAGGTAGCTGTGCAGCGCTCTGTGCATATTAGGTAGCCACCAGGTTTTTCCAAGCTGGTCATTAGAAAGGCAAGCAGGAGAGAATGAGAGAAGAAAGAAAGCAGGTGGAGGCCATTATTTTTTAATGAGATTTTTGACATCTTCTCCCTTTGTTTTGAGAGCAGGGACAAAGGAGACGGGGAGGGAGGGAAGAGGAGAGTGGATGAACAAATGTGGGAGACTTCCTGCAGATTGAGTTACTCTGCGGCGTGTGTGAACTCTGCATCCTTGTCATCTGCTTGGTACATTAAGAGACCTCCTGCCTTGGTATGATGGGCCTTCTGGGGTCCTACAGGACCAAGGTTATGGCCCTCCTGAAGATATTAAACCCGTTTAAATACTTTGCTCGGACTCCAGCTCTTTAATGCACAGATGGTCTGTATGGGCTGTGAAGGCTGTAAGATGACAAGGGGACACTGCCAGCTCTGTCTCTCTCTCTCTCTCTCTCTATCCTCTCTCTCTCATACACACATGCACACACATAAACGCACACATACACACAGGCACATTTTGTCTGAGGTTAGTGTGTTTTTTATTTTTTTTTGGTGTCAGATTAAGACTGCACAGCGGCTGTTGTAAGGTGTCCCTGCTGTCTTTGGTAAAATGGTTTGTCATGAGGAGCAAGAGCAATGCAAGGCGCTCCCAGGGCTGTTCTTTTGCCGGGATGTGGTGGACAGGGATTACACCAGCAGGATAACGATAAGCCTACAAGGCCGTTTTCTCTTTGCTCAAGAGTCACACTGACCATGTCCTTCAGCCAGGCTACTGTCAGAGGGAGGGTGAAATAGAGGGTGGAGTAGAGGGAGAGAGAGACACTTTGCTCTCAACAAGTCGTAGAGGAAATATAAGATAAGGCTCTGCACCCTAAAGCAGCTAGCACATTATAATATGCTGCTGCAGGCTGTTATTTTATATTCATGCAAACACACAAAAATAAACAAAGAAACACAAAAACCCATTATGGCACTCTAAAACAAATTGGATCTAGATTCCCCTCCCAGGCCGCCCACTACTCCAGTATAGCTTTGGCCTCAGCCCAAACACTGTGGTGGCCTCTTTCAGCCCACTCACTCCTAACTCCTCCACTGCCTCTGTTTGTCTATGGCAACATTTTAATTACAGCCTAATTGATTAAGTTAGAAATGAAGCCACAGTGAAGCCAACCGATAAAGTGATGATTCAGCTATAACGGCTCCATCACTTTATATTTTGTTGGCGTGCTGTGATAAAGACAGCCAGTGGAAGTGGAGGAGACATGGGTGACACCATTTTGGATTTTTTTTGTGTCTCACTATTTCTACTTTCAATTTCTATTTAAGTACTGAGCAAATTAAAAATGCATGAGCTCAGTTTGGATAATTCTCCTCATCTCCTCAAAACTCCTAACTCCAGTTTCTTGAAACAAAACACAATTAAAGAGAAATGGACTGTAAGCTAATTTACAGCCATTGTTATTAAAACTCCTCATAACAGTGATATAAAAAAAAAAGAATAAGAAAAATGGCTCAGTGTTCTCACCTCCAACCCAGCCCTCAATTATCTCTCCACCCTACGTACTTTCCCCAAACTGAGATCAGATTGTTATTGTTAATTAAAGAGACTTCTGACCATTTCTCACACTTTTTTAATCAACTGGCAGAAGTGTATGATCTCTCTGAGAATGTGGGCAGGACAAATCCAAGAGCATTACAGCCTCATATGCTATTCCTTTTGCTTGAAGATCCCTCGTCTTTGTTAAGGGAGGATGAAACGAAGGATGGAAGCCCTCAGAAGACATGGCTGTCTGGTAATCACTAATTGTGTCCTGAACTCCCTGTGAATGTTCCCCATTAAGTTCTTAAGTTCAGCACACAGTCGAATCATCGCCTCTGAACAAGGAAGCTGTGCAGAAACACAGGGGACAGAGGGAGAATAGGATAGAGGAGTTCGGGGTCGACAAACAGAGTGCCAGTAATGTTAATTAATCAGAAGACAATGATAAGTCCCGTGGTGTCTTGGCCTCTGTTATTCAACAGACTAAAAGCTAGTGTGGGTCTAACAAAGGCGCTTTCAGAGGAGCAGTGGTCTTTGCAAACAGTGTCTGATGATTCTTGTCAAGATAGATGTTGGCTTTTTTTGACAGACTTTATTGATTTCCCCAAAGGGGGAATCCCTATCTCCTCCCTGTGGCTTGAGGCGAGGTTAGCTCTCTCGTTAGGCCCTTTGAGGTTGTGGTTGAATGTTGAATTGTTGCTCAAGGACATTTTGTTAGGGTTGGTTGGAAGCACATTTAAGTCGAGCCCCTCAAAATAACAGCCTTTGATTCACTAGACCTCATCGGGCTGCAATTATTAGTTGAAATTTGCCAATTAATCTTTAAATGTATAAAATGGTGAGCCCACCCTGACATCTTCAAATAACTACAAAGTAGATATATCAATGTATAAATGGTAATTTAAAGAAAAAGGCTTGAAGCAATGAATATTTTGCTTAATATTTGACTTAAAAGATACATCAATGTTTTTGTTTGTAATTGTTTTTATTGATTGACTTAGTGCTGGGCGATATGGAAAAAATCATATATCACGATATAGATTATTTTATATCACGATAACGATATATATCACGATATACCACAATTAAGTATGTTTTTAGATTTTAAGTAATTTTAAAGTAAATTTGAAGTAAGAGATCCATGGACAAAACTAATAGGAATTTTGAAATAACATACTAATATATTACACAGTACAGTGTGCATTATTTGTTTAAGCATGTTAGTAAAATAAATAGCAACAGAATAAATATGTAGCAATGGCATGTAGGCTCATACCTTGGGCTAACATGACTCCTGTGTGGTCCTCTGGGAAGTACGCAGTCTGTAAACAGCGAGCGCAGAGGGTCCAGTCGCTCCTGATGAAATGTATGGTTATACTCATGTAGGGCTGCGTAGCTCTGCTTGTCCACAGGTCCGTCGTCAAGGCATAATGCACCACACTACACACATCTTTTTCCACTTCGGCCCGACAGACTTCGTATAAGCAGGGCAACTCGACTTTGCTGAAGTGCTTCCGGCTGGGCATAACGTACCTTGGATCAAGCACTTTGACAAGTTCTCGGAAGCTGTCCTTCTGAACTATATACACTGGAGCCATGCCTTTACAAATGTAGTTCGAGATGGCACGTGTGATTTGTTTGTGGCGTTGAGACGTTCTCTCATATGGCGAGCATTGTGCTAAGGACTGCTTAATCTTAGGCTGGCTGTATTTCTTTTCAGAACTTCCACCACTTTGTTTTGATCGAATTTGTTGTATTGTTGTGTATTCATGTTCGTGGACCCTTTTCAGGTGGTAGAAAAGGTTGGATGTGTTCGCATCTGGCGCAGGGATAATTTTGTTGCAAAGTTTACAAATAGCCTCCTTTTGCTCCGTGTCAGAGGTCTTAAATCCGAATCTCATCCAAATCACAGATGTGCCCCCTCTTTTCGGGACAAGTGGTTCTTCTACCTGTGCCTGTGTAGCGGTCTGTAAAACCTCTCCAGGTTGCGCCATCATCCATCCTTCGGACTTCAGCAACGAAACGCGCATGTGCAGCACACATGTCGCAAAGAACGTAAAGCAGCGTCGTGTCGCAAACCACATTTCTTTGCGAAGAATATTTATTTTATTTCTCTTTATTTTCAGTTATGTAAGTTTAGAAACTGCATAGTCATAACCCAAAAAATGCAACTCTGTTGCAGGCTATTAAATGATATATTTTCTGAAATAATTGATAAAATGTGTTTATCACGATAGAAACGATAGAAGACAAATGGCACGATAGACACGTTTCTATCATCCCCACGATACATATCGTCATATCGCCCAGCACTAGATTGACTTATCACTAAGTGACTAGTCATTTCAACACAACATGTTATGTTAAGAGCTCTAAAGCAACAAAATGTAACTTAATGGAGAAAGATAGTTGATAGTTGACTTGATAGTTGAAGTCCCATACCAAAATCATCAAATACTGACGCTTTGAGTTGCTAGCTTGACGACCTGGGGATGAGACTCATTTAGATTAGATTAGATAGACTTTATTCATCCCACAACGGGGAAATTTACTTGTTACAACAACTCAAGATGCAACATGTATAGGAAAAGGAGTCAGACAAATACGCATAAAGTTAAATAAAAAACATTTTGTTGCTTTAACTACGACATACATACGATAACCTTTATTGTAGTTTAGTCACCACTGTGTTGGTAGGGCTGTTAGGAGTCATGACAGTGGAGAAATGAGGAATTGGTCAGAATAGACAACATTGTGTTCAACTTTAATCCATCAGGATGGCTAATGAGGAAGTATTACATATTACAAATCGGAATTTTCAAAACAAGGTTACAGAGAAATAGGAACACCTTTTATAACTCCAAAAACCAATGTTGCTGTTTTGTAGTGTTATTCATCTGTTTTGCTGGTTAATTATCTGTGAAGTGAAATGTCACTGTGGATGGTGGCCAAATTCTTGTTTGTTGCATTTTTTTGGGTTGTGAGAGACAGCGGGGGATGTTCAAAATACATCACATATTTTAGGAGTGAAAGTCAGTGCTGTACCTCTTTTACCTCTTTGACAATAAAATAAAATGTCATAGACGCATCGTTGTAGCTGAGGCAATGGTTGTCATGGAGTGTTAATAATTTGCACATACTCATTTGCTCAGTTAACATTTGCACTCTGTTGAGCAGTGAACACGTGCTCTTATAAATTGATGATGACCGTCAAGTTAAGGGTTGCAATGCAATCCAGAGTGCATTGAGTATTTCGAGTCTGTTTCGGATTTCAACTGCAGTGTAGTTATTTTAAATACAGTACTGAGCTGTAAAAAAGTCAAATTATTCCATGCCAAATGCTTAATTAGCAGGACTTTTTACATTCGGAGTGTGAGCAGTAATTTGTCGCTGCTTTAAACTACATGCCTTATTGGAATTGTAGCTTCTTAGAACCTGAAGAATCAGAGGCAAGCAGAATATTCATAACATGATGTTCATTATAATATGAAGGCTTTGTACTTGTCCTGAAATACAATGAATGACTGCTGTGGAAAACTGTAATTATGCTTTTGCTGATATGTTATGCAACTATGAGCCAGGTGCTGAATGCTGAGGATATGTATGTGACATTGCAGCATTTATCTGTCTGTGAGGCTTAAAAGGCCTTGTTATACTATTGGTCAGACCATGACTAAATGTAGGCTAGAGAGCCAGCTGTTTCATGCCTTGGGACCAACACTTTTTAAAGCATACCGGCCAGAATCCCTTTCTTCTTCTGCTCCCTATCTGTCTATTGTCTTTTTCAGCACATCAGAGGAAGAGGCAAAGAGCAAGGGTAATAAAAGGCACTGCTTCCCTCCTCTGGGCCTGGGAGAATGTAGAGAAGCAGATAAGTTGTCGAGCTCTGAATCTGAGAATGATCAAAAACAAAGTGAATCCTGTGGCCGCCGAGGGAACAAGCTCCTGCGAGAGAGCGGGGGGAAGAATGGAAGGGGAGACGGGAGGGAGGGAGGGAGGAGGAGAAGAGAAGAAGGGCTAGAGGAGAAGCCACACTCAGAGGAGAAGACAGTGTTTGCTCATCTCTGGGGTAGAAAGGGATGAGGAGCTGCAGACAGGTTGGCAAGCAGGCAGATGGGCTACTTTCTCTGCTCGAAGCTAGGACGTGGATGGACAGAAAGATGGGCTCACTGCGCACCATTCAGTGGTTTATGAACTATGTAGCAGACTTGGTGGTCTTGCATGATGATTGGCATATTGTTGGCCTCAGTGTACAATGGAGATAATGAATGTTTTATTGCCTCGGCTTTAGGAAAGGTTACTCACACACAATTAAATATTGCCCATGCGTGAGCTTTTTTTTGTGCACACACATGAACACACACATACATTGTTGACTGTCCCTGTAGGCAGGAGGCAAGGCCCTGGTCTTGGGGGGTGATTATCCTAAACACAGAAATAAAAAGGATTACAAAGCGATGGTGTAATCTTGCTGTCAATCACACCTCATTAGCAAACATAGATTCTAAAACCAGCAAAAGGTAGAAAGAAAGAAGAGGGGCAGGGAGAGGATCAGGGGTGATGGAAATAGTTGGAGTGGGAGGGGGAGAGAATCTAACTAAGGGAGGAATGACGAGGATATAAGAGAGTGGGAGGAATAGGAAACTAAAGAAAGGAGGGGAGGAGGAGTAGAGGTAAGAGCCGTGCTACTCTGCTCAGGGGGCTCTGCGGAGAGTTTGTATTAAGCTTTCATCTGCCTTTCCTCTCCTCCTTTACCTCTCTCTCTGCTTCCCCACCCCAGCAGCACCAACAAAAGCAGACTCAGGGAGCGCTAGCCATGTCAGTCACGTATCAAACCCGCAGTTCTGCTTGTAATTCCCCGATTAATTAAGAACAGTGATTTGTTAATTTAATTGTAGGTGTTGGGTCGCTTTTTCTTTTTTCATTTCCCTCTCTCTTGCTTTCTTCTGCCGCTTGCTCCCTCTCATCCTCTTGGCAGGCTAATTTGCCCCGCAGCTTTGAGGAGGGGAAATGAAAGGTATCGCAGAGGAAGCCTTCAGATGGTTTATTAAGAATTGATTCGCCACGGTGGCAGAGAGACAGACCGTAGGGAGACACACGCTGACGTGCCTCCCAGGCAGACACCCCCGGGCTGTGGGGGAGAAAGAGAGAGGGCGTGAGAGAAATAAGATTATTGTGATATTGTATGAGTGTTATCACTGGGTGCATTTCAGAATCATTATTGACCAGTCCCCTGCAAAGTCTGGACCTTGGTCCACATCAAACAGCAAGTCCACCCAAACCCACAGGGACTACATGTTGTTTTGAAGTGAACTTCTTAGGCTCAAAAATCAATACTGAAATGGTCACAAAGGCTGTTTGAAACAGGAAAGTTTAAATACTTTTTCCTTTGTTGAAATATGTAGGTCTACATCTGTCATTACCAGCCCAGTTGCCCATGTTAGCTCTTAATGTTTCTGCAAACCAGGGACACATCCAAGGTTGACATTTGTACCAAACGTTCACAATATATGCTTTTACATCCAGAGGTGGAGGGGATGGTGGCAGCGTTTTAGAAGCCACAAGACTCCCGAGCAGGTGACTGCAGTTGTGGGGACATTTCCAGCTGTTTTTGTGGTGACCACAACAGGTAGGCTATTTTAAGCCCAGCCATGATGTTTTCCTAACTCTTACCAAGTGTTTTTTGTGCCTAAGACCAGCAGACCATAAGCACAGTGTTGTGATGAGAGAGAATTGGAAAATTGAACCCAAACAAATGTAAAGTAGCAACATAAAGAAACGTTAATTTTAACTTAGTTGTGATTCTGCAGAAATGCACTTGACTAACATATTTTCTTTGGATTGGGTCCTTTCATTCTTGTTCTTTCACGACAGCACTTTTCGTAATTAGACAAGATGATAAGAAAATCTCATTCATTTTTTTCATAGGCAGATTTAAAGAATCCTGTTTGAAAAATCTCAATAAAACTGTTATCAGAAAATCAACCATATTCCCCAAGTAGCCTATCATTGATCATTTTCAACTTGTTTTACTCCAGCATTTTAAATAGTTTAATACTGAAAATGTGAGATGTAAGATATGTGGGTTTAATTAAGTGATTAAATGGTATTTTGTTATCACCAATCGTTCCTGACCCCTGATCTTGAACAAAAAATAGATATGGACCTTTAAGTAATGTGTTTGAGAGCCCCTGACCTAAACCATTGAACAAAGTTCTCAAGCTTGTGGCCATCTTACACCTGAAAAAGTAGTAAGCAGCCCATTTGCAGTGTCCAGTGCCAAATTAACTTCAGCACACCCCGCTGTGAAGCATTTGACTCTGTTTCTAGGTGCTGTATTGTAGGCAACTGGACTTGTTTCAGTTGCCAATGATACAGCACCTAGATTTACCATGACCTGGATGACTGAGAACCTTCATCAACATTTGACTCTGTTGTTTATAAATGCATATGCTTGAAATGGCAGTGGCAGGGGCAATCTGGACAAAATGACAAGCTTTGCACAGCAGCCAGCTAATCGCATCAGAACCAAATTCTTTAATGAATATACATTAGCATAGTCTGCCTTTTCCAAAAGACAGGCCTGGCCACATTTCAAACTGTGTGTTGGCTGCAGTGCTGTCACATCGTCCTGCTCATGAACAGGCGTGAACTGGACAGCATGGGAGGCAAGAGATAGATGACAGATCAGAGGCATTAGAGCTTCAAAGCTCGGAAGAGAACAGAGAAACAGAACCCCCCCCCAGCTAGGAGAGACGACTAAGGAGGCAGTGCATCTTATCTGTAGCGCCACATCTCCCCATGTCCACACAGAAGCCCTTGCCCCTCCGTTTACAGCTGGTCTGACACCAGAGCCATGAAAGCTTATTGACAATCCAGTCAGGTTTTTCATCCCTGCATGTTTCTTATGTCAGGTGAGGTTGTTGATTCTATTTCCAATCTTCATGAGTTGATTGGCCACTGCTGCGTTCCATTTCCTCTCATCACAGAAGCGTGGCATTTCTCATTATCCCCTCACTTAATTTATGCACAAATTATTCATAGTTTGGTAAATCACAAAGTTTAGCGACAGCAATTTGACAGTTCCTGTTGTGTTTTAAGAAAATAGGTTTGGAATCGGGGTACGTGTTCTTTGTTTGTTTCTTTACACGTCACTGTGTGTGCGTATGTCTGTTTGTGCGAGCGGGTGCAGGTGCACGGGTGTGTAAAATCGGAGATGCTGGTTGGTGAAGATTGAACTTGAGAAAGTTTTTGTCTTCCGCTGAATGAGATGAACAGAAGAAAATGAAATAGAAATGCAGAATAAAGACACTCAGTGGAATGGTGATAAAAGACTTGCTACAGCACCTCACAACAACAACATTGTCGGTATCTATGATGAAAAGGATTCACGGAACAGAAGCAGAACGTAATAATACCATCTCAGCCATGTGACAGGCAACATGTATGAGCTGCAATTTGCTGTCAGTCAGAGGGGCTTAATATAGCTTCACACATTCTCATTCTCGTTACTGATGATCACTTTGTTATGTATGTATTAACAATGTAAACACTGCATGTACACTCATTGCAGCCACAGTAAAAGCACATAGAGATACTTAGATTAAGACCGTGATGGAGTCGACAGGACTCGTAACGATGTAAGCTATTCAAATTAAAGTACTTCTCAGTAGCTTCTTGCTGGCTGATGCTGACCTTAACTATAAACTACTTGTGGTTGACATGCTGCAGTATAATGACTCTGTTAAGTAAATAAGTATCGTAGTGGTTTGGTTGCTACCCAGCGACTGGCAACGATTTGGTCCAGAAATTTAAATAGCTGTGGTCTTCTACCTTAACTGTAATCTCTTCTCTGGGCAGAAAAGCCCCAGAGGAGGGTTTGTCTTCTCAGTGGAGGGTGTGTGGAAATGCTGAGTCGGATGTGATAACCACTGGACAGAGAAAATAGAGACAAATGATACTGCATTGAAGGGCACAACTCTCTCCTGTTATAGCTAAGATGGTAAAATATTCTTCATATAGGCTTGCTGAAGAAGTGGAAACATCTTTCATCCATTTGATCTATATTTCTACTCAAGCAGAGAAGAGGCTAAATGTAGCTGTGCCATAGAGGAAAAAGCCATTTTTCTTTGAAGCACACACACATTTGAATACACATGACTGGTGCAGTGTGCATTGCAGTACCACTTTACCATGTAGAGATTTACGGTGCAAGCCGCTGCACGGGAAACAATTCAGATACTTTAATATGATGTCACATCGAATTCATCAAATCAAATATTTTCAGCGTTGTTTATCGCATGTCAATAGGCTGCTGCAAGCTTTACTAGGGATGATCTTGCTTGCGTGTGTGTTGCTTTTGTATGTCAGCATAGAAGTGATTTGTCCTGCAGATGCCGACTAATGAATCAGGCATCCTGCTCGTGGGCCTATATTAGCCTGGGTAGCAGTTCCTTTGATGTGATTAGCTCCATGCACTCTCTTGACAAATTGGGCTGTCCTTTCCTCACAGCTGAAACACTAATCTATGCCAAAAAACAAAGAAACCCCTTCTGCTTAACAGAACATGTCGCTCTGCATGTGTGTGTGTGTGTGTAAATGTGAACAGGTTGATAGGTAGGTAGGTAGACAGACAGACAGACAGACAGATTGGTAGAATGTAGTTAATAGTCAAAACAAGGGTCTACAGCCACACTAGCTGCTCTGTGACGCTGATGTTTAAGCAGAGTAGAGGTTTCTGGCACATCTTCACCTAATTCCAAGGTGAATGGAGAAGGGAAAAAGTCTGAAGAGGTCAAAAAGCTCCAGCAACACATGTTGTGTGTGTATATATAACAACAACCAATCACATACATCCACACACATATTAGCGAGGGTGCTGATATGCTGACGTCCAACAGATATAATATTTCGTATTATACAGCTCTCTTATCATGTTCACATAGTACAGCTGAGGCTGATGTAAATGTCATTACAACTATTTGCAATGTAAAGTTATAGAGTAGTAATGGCGCAGAGAATGAAGTCACACTCCTGTGTGTGTGTGTGTGTGTGTGTGTGTGTGTGTGTGTTTTAATCAAAGCCAAAACCAAGCCAAACCGTCAGTATTTGACAACTAGGAATTTGACTCAGCCATCAACTATCCTTCTCTAGAATCGCTTTTTTCTGCACCTATAAGACTATGAGAGATCATCTCACTTGTTGTCATGTTCTGACATATACACTGTGCGACACACTGCAGTGTTTGTCTGGAAAGCTAATTCACACACTACAAAATGTATTAGCATCTCTCAAATTTGGATTTACACATATCTGTAAATGATCAGAGCTGTGGAGCAACATTATGAAGCTCAGCGTGCAAAGAGAGAGAGAGAGAGAGATCTCAACAACATAGACTCACTAGGCAAGATTAAATCATGCAAGTATTTTTTTAAGATGAGACATTAGTCTGGAAAATGTCCACTGATAATTGATGCAGCCTGGCAGCAGCAGCCAGGCTAATGTCCAAGCTTTCAGGAGTTGTTTAGATGATGACAACAATTATAACTGAGTGTTGACCCCCTCCAGCATGCTTTTGCTGCTGCTGTTTTTCCAGTTTGAAAGCTGAAGGAAAACCCAAGGACAGACCAGCAAGTTGTGTATTTTCTAGTCAGGCGCAGGAAGAATTCATGTTGCACGTTTCATGTTTTTATGAAGGAGAGCTGGGGTAAAGTCTGCCCTTATTGCCAACGTGTAGACGAGTAATTTTCATCCACACACTGACAGTGCCCCCAAGCCATGCCAAAGCCTGAGCCTTGTCAGGCTTCAATGAGCAATGCAAAATTTGTGGACTCACTGTGTGAGGCTATCAACAACTTCCCAGCTGGCTAAAGTAAGGAACTGAACGGTAATTAGCATTATTGATGGAATGGATCAATGAATTATCCCCATTAGTTTTACCAGCATCTTTTTTCACTGCCCTCCAAGTCCAGAGGGTTTAAACTTTCACCAACTGGTTCAGCCAGAGTGATAATTTGTTAAGGGATGTTCCTAACGACTAATTCCCCTGACGTTTAAGCGGAAGTTGAAACTTAGACTAGCTAATACTTAGAACACTGTTGAAATTGAGCACAATTTATCTCACAATCTAAAAGGTTAAACACACAAAAAAAGTCATATATTACATCCTAGTTAACATTGGTAATGAATGGTCGTTTTTCATGTAGTACATGATGTTTCAGTGCAAATTATGTCAATATGCAATTTAAATGTTTATGTTGATAAAATGATAATAATATATTCCACTGACTTGTATTTCTGGTGCTGACTTGTGAGAGTAGAGACGTTAAATCAACTTGTCAACTTATTGGGCTGCAACTAACTATCCTTTTCATATAGATTAATCCGTCAATTATTTTCTTGATTGATTGATAAGTTGTTTGGTGTATTAAAAATCAGACAATTGGTGAAAAATGTTGACCAATAAAAGCCCAAAATGACGTCCTCAGATGCCTTGTTTTGTCCTCAAAAGCCTTGTTTTGTCCTCAAAAGATACTGCATGTACTGTCATAGAGGAGTGAAGAACTAGAAAATATACATTTGAGAAGTTGAAATCAGATAATTTATAGGCAAAATAGTTGGTGATTAATCTAATAGTTGACGACTAAATGATTAATCGATTTCTCCTGAAATCTGACAGGAGTCTCTGTCTGTTAAAAATGCACCATCTGGTCCTGATGTGTGTATGTCTGCCAGCTTTTGAATATGAACATGAACAAGCATGCTTTCTTTCCTAACCGCTGAATGTTTGGACAGAGAACACCGCGGCGCTCAGGAAATTCAGAACAGACCCACAGCAAATTATTTTCTTCTTCATCTGTTTGCAGTCAGATTTATCTTGGAAATGAACACATAAAACATCTAGCCCTATCCATCTAGCAGCTTTAGGGAGATTTTCTAAATATTTAACTTTAATTTAGATACCCGTACCAGAGGTAATTGTATTGGAGGACTCGCTCTGGAACTTTTTGAATAATGGAAGTCCATCAGTTCAGCCACTTAAGATAGCGTTTAATGAATTAAGCAGGGCCTGGATGAGTGACCTGAGGTGGAAGACAAAGAGGTTGTATATATTACACCTATCTGATGGGCCGTCTGCGCATTAAGCATAAAGTATTCTCATGTCATCATCAGGGGAAGGGATTTGCTTATCTTCGACTTGGAGGAACGGGCTCCTTTTCTCTTTGTCACCTATTACTGGGCCACAGAGCACACTTGCCCTGGACTCACAAGGATTGAATGTTAAAAGTAAAGACATGGTTACAACTTTGGGCCTCATTTACTGACATTATTTCTTGGATTGTTAACAGT
This sequence comes from Pagrus major, assembly GCF_040436345.1. Taxonomy (NCBI): domain Eukaryota; kingdom Metazoa; phylum Chordata; class Actinopteri; order Spariformes; family Sparidae; genus Pagrus; species Pagrus major. The sequence goes on along the minus strand of NC_133221.1, from coordinate 11,607,885 downwards.
TGTGGCAGAGATGGAAAAAATGCTCTTACCCACAACAGGATCAACACAAGCCAGACTCTCAGCATCAGACCCCTCCCCCTGTTCTCTCCATCCTCTTTAGTCTGCCCAAACTCAACCCTCCCCAACCTGTACCCCCCCAACAGTCCTTTACTGTTGCAAGTGGAGACTCTTATCATTGATTTTCTCTTTTCTCTCCTCTCCTCTGTTCACTCACTGCAGCGCCTCCCAACTTATCTGGCTCTGACAGAACAATGCTGCAGTAGGAGGGCACTCAAGGACAGATTAGATTGTTTTGGGATTCTCATTCCTCATTTTTTCATACTTCTTCGTCTATGTGTTCCTATTCTGTAGCACATTCCCACCCCTGTGATATTGTTTATCCGCCTCTATCACTTGCAATTGCAACTACTTCTATTCTTTTTCTGCTTCTTGGGCTGAAGAATAATCTCTGACTTGGTACTGTAGCTTTTCTTTGTGCGCCTCTGTGAATTAGTTAAAAATGTAGTTAGGGTTAACATGTGTGTCAGCCCATTTTTGTGTGTGTGTGTGTGTTTTGTCTTTTGTGCCTTCACAGTGCTGAGTGTTTGTGGTGGTAGCGCCTCCTCTGTCTGAGCAATGGTAATTACTGTGCTTCACTGCCTCTGTAGAAGTCAATGAAGCTGAACTCATTGTCTCTCTCTACATGGAAGTCAACAATTGTCTGAATTCCCTGGCGACATCGCAGCCACTGCTAAACTAGCTTCCTGCATTTTTTATCAGTCTCAATGTGTCTCAGTTTGTCCTTTGTCTCTCTTTTTCTCTCTCTCTGCCTCTGTCTCTCTTTGTGTGTGTGTGTGTGTGTGTGTGTTCATGTGAAGTTGTTGTTTCCACATCCCATTGAGTTCTATCAGGGGTAATTGAGCTTAAGAGTGTTGTTATTTAATTTCTATGTCTGTATTTCTGTATTTAATTTGAATCTCGCAGTCTATTAAAAGTTGGAAACAGCAGCTTAATCTAATTTACAGACAACAATAGCTAGAAGGCATCTCAGAAAGATTTTTTTCTTTCAAAATAGATTTTAAACATTTAAATTGATATTTCTTTGCAGACTCAACGTGCTAACAGGCAGTTTTTAGTCTGCTTATATCTTTAAAAATGGCATCCCATGCCACACTCAGCAGTAACTGTAATGTTATCGTTAACTGTGCTAAAGTTAAAACCACTTTGGCCACACTGGTAACTTAATGGGTGATTGCCAGTTGTTCTCAAACCCATATTCCCTTTGATAATATTTAACCTTCACACTGCATTGCAGAGCACATTCGATGCTGAATAAACCCAGGCAGCCTCACTGGAGTGTGAGAGTAGAGTGTGAGGGGAGAGGGGATTGGATGTGTGTCATAAAAAGGAGGCTAGTTGCATGGAATGTGTGTAATGGGATGGTGAACCAAAGCCAGAGACGCTGGATGTGATTTAGACCGTGGTGGCTTGGGCTAGCTAATTGCTGTTTAGGATAGGATGAGATAAGATGGAATGCGATGGATGGCCTCTAAGCACCAGGATGGAAGATGGCTCCAACTGTTTTTGCCCTTTTTGAATGTGGAAGCAAACAATATATTACCATGGCAAAAACATGATCCTACACTAATCATTAACTTCTCCTGCCCTTTCTTTTATTAACAGATTCTGTATCATGTAATATATGTAGGAGATAAAGAGATAAGGAGATGAGGATGAGAGTATTTAAGGTATGAAATGCAAAACAGAAGATAGGTGGTGCAATTATATTTAAAATGGAGAGAGAAAGTGTGTTACAGTGAAAGGGAGCAGGGTATGGATTGGTGCTGGCAGACCGATGCAGATGTCATTAATGTGTTTCTATTGTCCAACAAATTGGCTGGAGTATACTTATGCCTGCAAAAACAGCACGCATGCAATTAGTGCAGAGACAGAGAGTAAGAGAGCAAGTGCTTTGCATGCCAGTCGCGTGCTGTGCAGGTCTTTTGGCACCAGTTAGCTTCTGTTGCCATGTTTAGAGTGTATAAATTGGTCTGCAGTTGTGTGTTGGCTCACAAACCGTCCTCCTCAGTGTCCATTTGTTTCCATCGTTATGGCTCCTTAATAGACCAACTGTGGAATCTGTCTTAAATAGCTTGCTTTGCAGAGGTTTACTTAAAGCTAAGTAAAAAGATTTTTTTTCCCCCTTAAGCGGTCTATTAACCTCAAGTATGCATAATGCCTGGACAGCCTTTCACCAGTTAATAGTACTGAGAATAGAGCTTACAGGAAAAGTAATAGGAGGAGACTGAGACGCTCAAGTCAACTCCTTAGTCTGGAAAATTGGCAAAAGGACGAAAAGGTTTCCTGGGCTGCAAGAGGAGATGTGTAAGGGAGGATACGATGAGGTTATCGTTTCACTGAGGAAGGTAGAGAATGTTGTTGTTACTTCTTGTGGAGACGCTTTTGTTTGCAGTGGCCTTTACCAGGAAATGTCACACCAAGTGCTCAGGCATCAACAGCCACTCAAGGGCAGGGCCCCAGGCAGCAGCTACGGGATGAGCATAGTGGGCAAATACAAAAACACCCACGCTAGCACATGCACCTATACATACATGTACACATACACACAACACACACAGGACAACAAGGACTTAGTCACTGTGTGATATAACATCTATCTAAAAGCTTCCTGCTCAGCACCAGTCATGCTTGTTTGATTTGAAGAGGTTACAAATAAAATTAATAATGTAGGATTAAAAGCCTCTGTCTTTTTCTCACGTACACTTGCTGTCTTCGATCCATTGTGAAATAACGTCTTAACAGCAATAATTTTTTTGCAAATCAAGCAGTGTTCTCAAAAAATGACAAATTTGCATGATCAGCAGCAGGGGATTAAATGAGACAAAGATTGTACTTCATTGTTACAGTCCCACATGACATTTGACTCATTTTTCCTGCTTCTGTTTGTATTTTTGCACTGTGGGTCTCAGAGGGGAGAGAGGAATAGCCTGCTGAAGTAGGCCAGTGGAGACACTGACATTTAGACTCAAAGGCTAATGGGATGCCTGAGTCTGCCCTGTGCTTGCTGGCTCTTTGTCGGGGTTCTCAGATCAGGACTGACTAGCCCACGCTCCTTTTCCAGACCGTCTGGAGCCTTAATGCGCTCTCTCTCTCCAGACGCAGCGTCTTTCAAATGTGCCAACTTTTTCATTCAGTCTCCTAGTCTGAATGGTAGTAGTTGAAGTCTGTGTGGCTGTCTGTACGTCCGTCTCGTGGCGGCATCTGAAGACTCAACTCATCTCACACAGAGAAATGGCCGTGGGGAGGCCACAAAAAGGGAATCACATTGTCTCCTCTAATGGAGGCCAGGGCCTCATGGAGTTCTGCCCTTACAGTGGTAAAGCAAGGCCTTTTTCAGACCAGTCATTTATTCTATCTAAAGGCTCATTTATTCTATCCCAAGGCTATGTTGTGAAAAACATCTCTAATGATGATAGTAATACCCAGTGGGTTAAGATGTTAGGGCGATCCTTCATCTCCCGTGAGATGTCTTCGTGTGACCTATTCTTTGACCCTCAGGGCCAATGCTGCCTATTGGAGCTAGAAGACTCATTTGACATAGCTCAAAGGCTGTCTTAACCCCTGTGGTAAACTCATATATCACCATTGCACATCCTCAGTATACTTTATTGTTACACAGCACTTAAATATTCTTAAATTTCTGCGACAGACATTTTGACACTGTAGGGTAATGGATACTTTATTGAATTGAAACATTTGAAAGTGCAACACAAATCGATCATAATACAGCATTTTGGGATTAGTCATTGAGTTATATGCTCATCCACGCTGTGCAAAAGTGTGAGGACTGCACATTCGCAGGCACACCGTTTCCTGTACCGCTGCTATGTTGAACTGTGTATGGCATTGGGGAACATTTGCCAGTTCCATTAGAGCAGTTTAAGTTTTACTGCCTTGCTCTGATTCTTAAGAGAGTGGTGTGTTTTACTCATTCATTTCCAACACCTAGATTTTTCCAGTCCAATCAGGGACTTTGAGTTGGGGACTCTGATCGTTATGGACGGCTGTTCTAACCTTCAGGACATAAGTACCTCAGGATCTGAAAGGACACCTGTTAGAGGAGTGTTCTTAAATGTTAGATTTAAGTGTCCTCGGTGCAAATGGAATTACTCCTCAGTCAAATTTTTATTTTTAAAAGAAGAAAGAAAAAAGTTTCCAGAGATAGATGTACAGAGGGAGGAGTATACAGCCAGTGAACGAGAGAGTTTTGTTTTGCCCTTGGAAATATCAGCGTAATTAGGAGTAGCATATCATTTACAAATTAGGCCTGACATTTAGGATGCTGGCGGGTAATAATGGAGAATTGCATTTCACTTGTGTGATGAGAGGAATGTCTTCCTGATTGGAGAGGGGCAATGTGTTCGGCACAGCCCTTTTCCCAGGTGTCACAATCACTCCTCTAGTACCAGATGTTACATTAGTCACTTCGTCCACTCTGTTCTCCCCAGCAGCACATCTAAGTTTTCATGTCCTGTTTGAGTCAGAATGGAAGTTGCAAACTAAACTCCCAGACAGTCTTGTTGATCTGGGTGGAGATTTTTATTAGTAATGAGTATGATGAAGAGCAGTAGTGATTAGCCTACTACTAGCCTCGTATCACTGAAGACCAGAAGGGTATAAACAGATAATTAGCCTCAAAATCAAGTCAGTTGTGCATGATGTGTGTTTTCTGAAATGTGACCGATGATATTTAAATGTTTTAATGGGTAACTCCACTCTATAAAGCCTTTTGTGGCTCGAGAGGAAGCCACACATAATCTGATAATTGCCATTTGGTGATGTCACACAGTGGCAGTTGTATCAAAAGTTGCATCGTGGGTTATGTAGGTGCATTTAAAAGGAAAAATAATATGTGGAAGAAAAAAGACAATATCTCTGTTTCTGCTGTATTGATTTTGATTATTTGTTTATGTGTCAATAATGAGTCCAACAGTTTTATAAGAGTATAATGCTAGATCAGTGTCGAATGTCCGTTATTGCAATGGCTTTACTTCTCCTTTATCTTCTTCTTCTTCTTTTCATCGCAATTTGTAAAAGCATTGTTAATTTAAGAGGATATTAATCAATAGCAATTGGTGACAGAAGGCTTCTCCCAGTGTTCCCACCGATCGGAGAAGACTTGCATAATCCTTGAATATATGCCACGTTGAACAACTTGCATTTCCACATTTCCATTATGACAAATCGCACCTCAGAAATTGTCACCTGTGTCATTTGTGATTCTCTAAGTCTATTTCAGGCTTTTACAGGAAAGCTGACTTGTAGTGAGTGAACCTAGAACCATCTGTTCCAATCATAGCACTTTGTCTGTGATCCAGTAAGGCTGTGGCATGTTACTAAGAGATGCGTCCCAGATAGAGCATAAAACATCAACGCAACACAGCAGCACTACATCTCTCCCAGGCATACACAGAGACAGAGTAGAGCAGACAGACATTTCTTATAAACACTTAGTCAGATAGGAGAGAGACTACAGCCTCTGAACATCATGGAAATTGCTTTTGTGAACGAGGGGCCCCGAAAGGCCCAAGGTTCACAGGACAAAGATACTGGATGGATACGAAGATGGAGCTGTTTATCATCTGTATTTGTGGTTAAAAGTGTAGTGCCTGCTGGTGTTGGTCTATGATTCAAGTGGAGGGTATGCAGATAAGTAGGATACATCCATCCTGCAAACTCCTACAGAAATGCACCTCTCTTACATTGAGATAATGAATAAAGCATAGCCCTGGTGTAAGTAATAAATACATAGTACACTCAATTACTTCTGTGCTTTATAACTGTAGATTTGGTAATAACAGTGTGCTGGGTCTTGCCATGCTGTTTTATTATAATTTATGATGGCCTCTCATATCACCACTGCAGAGAACTGTAGCAGTTATGTAGTATGTAGCTGAGGGAGACTGCTGAACAGCCCCAGAGAGCAATCTTACCTCGATACAAATCTGGTCTGCTTTGCTGCTGGTGATGAATGTCCGCTGAACGGGGGGTTGTGAAGGTCCTCACTCTGGGTTAATCTCAGTCTAAAAAAAATGTTAATAAAAGCCGCAGAGTATAATTTGTTTCTCATTTTAGGTGTGCTGCGTGCACTCTGATATCCATACACCTACAGTACTTGACTCATTCAAAAAAAAGACAGCTAAAATTGAGCTCACATATTCCTTTCAGTTGAACTGGATTGACAAATTCAGCATTTCTCAGACAGCAGCGCTGAATACATTGCCAAGCTGTGATAGGTAATTTCTGAGGAAGCAGCCTTATCTGTCTCTCTTTCCACTTCCTCACAGAAGAGGAGAAAAGTGGGAAAGTGTGGACAGGAGATGAGAGTAGTCGAGAGAGGTGGAAGATACATGTAGTGTGATCTGCTGTCTGTCTGCCATAGTATGCTGCTTTGTCCTGCAGAGGCTGAAGCTTCAGACCCACACTGGAAACCCCTGCAAGCATAAATCCAGCTCAATATATATCAAACACTGAGATATACGCTAAATCTCCATTAGACCCAATTTACAAATAATGAGCTATTATTTATTTGCCATAGTCTTCAGTGGAGGATAGAAGAAATGAAGTGAAATATTTTAATGTTTCCTCAAAATGATTGGAAGGTAAGTGGCATTATGGGACGTACATTCACAGAGCTTTAATTTTTCAATGTGTATGGTATGACTGTGTTGTGTGTGTGTGTGTGTGTGTGTGTATAGTTGTATAGTATTCTGCTAAAATATGTGGTCATTCATTTTGTCTTGCTATAAAGTATACAAAAATGAAAAAAAGAACTAGCTGCCCACACAGCAGCTGAAGTGAACATCTGTCTCAGCTTGCTGCTAAATTGTTTGTGAAACCATTCCTACCTTGTTTATGGATCTATTTGGAGGGATGGTTTAGGGAAGGTCAAGACGAAGCATCTCTGTTTAATTCAAATCTCTAAGTGTGTTTGAGTGAGAATGTACTCTGTGACCCACTATGTGACAAGCTCTAAATAAATCATTTGCCCTTTTTGGTTTAAAACTCGGACACACACACACTGCAACCGAATCACAGTTAAAAACCAAATGTAGGCAGCTGTGGATGGCAAACCAATTTGTGTTCTCACATTCTTGCTTAGTGTTAACATGGACTGACTCTAATCCATTGTCCATTTACATCCCTTTCCATGCAGAATTTTGGCTTTGTTAAAGTTCATCAACCACAAGACCTGTCTGTCCTATCCTGTATTAGTACAGTACTTAGTACCTGGCCACTCAGGCAAGTATAACTGGATTAGGTTTGTAAATGCTGGTTTGACAAAATCCACTAAATGAATAGTTTTTGCATTTTGAGTGTCTGACATTCAAAAGGGAAGGCTTAAAGTGACCTTGTCCCTTAACACCTTTCTCTGCTGGAGTGAGAATGGGTTGTAGTATCAGCTGCAGGCGAAAAGCTTCGACAGTTCGACATTTTCCCTCTATTGAGAGGTTTTTGTGACTAAGATACTCTGACTCCAGGAACATTTTATTCAGCTCACAACAAAAAATATATACATAGAAAATAGTGTTGTTTTTTTTTTGTATCCCACCCTTTTCATTGAAATTGAAGCATACTGTACTTCCATTCAGTTAGCATAGCATTTAATGCTGTGCAGTTTCATATGCCTCATCATATGATTCTATCATTTGGGCTTCATCAGGGAGACTCAACAAGCTACAGAAAACGTCAGTATCAGCTGGCCAATTTGCATGCCACTCATGCTCTCGACTGTGCAGTTTAAACAAAATAGAAATTATGAAAATCTCCTTGAAATTTTGAACAAATTAATGCATTAATTGATCATCATCATCAATAATATAATAATATAATCAATAATTAACTTGATCAATAATAAGAAACTTTTGATACAACTTCATTTTATAAAAAGTGGATGTTGTATTGACCTTGCTTTCTTTATCCAATGCTTTTTTTTAATTTATATGTTAGAATAAGTGTGTGAGGTGTATTGGCTGAGCTGTAGACACGGTTCGTAGCAGGTTCTTTTTTGATCTGCCCACCTGGTTAAATGGTTGATGCATCCAGGGTGAAGAGTGCAAGGAGGATGGAGCAATAAACTCCACAAGCTCTGCATGTGTGTGCTTCAGTGCATAGGTCATAGCTAATTGCATAAAATACATCAAGGATACCAATCATATTGGTGGCCTCGGAGGTATCAGATTACTATCTTACACAGTGTAAACCTTCATTTGATGTGCAGAAGTTGTACAGTCCCTTTCATATATTCTTGTTATTGTTAACCTCTGTGTGGCAATGTTGACCATGGTAGTCACATTCTGTGGGTCTGCCCTTTTGCGACAGTGAGAAGTTTTAAGCAAAAGTTGCAGTCTCCTCATAGAGTTTGCATCTATGTCTGGTTTCGGGTCTGTCTGCATTTTAGCACTTTTTTCTGCGGGCCCTCGTGTCTGCTGCGTCTGTCAGTCTATGTTCCTCTATCACTGATCTTTGTAATGGCAAACAGCAGCTTTGGCTTTAGCGTTTGAGATGGGCATGGTTGTCTGGTGTAGAGGTAGATTCCAAAAGTTAAGCTTCAGCGCAGAAGATCCCAAAAAGTGTCTGGGCTAGTTCTGCCATAGTTGGCATGCAGTGGCATCAAGGGCTGAAGGGGACACAATATTCTGTCTGGAATAGAGGTTGGAATCGAGTTTCAACCATCTCTCTATCTGCTGGCCTTTGTAAATGTCTCTCCAGAAGAAAATTTGAGCGAGGCTATCTTGCTCTGGCCTGGTCCAAACACTTTCTTGATGGTCGTCACCCCCCTGGTTATGCCTGATATGGCAGTTTTCTGGATATCTGGACTCACTCACGCCTGGCAGTCTGCTGGATCTTGCTCCTTACAATCCTGAGAATTTACAGGTTCCTTTGGTCTGGTGGCTGTTTTAACTCAGCAAGGCCAGAGTGCTTGCCTTCAATGATGGGAGCCATCTCAGTGTGCTTGAATTAAAACCATTGGTTTTCAATGTCTTCTTTCAAGAGGTAACCAAAACCATGCAGTGCGTGCAGTCACACCAATTTTTCCACTTTTATGTGGCAGTATCCGTAGGTGGTATGGTGCAAAGTTCTCTCTTCAAAAGTCTCAGCAAACTGCTCCAGGAGATCTGGTTGAAAAATCTTGTTGGTGTTGATATGGTGTTGATTTTTTTAATTAAAAATCCCTTTCATATATTCTTATCACTGTAGATAACATGATATAATTGCTGTCTTAGCATGAAAAGTGTATATTTTGTAATACACCATTGTCCACATATTAGCTGTATAGAGATTCACAATAACACACATTGAAAAGACTTCTGTTGAGTTGCTTGAGAGAAAAAAAGAGACAAGAGGAAACAGATGATGCTGGCTGTTCCCTGTTGACTGAGGCGTTTCTGAGAAACTGATAATCTTTTTAGTTGCGAGGAGAGGATCAAAAGGAAGAAAAATGCCGTGAGGGCATTGGTATCTATCCATCTATTTATCTCTCTTTCTTCCCCGTTGCTGGATCTATTGCTGCATATCCCCCATGTCCTGCCTCATTCTTTTTTGGCCGTTCATCATATTCCTATGTCCAACTGCATTCTGATTGCTTTCTTGCTCTTTTGTCTTCCTATCGCACTTATTTTTTCTTTTCTACACCACCTCCTGTCTCACCATTTTATCTAACAGGCCCCTGGGCTTCTTTGTCTATTAGTAGAATTTCTTACTCATATTATTCTCCATCTCTCATCTTACCTTCCACCTGCCATTCCTACTCGCTTTCTCCTTAGCTTGCTTGGATGACAGGAGGTATGCCATATTTATATGCAATGGCATCAGATTGGTTGTGTAACCCTCCAGTGTCTGTGACGTTGACAGTGTCAGCGAAGTCAAGGATTTTCCTTGAGTCCCAGAACGAGAAACCATTCACAGACCTGTACCTGTCAATGCCGTACCTGTGGCCAAAATGTGAAGACCATTGCATCACCTTAGAGACCCAGTCGAAAGAGGTTCCCTCCACACAGCTAATTGCCATTCAGAGAAAACGTGTGAGATGAGTGAAACCACTAGAGAAGAAGACACAGCGATTAGAATCAATAGATGGAGGTAGTATGTGTGAGAGAGGCAGTGAGTGAGTGACATCGGCATAAGAAGCCTGTTTGATGTTACTGTCAACACTCCAGCTACAGTATTTCCTCAAGAGCTCCGTTCTCGGCTTCATGTCAGCCCTTACTCATCCTCTCTATGGTCTGACATATTGAAAGAGTCGGCGTAGAGAAAGACATAGGCAAGAGGAAGACAGAAAAAAGAGAGCGGTCATTAATACTAAGGGAATTGATCCACTCAGGTCTCCACGGGTTTGCCTGTCTGCCAGTGATTGTAGTTTGCTCATTATCCATCTCTGCTCCAGGTAATTACTGGCTTGTTTTGATCGGAAAGCTTTTAATTAGTTGCTCATTAGCATTGTTTAATTAAACTCACCCCATGCCTTTTATAATGCGGGAGTGTTCTTTCCCTACTTCATTAGATGTTGTTGGATGGGGTTATGGTAGGATTGAAAGATAATGGGTGGACAGAAGCACTGTATGTTCATGCATGATTAGCATTTAGTAAAGTCAATAGTAGTAGACATTTTTTTAGCATATATTGCATTAAGTAAAAATGAATCCATCCTTGTAACCCAACTTTTAGAGAAGTGGATTCTAAAAAACCCAACTTTTGAAGTAGACTGAGGTGAACAGGTGAGGAAAAAGAGAAGGGAGGGAAGGAAGTGAAAGCACTTGCATTATGCAGAAACTTCCCCCTGTGCCAAAAGTGTTGTTGGACAGTCACACGCCGAGGAGCTTAGGTGGCAGCAGGGGGTTAAGAGACAGAGAACGGGGAGAGTAAGATGAAGTGGGAGGAAGTGGAAGAAAGTGTTGGAGCCTAGTCCGAAAGGCTATGTGAGAGGCTTTTGAATTGCTAGCTAGGCTGCACAGTTGAGTAGCTGGACAAGACACAGTTAGGACAGCGAGAAGAATGCCAAATGCAAAGACTGACACTCTGCTTTTTTATCCATCGTTCCCTTTCTTCTTTTCCCCGTGTCTGTTGCTCTGTCTCTGTCTATTTCCAAGCTCTCACTCTATTTTCATTCTTTATATTCCTCCATGTCGCCGTGCAGCTTTCATGCTGCCTTCCTCGTGAATCCTCTCCTACATATTCAATTCTTTATCTGAGCTTATTTCCTCTGTCTGTCTCTGTCTATCCTTTTGCTTTCCTCTCCCACTGTGCAATAGCTGACACAGTATTCTTTCAGCTGAGTAGTTTACAGAAGGAGGGGGAATGTGTGTGTGTGTGTGTGTGTGCATCTGCATGTGTGAGAGTGTATATATTTGTACCTACATTTGTGTGTCTGTTTGTGCATTGGGTAAGCAGTGACTGAACAGTCTTAGTTTTGTTTTCTTAGCACGTCCTGGTGGAGTGTGACAGTGAACAAAGTGTCAGTGTGTGAGGGTGGAATGAAAGCCAGCCCCGAGTGTCATAGCATGCCCCAGATCTGACACTCTGGAGTCCATGGCTGGGGACAGT